>NC_089755.1:28147676-28345176 GCF_040412425.1 Macrobrachium rosenbergii
GCCCAGATGTGTCATCGCCCGTCGAAATCACATGTCATTTGCTTCGTGGCTTCACGAGGTTCCAGATGAAACGTCTTTGTAAATGACGCCTGTTGGAACAAGATTTCGTCGTGTACCCTTGTTGATGTAAAATTTCGTCGCACGTGTTCTGGACGCTTCCTGTACGGCGTGATCAGGTGGGCGGTTTCGAGGAGCCCATCAGCATGCAGAATTTCAAGAATCTCCAAATAAGAAAATGACAGTCGTCTGTAGCGTTATCATTAGCCCGGCCCATTTAAGGGTATATAAACTTCCATAGAATCGCCAAGTTCCTCATTGGACGGGTCGATATCGTACTCGGCTGGCACTCTGCTGGGCCCTCGTTCGAGTCTCCGACCGGCCAATGAAGAATAAGAGGAATTTATTTCTGGTGATAGAAATTCATTTCTCGCTATAATGTGGTTCGGATTCCACAGTAAGCTGTAGTTCCCGTTGTTAGGTAACCAATTGGTTCTTAGCCACGTAAGATATGTCTAATCCTTCGGGCCAGCCCTAGGAGAGCTGTTAATCAGCTCAGTGGTCTGGTTAAACGAAGGTATACTTAACATAAAATCGCCTGCTCGAGAGAGGGCAAGCAATCAATATTCCGAAGCCAGGCGAATCCCCTTCAGATGGCTTGATCACCTGTTCCCAGCGATTTTGACCTGCCTGTGACGAGGAGAAGCAGGTATCCCTTTCAGCCCTCCATCTGGGCAATCCCTGGATGCTAGGAGAAACAGTACCAACATTTGCTTCCCATCCTGAAAGTACCCTTCTGTGCCGTCTTCGAGCCCGATGCCACCGTGCCTGCATCATCTGTTCAGCTGAAGCCCCAACCACGAAGGACAACTCAGCAATTACGTAACCATTTGAGTTGCTCTACCGTTCAGCCTGTTCCCCCTATCCATAACTGCTTTTATTTATTTTGCTGTGTCACGTAAAACGAAACTGAGGGCATGAAACGTTTCATTTTCTCTTGTTGTAATTAATGCTGTAAATAAACGCGTCATTTTTTCATATATTCTTTTCCCATATTTCAATTGCTGGAGTCGAATCCTTATAACTAAGCAGAGATAACAAGAACCTGCAACGATTTTTGGAATCAAAACAGCTGTCCTTACAGATCTCACCAAGGGGTCCATTTTCATTTGCAGTGAAGGTGCCACCGTGAATAGTCAACTTTGATGCCGCCTCCCTTTCCACCAGCATTCCAGTAAGAAAATTGAGATTTTATCTGGGCCACTGGAGAGGAGCAAGTGCTTGAATTCCTACCCGAAACGGGAAAAATATTGAGCTCTTTAAATTAAGAGAAGCGCATCTTTTTTCAATTTTGATGGGAAAAACGTACAAACAAAACTTGAGGTGTCGCTATGGGCTCTTTCACCTTTCCATATCCTTCAGTTTCTGTATGGCTTATCTTGAAGCTTCTTTACTCGCCGCTCTATGTCGATGGGCGTCGTTTAATCATGTGGAAAATATGAGCGGGTAAAGTATTTGCGCTGTGTATGGATTCTGAAGAGACCACAGGAATTTTCAAACGAACTCAATGACTAGGAAGCAAGAATGACATGTATTGCTTGAAGAAAAATATGCTCTAACCTCTAAATGAACATTTTCTTGGTTCTTTTGAGATATTGACAGAAAAAGTATAGACCAACCTTTCCAGTTCCTAAGCATATAACCTTCATAAAGGAATACTAAAGTATGTTAAATGTTAGTCTCCGTATGGAGGCAGTGCCGTCAGTGCACCTCATGCGCGGTGCACTGTAGGCATTACTTATGGTTGTTTGCAGAGTCTCTTCGGCCCCTAGCTGCAACCCCTTTCACTCCTTTTGATGTACCTTCTTTCATATACTTTCTTCCATCTTGCTTTCCACGCTCTTCTAACAATTGTTTCATAGTGCAACTGCGAGGTTTTCCTTCTGTTACACCTTTGCAACCTTTCCTCTCAATTTTCCTTTCAGCGCTGAATGACCTCATAAGGCCCAGTGCTTGGCCTTCGACCTAAATTGTATATTCTATTCTCTTCTAAATGTTAGTACATAGCTATGTAATAACAGGACAAGACTGCGGTAACAGTCTCTATAATGGGCCACTTATTTACCGACTAAAGAAGTCACAAGGTTTGATTAACAGTGTAACGAAAATAATAATGAGCAATTCTCCAGGGGATAAAATCGCGCCTGTCCTAACTGACCTTCATTCCCTCATTGGTTTCCCAGCAAAGCATGAATCGAATATAAAACATGAGATCTAACAAACTGAAATATTATGCACAAGGCCACTTACAGAAATATGCTACCGAAAACATGCAAAAACATATATTAAAAATTTGGGGCTTTTGAGAAGGAATTTAAAACCTATTTATTATATATAAAAGATTTATGAGAAGAAAGATAAAGTTATTCAAGAGAACTGTATTTTTATTATCGTCATCATCACCATTATTATTATTATTATTATTATTATTATTATTATTATTATTATTATTATTATTATTATTAATTGCTGCTGTTATTATTAGCATTAGAAAATAGCAATAACAACCACAAAAACCCTTCTCCAGAGTAGTTCCTCGTTGGGAGAGTGGGTTCCGTTCTTAGCTAGCACTCTGCTGGCCGCGTGTTCGAATCTCCGACCGACCAATGAAGAATAAGAGGAATTTATTTCTGTAGGTCCCGTTGCTAGGTAACCAATTGGTTCTTAGCCACGTAAAATAAATCTGATCCTTCGGGCCAGCCCTCTCTAAGAGAGCTGTTAATCAGCTCAGTGGTCTGGTTAAACTAAGATATACTTAACTTCTCCCGATTAGGCAAACTGTAACTGCCAAAAGAATGGAGCTGGTGGGCCAAATGAGGACCGAGAGGACGGCCTGCAAAAAGGAGGAGCGAAGGTGATAACTAGTGAAAAGGACGAGGTTTAAAACTCTCCGGAAGCAGTTGTGAAATGACAACTAAATGGAAGACACTGTTCAGCGCATGCGTTCTGGTGACTAATTCCCGTTAGTGAGACAGTGTACTGGAATGGCTGCATAAGGTCGGGAACCATCAATATTATTGTTACCTTTAAACTGTCCTAACCTTATATGAATACCGAACCCACCCCCCACCTCTACCCGACAGGGGATACGACATGGGAAACCAGCTCCCCTACCCCCGCAACCCCCATCGCCGCCCATTAGTGTTTCCCCAAACTGCAATCAACTCGGTACACTAATATTTGGCAGAATGCTACTTGCTATGTCCTTCTTCCACGCAAAGTGGATCTGGTCTTCTCCGAAGGCGTCAGCAGCGATCCGGCTTAAACTTCAAAGATCATATTAAGGTTTCTCTTCCTGCAGGATTTGTACTTCCGAGAATGCTCCCGATGGGATGTTTGTGCATACATATATATACTCTTCAGCATTAACCCATTCCCTCAAACAGAGGTTGACGCTAGAGAAATAAAAAAATGCATTATCATTACCATTTGCATGCTTTAAACTGAATCGTGGATGAACTTTTGTACAAGAAACTTCCACAATATTAACCGCTTCATACACCTTCACAGATAACTCACTAACAGTCCGTTAAACCTACATACACACGTCACCATTCACTTCTATCTTAAAAGCACTCTCGTTCTTCCTAGATATTAAGACAATCCTTTCCAGTACCTCTTTCATAATAGCCAATCCTTTCTAAGTCTCTCTCTTATTATTCCCCTTAACACTTCTGAACTAAATATATTCTCTTTTCACCAGTTTGTCCTCGTCCATTCTATCCACGTGACCAAACCACCTCAAAAGATTAATCTATCCTTTCAAGTACGCTCAACCCTTTACTACGTCTATGTATCTCCGCATTTCTCACCCTTTAGATTCTTCTTTCGCCTCACAGACTGCAAACAGTTCATCTGAAAGTTTTAATCCTATTTCTTCCATTCACATTCATCACTCACACTTCACTCCCGTAAAGGAGAGCTGGCTTAGGAGTCCTTCATACAGTCCCACTTTATCTTCCACAGGCAATTCAAATCTCTTCCCAATCTTTTGCACACATCCTGTTAACTTTCTTGCTTCTCATAATCTGTGATGCGCTTTCTCTCTCATCCTACCATTAACCATTAAATTTACACCCAGATATCTTTGATATGGCAATTGTTTCCAGTTTCCCACCATAAATATTCATATTCATTTTTCCATCTTCATTATTTCCACTTACCCTCATGATCTTACTCTTGCTAACATTTCTCTCAACTTTCTATCCATGCTAGCACTCTCAAACTATTCCATTAGTTTTTGCAGTTCATCTTCACCATCCGCAATCAGTACTGTGAGCTTTGCACACATCAGTCACACTCCAGTCACGATTCATTTCATATCCCACAACTGCCGCTACATCTGCTATTCTTTTTCTAACTTCTTGCATCACTTCGTCCAAAATTATATTTAAGAGCTACAGACAAAACACGTCATTTGTCTCAAACCCATTTTCAAACCAAACCAGACACTTTCCTTCAACATACTACAACATATTCTTCACTTCCATCACTCTCATCATCAAGTTGCCTCTAATGCGATTCTGTCACACGCTTTTTCTGTGCTAATACGTGTCACATGCTGATTATTTCCCCTTTACCCTCAAGCTTTTGACATGACTGTTACATAACAAGCGTTTGATCCACCCAGCCTCTTCCTTGTTTGGACCCACGCTATTCTTCTCATATCAGTGCTTCTGTCATCGGTCTTACTTCAAATCCTATTTTACACTTCCCTGGTATAATAAGTGACGTTATGCCCCTGTAATTATCACATCTACTTTATTACATTTACCTTGATACAATGGAAATGTTATTGCTTCAGAACCCTTCTGTCATCCAGATATATCCTTCCAGTGCTGAATCCTGGTCAGCCACTCAGTCGCTGCAGGTCAGAGAAATACTAGGTAAGTGGTTTATCTAATCTCTCTCTCTCTCTCTCTCTCTCTCTATGTATATATATATAAATATATATGTGTGTGTGTGTGTGTGGTGTATGCATGCATACAAATATACTGTATATATACAGTATATATATACAAATATATATATATATATATATATATATATATATATATATATATATATGTGTGTGTGTGTGTGTGTATATATATTATATATTTGTCGAAAGGCCTCACAGCACTCCATTGTTTCTCTTTCCTTCGTAGATTTTGTCTTTATTTATATATTCATCACGTTCCATATTTTCGTGATTCAGTTATATATATATATATATATATATATATATATATATATATATATATATATATATATATATATATATATATATATATATTGTAACGTGCCATTGTCATTTACAACATGAAAGCTCTATGTACTAAAACTAACTTAAAATTCAAGCATAATTTAAAATATGGTTAGTTGAAACACGACCACCCGGATCAAGGAACAGGGAATCAGTAAAAACACCCCTGGACATTAGCACTAGCTAAACCCTCGCAGTCTCGATGTTAAGAATCTCCACCCTCTCTCTCTTTGCCTATTATCCTGCTTTTGTCTGCCTTTAATTTCCCTTGGGTACTGTCGTTCCATCTCCCTATCCCAGTGCCTGCTTTCGTGGATGTCAACAAGACGCGGGGCAGAAGCTGGCTGTTAACGGACATTCACCCACATGGGACTAAGGCTGGAAGGCGGTAATGAAAAACTATATAAGAGACAGGTCAAAGGTCAAGCGGCACTTTGTTATCAGCCAGACTCAGAGCAGAATCCTTACCAGGTCAGTCCCCGACCACCCTCCCTCTGTCCTAGTTCATCTTTGTCTGTTAACAAAGTCCCACCAAAAGTCCCTTGCCCCTTAATTACAGAGTCTGGTCTACACATCAAGACAACACATCCTGTGGTTAGAGGTACAGTTGGATTTGGAGTTTGTTACGATGCCCATTCTTCCACTCTAATTTTCATATTTTCAAGGCCCTTAGAGTTCTGAGACAAATCAGTGAAGTGGTTAATGTTTTCAGTTCAAGTAACATAAGCATACTCATGAAATTTGCTATTCTTAATTGCTTCCCTCTCAGCCTTCAGCATCTCCAACGTGAAAGTGTAAGCGTTTTTCCTTGCAAACCAAGAGACAGTGAGTTTGTCTTGCAGAATAGGCGATTGTAATGCTGTGTTCCTACCTGTTTGTCCACGGTGCCAATTCCTGATCTCCCGATGTGGAAGATTCCTTCAAGCTTAATCTCGGAAGATTTATATGCCACCGTAGCAAGAATTCCTGTATGTTTGATTAATTTTGAGGTTCTACACCATAGTGTGATTATTTTCAGAGTAAGATTAATTCTCTATCTAAGAAGTTTCATCATAAATCGCAACTTATTTTGCTATTGACACTATTTGATTTGGGAACTAACATAAGAGTAATGCCAAGGAGTTAGTGAAGAGCTCCTGTGTAATATCCTTCTGATCTGTGTAATTATAATCTAATTAGTGAAAACTTGCTTTTCCCTAAATTCCATTTACATATATTGGTAACTTACTTGTTCTTACGTGTGTGACCAAATCAGTCAGATGTGTAAATATATATATATATATATATATATATATATATATATATATATATATATATATATATATATATATATATATATATATATATATATATATATATATATATCATTTATAAATAGTATATAATATATTCTCCGCTCATTTCTGGAATCTGGAATCTTTATGAATTCGTAGTACACTTTGATGTCTGATCTTCTTAGCTTCTCCAGCCACTAGAGGTCGCCCTTATAATAGTGAATTTTCAAATTTTTGTTTCTCTGCTTGCTTTAATCCCTGAATGTTAAAGTTTAGGTTACTTCAGTGATAATTTTGGTTTACTTAAGCTGAGTCTGCTGTAATTCATTTGCGACGTAATTTCCAGAAACATCAGTGTTTATTCAGCTAATCTAGAGGGCGTATAAAAACTCAAAGGTGTTATATGATGATAGTGTTGAGAGGAAGCGGGAATAGCTAATCATCAACTACAGATGTTGCAAAATACGGGATATGTTATCAGTTCTGTAAAAATATTTAAAGCTTTAAAGTAGTTTTCCAACCTCTTAAACGGATGAGCATTAGTAAACCTACTTTTACGAAGGCCATCTACACTTTTACAGTAAAAGGAAGGGGAGACCTCGGGTACGTTCATGTTTGGAATTGCACGAAGAGGTCTGTCGACAACGAAGTCGATAACCTGAATTGCTGCGGCTGGCGCCAGTTTCCTCTTTCGGTTAATAATTATTCATCGAATGTCCGCTGCATCAGATTACCGCAACAGCAACAGAAGCATCAGCAACACAAACGAGGTAGTCAACAACAGCATAATCTCGTGAGGAAAGTGTGCGAAGGCCACCGCAAACTGGCGTTGCAAGAGAGGGCTGCCAGTCTTCCACTCGGTCTTCCTCAGGAGGTAGAGAGAATTCCCATGACAGAGGGCTGGGGGCTGGCTATATCGACGTCTCGCGAAGGCGGGAAAATAGCAGCAGGCAAAAGCAAGGCACAAGGATGGTGGAAGCGAGGCGGCGTGCGTGGGAGGCTGGAGTTACAGCCTACGTTGCTTTAAAGGTGCGTCTATTCCTGGAACCTTCTTCTTCCCTCCCTTTGTGGCCTTTCAGTCTCCTGAAGGGTTATTTGTGTAATGGAATATTAGCGTGCGAGGAAGAGCGGTGATTCTCGCATTCCGTAATTACTTATGTAGGAATGGAGGGTTCCGTTATCAGTGGAGAAAGCAGGATTTTTGAGACTAAAATTCATATAGAATCCGACTTAGGTATTTCGAATATGTTATGGCTAAAGAAACATTTTGCGTCATTGATATTTAACAGAGATGAAATATAAATCCTTACCAAAACCAAGGGCACAGAGACGGGAGAATACCAAAAATTTATCCAGCCAATACAAAGGAAGAAAAGATTACATTTAAGTGTTAATGGGCTTCACTTCATTCCTTGCGTGATGCCCAACTTCCCTCTTAGGACGAGAAATTTAATATTAATGGCTTTGGATTCCCATTAACTATGTGAAAATTATCCTTCGAGTTTATCCATTAACAACTAAAGACAGTTCCATAAATAAATGGTGAAAGCTCCAGGGAAAGTATTATAATATGCAGAAAAGTTTTTAAAGTCTATTGTAATATTCTGGGAAGGAAAATTTTTAATGAAAATTAACTAAAAAGTGAAAATTCTTCAAGAAAACTGCAGGCACAATTATGAAGAAATGGAGACAAATATATTACTGCGAGGAAACAGTAGACATTATTAACGATGAACGCACTGAAGGGAATCTTTTTTAATGTGTGAAGTAGTCCCAGGTTCCTTTTCCTTGAAACTGGTGGATATGAATGAATAATCGTTATCAGGCTTTTGTTTTTAGCGGTCCTAGCAACATGGAAAATATCACCGGCCATGTGAATGTTTTTCGTGTCTTGTGCTGTTTAAATCCGTCGTCTTGGAATCCTCGGGTAAATATGATTATTTCTGCTCTTGCTGCTTTCTAGACTAAAAATTTCGAAATTTTAATTTCCTGAATTGTTTTGATACGGCCTCGAGATCTTTGAGACTATTTAGCCTGAAAAGCTGTCCACAAGGAAAGTGTCAGCCAGGGACCTTCGGCTGACAGGATGCCGTTTTTGTACGCTAGTTCCTTTCCATTCTTTTGACGTTAGTTCAGATTTATAACCTTCCATCTATAAGCCAAGGTTTCGCTTCTTCAATATTATTTAGAATCCTCAGTTTTTTTTTTTTTTAACCTAACGATAGAAAATGACGGGAAATTAACGTACACTGTAAGCAGCATATGTTAGGGAAATAACACTCTGGGAAGGGAAGCTACGTAAGATACCGATGCGATTATCATGTGTTATTTTTTTATTTATTTATTTATTTATTTATTTATTTATTTATTTATTTATTATTATTATTATTATTATTATTATTATTATTATTATTATTTATCTATTTTTTTTTTTTGCTCTTTGGACTTGTGCCATTTCGTTTCCATTGCTTTTATTTACTGAAAAATTATAATCTAAAAGAAAGTCTAAGATGAATAGTTGACGATAATAAAGAAAAACAAGATAAAAATACAAAATACTTTCATGAATTTGAAAAAGAATTTAAGAGAACATCTGCAAAACATGGCCATTCCATGTGCGTATCAGTATCTCACCACTCGAAACATTAAAAGCACTATGGCCAGCAGCACCAACAAAGGAAAGATTCATCTAAATCCCACCAACGAAACACCTACAGTCTCGCAACGAATACCCTCGAAACAGGACTCTTCAGCGGGCATCCGCGTGAACACGGGGCAGCAATAAACGTTCGAGGCATGACTAACAACCGCCATACGTTTTAACATAATCGCCCCAAAGTTATTGTTTACGAGGTTATTAACAAGCCCGGGAGAATTATAAAGGAGCTGTTCTTCTTCATAAATTCAAATGGGACCTTGATTCATTTAGGTCTGCCAACGGCCGTATTTATGACTCCGGCGAAACTCCGGTGACGGAGGCTGACGAAAATTGAGATTTTTGTTTTTTGAGTCTCAGTGGATAGGGAGAATGTTGGTTGCGTTCTCTACAGTTTAATTTTTCCAGATATTGTTATTCGACATTATTCGACTGGATTAAAGCCAAAAAGGCTACTAACTTACTAAGAAGGAGAGAGAGAGAGAGAGAGAGAGAGAGAGAGAGAGAGAGAGAGAGAGAGAGAGAGAGAGAGAGAGAATATGAGTAATGTTCAAGCAAAAGCAAAGAAAGAATGATAAAAACCAAGGAAATACAAAACCTACAATATAATTTATTTATTCTAATTCCGGCCACCTGTCAAAATTGACATTAAAAGTCCAGTTCAAGAGAGAAAAATAAAAAGCTGCGTTGGTACTGCAAAATCCATTTACATTTTATGACTTGATATAAATTTTAGTAATTTGCTCTCACAAAGTTTGCGTTAACAATAATTTAAGTATACCTTAGTTTTACCAGACCACTGACTGAGCTGATTAACAGCTCTCCTAGGGCTAAGAACCCATTGTTACCTAGCAACGGGACCTACAGCTTATTGTGGAATCCGAACCACGTTATACCGAGAAATGAATTTCTATCACCAGAAATAAATTCCTCTAAATCTTCATTAGCCGGCCGGAGACTCAAACTCGGGCCTGGCGAGTGCTAGCCGACAACTCTACCGACTTGCCCAACGAGGAACTAAATGCGTAAACAATAAAAATACGTTTAACTTAATAAAAATACGTTTAACTAAACAGACAGTCTGTCGATATACTATACTTTCACTCGTCCCACTTTAAAAACCGAAAGCACACAAAGAAATGAAACACTTCTAAACTCCTACGCCTTCAACCCCGACATCCTATACTCTGTAACCTCCGAGAGACGAGAAGGGATTCGGGGAGGAGGTGTGATATAGGGAGGGAGGAAGGACCTCTGGGAGCCCATAGAGGGATGGCGCCATCTTGTTTCAGTAACTGAAGGCGCTAATCACGGGGGACACGCTGTCACCGCATGATAATCGCCATTAAAGCTGAAGTCATATTAATACATTCAGTTGGCTGCCGACTGGGAGAGAGACCATGAGGAGCCGTCAGCGGTTCACTGGCGATTAGCTTCGACGAATCGCAGCTAAGGAGACCTTTGCAAAGGCGTCGCGTTGAGTGGAGAAATCAAAAGGACTTCTCTTTCTCATGTCTCCATTTGTTTTTGTACGGTTGATATCTTCGTGGAATAATATTTTCCATTTAGATATTGACTTACGTGAGTTCTAATCGAAGCGAGCGACTATCTAAGAAATTTGCCGCATAGACAGGGTCTGGCTTCCAAGTTGCACAATTAAGATAAAATGACCTTTGAGAGTCGTCAGGAACCCAAAAATCTCGTAATGAGGATCAAAACGAATTTGTGAGTTCGTTTGTACGCATCAGTATCTGAAGACTTTTTTAATGCTGATCTTTCTTCTTATTCGAAGAGATGAAAAGTAAGCTGATGTACAAGTAGGCCTAATGATGGTTTTGGTGATACTATATACTTGCAGCCTGTAATTTCACCTCTTGAATCGCCCGGAAAACAAGTAAGTTTCAGCTCAGCTTAGTAACAAAACAAAACTATAATCTGTTCTAGATTTAGCTGGTCTTATGCCATCACGGGCTCTTGTTCCCGAGCAGCAGGGTGAAGATTAATCCAATGTAAGGGCCGTTCTAAAGCATGTGCAGGCACAATGAGCAGCAGATGCCCAGGGGGCCCACGATTCCAAGGGACTCCATCCTGCCATACACGAGAAATCTCGTGGCAGATTGACAGCCTTGCTTAAAAAGCAATTTTTTTTTTTTTTTTTTTTTGGAGCGGGGTGTGTGAAACAGTGATTTTGACAAAAAAATGGTTGAAAGTAATAATAAAATCTAAAGATTTCATTCTACTGACCGTTTGCGCTGTCATCCCTTGAGATGAGCAGGGAAAGAGCCATTGCATTGTTTTGCCTAGGGACAGCAAAGGTATTAGAACGGCCTGGTCCAATGTGTCACCGAGCAGTCGAAAAATCGAAAATAGGAAGAAGCTCGCTGATGGATCCATGTTTGTTATGATGGCGTATCTCTTCTTCTTCTATGCGGAGTAATTAGGTAACTCGACATCCTTGTTGATGTTGGCGAGAGGGAGAAAAGCGTAACTTGAAACTTCATCAACCAACTTAGACTAACTAACTTGTCGGATACTTTCTCGGGATAGCCGAAGTTCTGCACCAGCGGAGAGAATTCCATCATCTGTTTTCAAGTATTCTCTTAGAGAGAGAGAGAGAGAGATTAGCTTAGATATCATAACGAATATTGTATGGCGAACTCTCAGAGAGTAATGACGAATTCAGCGTAGAAGAGAGAGACAGAGAGAGAGAGAGAGTATCGAAAATTGGATGGCGAATTATCAGAGAGTAATGACGAATGCAACGTGGAAGAGAGAGAGAGAGAGAGAGAGAGAAAGAGAGAGAGAGAGAGATTTGCTTAGAAATCATAACGAATATTAAATGGCGAACTGTCAGAAAGTAATGACGAATGCAGCGAGAGAGAGAGAGAGAGAGAGAGAGAGAGAGAGAGAGAGAGAGAGAGAGAGAGAGAGAGAGAGAGCGCAAAATGATTCTTCTTTAATGACATCTACTGCATCGTATTAAAACATAAATAACCTGAGGTAGATCCTGTGGAGGGACTATATCATATTAGATGTCACCGGATAATAACCTCATAAATTATGGAAGCGTATCTTTGTAATCTCTCTCTCTCTCTCTCTCTCTCTCTCTCTCTCTCTCTCTCTCTCTCTCTCTCTCTCTCTCTCTCTCTCTCTCTCTCATATTATTCATCTAAAGATTACGATCCCTGGTTTACCTTTCCTATTTCCTCAGCTCTTTTGTATTCTCCTTTGTTGACCTTTTTGCAAGCTTTAGCGAACAACGAAAGTTAAGGCTCTCTCTCTCTCTCTCTCTCTCTCTCTCTCTCTCTCTCTCTCTCTCTCTCTCTCTCTTCTTCTTCTTCTTCTTCTTCTTCTTCTTCTTCTTCTTCTTCTTCTTCCTTAACACGGGGAGGCGTGAGAGCCAAAGATATTTAGCACTCGAAGCCTCCCCATACAACCCAGCTTTTAATAGAGCAAAAGGCCTAAAGTTTGTATCATTGCCCTTTCGTAGTGGAAGTCTGTGCCTTTTTTTCCCCCGGAAGCTGCGTTTTCAGAAGCCTAACTCTGTGGTCTCTTCGTTACGAAAAGGTACCTGTCTCTTAGGTGGTGTAGAAAATTCATTAATTTGCTCATGACACCAATAACAGGAAACCTGAAAAAGATACAGTGATAAATATGACGTGTAAATAACACCAGGGACTTCCCTGTAACGAAGGAGACACCTAATGGTGAACAGAGAGAGAGAGAGAGAGAGAGAGAGAGAGAGAGAGAGAGAGAGAGAGAGAGAGAGAGAGAGAGAGAGATAAATGAGAGTCTTTCATCAGAGAAGACAAAACTAGCAATTAGACAGAAATCGATCGGGAGATTCTCGGGCAAGCGGGTGCCCAATTTTATAAACTGTAGAAAAAACATACTTCTGAATCATCGGTAATATTGTCATTCACTTCAAAGCTTCTTAGACAAAACGAATAACAGAAAAACTTTTTTTCGCCCTGCAGTTTTCAGGAAATGCTAGCAATGTAATTACTTCATCATATAACCATTGCTTCACTGATGACATCTCTTTCCATAGGACGTTGTTAACCTAATAAAAGTGATCTCGTAATTAGAAGCCATTCAGGTGTTTAACACAATACTTCTACTCGGAATCAGCTAAAGAGTAAAACAATATTATGTGAACATAAAGGCAAATTTACATTGGGCGAAAGCGAATTCATGCCATATGTGTGTATGTGTGTATGTGTATGTGTGTGTGTGTGGGTGGGTGGGTGGATGCTTGCGTGTGTGTGGTGAAGAAAAGAGTTTGCTTTGCTATATTTTGTGCAAGTCAGGGGTAGATGGAGGGAATGGTGGGGAGAGAACTGGCCAGAGAAAAAAAAAAGTGAAAAAGATTAAGATAAATGGAAAATTAAGTCGGAGGGGATGGGATGAAAATGTATCTGTAAGGTAAATAAGATTTGTGAATTTGAAATAAGGAAGTGAAGAGGACATATGAAGGGAAAATGAATGAAAGATTAGTTTGGGTTAAGGACACGGAAGTAGGACTTTATGAAGGATGCGTCAAATCCTATATTGGGGTCACGGAGCCGTGGAGGAACGGAGGCCTTTAATGCGAATAGGTACCTGGGAATAAAAAGTATTCGGTAATGGTAGAGTGAGAGAAGAGGTGGGTTACAGAATGGGTGAAGCAAGAAAGGTAGAGCAGGTAATGGTAGAGTGAGAGAAGAGGTGGGTTACAGAATGGGTGAAGCAAGAAAGGTAGAGCAGACTTCAAATTTCTATGGAAGCCAAGGTAGGAATGTTAGAAGGGACTATCGAGCAAGCTCTCGTTCTTGAAACAGAGTTTGGATGTTGAAGATGAATGAAATAAGAAAAAAAGTTGAAACTGTAGAGATGAATTATTTATATGTCACACAGAGAGGAACTGAAAAGGTGAAAACGTGACGATCGCCAGAAGTTGCAAAAGCTTAGCATGTGTGCAAAGCTTCATGGACCAGAATGAAAAAGACACTAAATCAATAGCAGACAGTAGACTGTACCCTAATCAAGGGGAAAGATGAGGAACGAATATAAAGTAAAGCAGTAGAACATTGCAAACTGAATCCATTGTAGAGGGTATCAAGGAAGGTAGTAGTGTCTGATCATTGTTTAATTCTAACAGAGGTAAACTAGGATTCATAGGCCAAAAAAGAAAAGAAGGAAAATGAAAAAGTAGTATGGGACAAACTTTAGAACTACAAAGATAAACAAAAGCTAGCTATGATAGGTGAAAGATTAGTGGCACATGATTAAAAATAAAGGAATTATAAAATAAATGCGGTAGAAAATACACTAGCAAGAAAAGTAAAAATTCAAGAATAATAGGATGATTAGTGAAATTAAAAGACATGGTATTAAAAAAGTACTCATACAGGAAATGATAATAGGGAGAGTAAGGACAGAACATAGCTACAAGAGAGTCTCACAATCTTATATCAGGGAATAAAAAGAAAAAGAAGAAAGTTTAAGGCTAATCAAGGAAGCAGAGGCAATCAGCGCGTAAGGTGTAAACGGCAGTGGTTTTTGATAATTCAAAATGAATGTGGATGCGGAAAAGCCCAATAATCGTACAGAAGTCAAAGGCAAAAGTCACAAATAGTAGAGGAGGTAGAGAAAATATCGAACACTTCTGCAGGGTTTTATTTGGTCTAAAAATGCTTCAGAACAAAGATAAAATTAACGATTAGATGAAAACAATGGGGAAAATTATTGGACGGAAAGCAGCAATGATTGTTCTTAGGAGTCAAGCAGGAATAACGGAAAGTATGGAAATCGAGGATGAGGTAAGGCAGATTACTATCTTTAAATCCAACGTATGCTGGATAGTGGTAGATATACCGTTTTTTTTTTATGATAAGACGTTCCCCACAGGAAAGGAGGAAATTCTAGAGTCTGCTAAAAGGATCTGCCGTACCTTTGAACATCTCAGAAATCGCAGTCAATCCTAAATCAGACAAATCAATGTTACTGATAACCAATAAAGAAAGTAAAAAGAAAAAAGAACAGATGAAATAGAAATTTACAGTAAGGCACAATAAATGTAGTTAATAAGTACCAACATTTTATTTGGGAGAATGGCACTTGGAGGGAAGAACCAAGGAATTAAGCATACAGAAGAGAAGCCAAGGAATGGAATATTTTATGCTCCAAGAAATTAGGAAGTGTGGAGACGTAAGGAAGACAGGAATTATGACACCGGAATGAAGGTATAATACGAACAATGGTATATTTCTTTGTATTAAGCCGGAAAACAGGAGAACGAAATGTAAAATGTTTGAATTACAACAACTATACGAAGGAGACGTAGGTGGAATAGTTGGCAACATTTTATTCAGTAAGGATAAAATTGAAAAAAAGATTTTACTACATGTGGAAAAGAAGAAATGTAAGAAAAGAGGTTAACATTCAAAACGATCCTAACACCCCCTCCCCCCCACCGCCAAAACATGTGTCATGTAAAGCCTCGCCGTATGACCATATCGCTTTAATGATAAATAATGCTTTACTTTTCACTGAGTTTTATAGAAAACAAATTGAAAGTACAAAAATTTCCGCACTCACATGGTGTCACAGAGAATTTAAACCTTAATCAGTTCAACTGCCGGCAAAGTAGAGAGCCGTATCAGAGGAAGCTTCCTCGTAATACTACTAATAACAAAGTCTGGTTTTATTTCGATGTTTTGGTGCAAATTCGATTTCTTTTATTCAGTTACATTATAAGATAACACACATCCCTGCCGGAGATGAATGTCGTACGCCAAAGATTTCACATTTTCCGTCCTCAAACAGCAGTGCGAAGGGGCCTAAGAGGAAATCCCCGAAGGTAATGTTTGCCTAGGCAAGGCAGTTCTTGAGCTCCGGTAGGGTGTAGGCTACAGGCTAAGTCAGTACTTGAGCTCCGGTAGGCTGTAGGCTACAGGCTAGGCTATAGGGATAAATAGCTGTAAAGACCACCCAAGAGAAATAGGTAAACTTTTATAAGTTGCCAATAAGACTCCAGCCAGCCATTTTTGCAATAAAAACCCTAAATGGGTTTTCATGCTAAATTGACTTAAAAATGGTAGGCCATTAAAAGAACCTAAAAATACCAGCCTAACGTAACCTATGGGTGTTTACAGGGTAGAACTATATAGTAGCTCCGCGGTGGTGACTGCCTTCTTACTTAACTTTTTCTACAGTTTTTTGGTTGCTAATTATGAATTTACCTTTAATTTTTGGCGCTCAAGTGTAATTAACCTGTAATTAACCCCTGAAGTCTATCCAACAAGGGGTTTCCTTACACGATCTTCACAAGACAGAGCACGGGTACATCTGTTTCGAACGGTTCACATCCCGTCCGGCAAGTGCAATAACTTGTTAATGTATGGGTACCCAACCCTCCCCCCCCCCAGGCCAGTACTAAACACGGCAAAGGGACATTCCATTTGGCCAACAACAAACAGATGCACGGCCAGTATCAGAACCCCTAAAAGTGTAGAAAAAACCAGTTGAAAAGGTAAAAACAGGCGCGGAGCTAATATATAGAATTACCGTTTACTGGTTACAGTTCTGCTGTATTAGCTATGGAGGTTTGTTTGGGGGGGCCTGTACTGTCTTAATCTTATAAGTCATAATTTAATTTTTTTATAAATCGTTTGCGCATAGTGTTTATGGGGTTCGGTAATTCTAAGTATTAGCTCCGCGCCTGTTTTTACCTTGGAAACTGGTTTTTTCTACACTTTTATGGCTTCTGATACTGGCGGAGCATTTGTTTGTTGTTGGCCAAATGGGATGCCCCTTTGTTGTGTTTAGCACTGGCCCGGGGGCCTGGTACCCATATGTTAACAAGTTATTGCACTTGCCGGATGGGATGTGAACTGTTCCAAACAGACGTACCTGTGCTCTGTCTTGTGAAGATCGCGTATGGAAACCCCTTGTTGGATGGACTTCAGGGATTAATTACAGGTTAATTACATTCATGCAACAAAAATTGAAGGTAAATCCATAATTAACAACAAAAAACTGTAGAAAAAGTCAAGTTAGAAGGAAATCGCCGCTGCGGACCTACTACTTAGATCTACCTGGGGTTCAAAATAATGAGAATAAAGAGCTCTTTTCAAAAATGTAGGTTACAATTTCATATTGTGTATTGGCAACTTATAAAATACTACTGAGAAATGTATCAAATGTAAAAGAGAGAGAGAGAGAGAGAGAGAGAGAGAGAGAGAGAGAGAGAGAGAGAGAGAGAGAGAGAGAGAGAAAGCAAATCCCGAAGAATGAAGACCATATATGGTAAATATTGATAAAGAGGAACCACCCCCAAAGGGACAAGAAATGTGTTTTCCCAGTTAATTTTGATGTGTTTTGCACGAATTTCACCTTCATTTCTGTCGGAAGTGCACAATTTTAAAGATATCCCCCCCCTTTAAGGAGATACCTAAAATATGTAAATTGCCGAAAAAATGAGGGTGAAATTTGAGGAAAACACATCAAAATTAACTGGGAAAACACACTTCCAGGAATAGAAAACCATACAAACAAACCTAACCCCCCCCCTGACCTTACCTAGTATGCCGTGTTACCTGGCCCGGGGCTTCACCCCCCTGGACCCCCATTAAAGGAAACCAAAAATAAATGTTATCTTACTAACCTAACCTAACCTAGTAGGCCGTGTTACCTGACGGGGGGGCTTCGCCCCTGCACCCCCCAAAAGTCAGTTAGTATAGGCTGTGCAAGTATTGTACGTTTACCAGATCATCATCATAACCTAACAAACCTAACCTAGTAGGCTGTGTTACATGACTGAGGGGTTTCGCCCCCCTGGACCCCCCAAAAGTCAGTTAATATACTCTGCGCAAGTATTGTAAAGTTTTACCGAAAACATCGACCGTGCCTTACCTTGAGAATCAGTAGATCAGAAGTTGATGAGGCATCACTTTCTACTTGAGGACGTTGGTGATCGCCATGTGGTCTATACAACTTGCCAACTTCAATGAAAAAATCATGGTGACGCTGCTTTTGGCTATAACGATCGAGGCACAAATACCTAGATATATACTGTTCTAGATACTGGGATCTGTTTCCTGGTCTCCTAGCTCATTCCTCTATATCTCTCCAGAGCCTTTCAGTGTTTTGTGTGTGCACACTGCTGTCTGTGTGATCAACGAATTCTTCACTATGGTTAACGACTTTGTGCGAAAAGCCCTCATTAGCGAGATTCCGGTTCGCTGCCCAACCATCACTGATCACAACCAATCCAGGGAGAGTTTCGGCACTTCTGTCTTGTCCTTCTCGATTAAGAGGAATGACAAACTTTTTCTTGGACACTCTTTCAATGCCACCAAATAACCACACTTGACTTAATTGTCGACTGCGATGATATTTCCTCCGAACGAATAATGCCTCGTCGATTTCAGTGACACAACCTTGACCGCTGATGGGTTCTTGACTGTTAAGCCACTTTTGTGTAACCTCTGAACAGGAGCTGCGCCAGCCAACACTAGTACGATGTGTCCACTTTAAGCACTGAATAATAGTAACATGATTCCAGGTTTTTTGAAGCCAGTGATTAACAAATGAGGTAGTTTCCCATGGTGGAAGGTGAATGTTATCAAGAAATGTGCCTTTGAATAGGCTTACACTGTAAGTACACTGGCGTGTACGCTTAGTTTTCAAAATGTGTGTGCCCCGTCCACAACTGAATTTATGCCTTATTCCACTATAAGAACAAGGTAAATTGCAGTTTGGGCACATCACTGCAATGGGTAAAACACCATGGGACTGCAAGTATTTTAAAAATTCCAGGTTATTAGAGTGGAAGCGCTTTATGAATGAGAAATAGTATCGCAACCAGCACAACTAACTTTAACAGTAGCCATAATGAATCTAAAGTTAGTTGGGCTTACGTATTTGTACAACCATCGAAGGCATTCAAAGTGATTTCCAAATTAAATATGACTGGCTATGAGTAGTCAGGTTATAAATAAAAAAAAACGTGAGTTTCAAAAGTGACCCAATTGTTTTCCAAGAAAAAACTAGTGACATCATAACATTTAATATCATTCGATGAGGGGGAAAAAGTGGGCGGAGTTATTTATTAGCAGCGCTATGTTATAGGGAAGCTTTTGGTAAAAAGTGGTTTCCGTCACCGGGGTGGGCCGGTGAGCAAAGCCCCCGACTAAATAACATGGCCTGCTAGGCCTAAGTTAGGGTAGGTTAGGGTACGTTAGGTTAGTATAGTTCCTGGTAAAACTGCAGGTTAACTCCACACGGACTGCCATGTTGTTGTTATGGAATTGTTCCTCGCCTGCGCAAGTCATTAGGGAGCCATATGTTCAAGAAGGGATTGGCTAAGGAAACCTATTGTAAAAGAAACTATACTAACCTAATGTACCCTAACCTAACCTAGCAGGCTGTGTTACTTAGCCGGGAAGGGCTCTGTCCCCTGGACCCCCGTGAAGGAAACTCCACTTTTTACCAAAACCTCCCCTATAACACTGTGCTTGTGCGATAGCATTTCAGGATGGCCAGCAGACAAAAACACTTCAGTTCTGATGTTAATTACAAGTTAGTTACAGTCGACCACCAAAAAAAATGGTAGATTGTTAATAAGCAACCAAAATACTACAGGAAAAGTCAGTGTCCAAGGTGGTTCCTGATGCGGAGCAACCCCATAGTTATACCTAGTTCTTTTTATAATAGGTTTCCTTAGCCAATCCATTCTTAAACATATGGCTTCCTGTGCAGAACCGTTCCAAGACGACAACATGACGGTCTGGTCTTTCTCCCAATGTTTCCAAAACCCCATGTTCCCGAAGGGTCCCCAACCATGTTTGGTAGATATGTGGTTAATATTAATTGACCCACAATAAACAACACTACCTCCTTCATCAGCAACACTAAAAGTGTAGGAAAAATCAATTTTCAAGGTAATAGTCCATGCAGAGCTCTTGCTTAGAAATAGGTTTTTTTTTTTTTCAAGTTTCTCCAAATATAGTTCACCAGGTCAGTCTCAGCATTCTTGGTTATTAACCTACAGTACTTAGGCTAGACTTGGATTCTTGTTAGGCAAAAGGAGAATCTCACAGGACAGAGAAAAGCAGGGAACCTACGGAACAAAAATTGCTAATAGCCTATCGTGTTCAATCTTTTTGCTTTTTGGGTAGTTTGGAGAACGATGGGACCAGGTTCTGACACTACCTCTGAACAGAAGCTTAATCTGTTGTTTCTGATGTTTAGTGTTAATTGGAGGTAAGATCTGGTTAGGTCAGGATATGGCATTCTAGGAAACTGTTCCCATCATTCTACAACCCCCCAATTTTTTTTTTTTTTGTAAGTCCATCCAGAAACAGGAATTGTGAAAAACACTATTTCAGCTAGATGATGTAGGGTGGCCTTGTCATGCCACAGCCATACACACTTTGCACAGCACTACTATTTCTAAATCAGTGTTCAAAATAAATTACAAACTGTATAACAATTTATGTTTTGTTTCTTCTTGAACTGACACATGTTCCACAAGTCTTCAGGCTAGACACACACTGACCTGTCTTTGTGCTAACATACTCAGGACTTTCTAAACTAGTGCATCTGTTAGGGTTTCATCCCATTGAGTGCAAAATCATCCTAACCTAAGTAACAAGCTTAACTAGAAAGATGGCTTTGCTCCCAAATCTTTGTAGTTGGGCCACTTACTTAACATATGTAGCCTACTGTAGGCTCTTAACAATTGTTAAGAACGGAAAATATTTTAACCATGCATTCCTTCCATAGCATTACCTACTGACATGTAAAAAAAAATTTATTTTGCCATATTTAAAGTTACTGTACTGTATTCAAATTCTTCTTTTAATTAAAGTATCTCAAACGTTTTAGTTCTCAGAATTCTTCTTGCTGCCATTTGGTGTGGATCTGTGCATTTGCTAGTTTGGCTGCTGACTTTTTCAGAGTATTGTGACTCTTTTGCTTTGTTTGTTTAGGATGTCTGCAAATGGAAATCAGAACAAAAACATCAGGTTTTGCAGAAATGATTTCTGCTTTAACAGATTGTATTCTAAAGAATTAGATAGGCTCTGCATTCTGTGCTGGTTGTAGATGTCAGGAGTGTACTGTCAACTGTAGGTGTGAAGAGTGTAGGTAGGGGTCAGATGAATTTACGAATGAGATCCTTATATATAGGAAGAGGAGAGTCATATAATTGAGGAAGTAATTAATAGAAGAGGGCATAGACATTTTACTTCTCTTCCTTTTTCATCGCTGGTCCTTTGTCTGCTAATTACTCTTCCCCATCCTCTACACTCTCATTGTCTCCTTCTCTCCCTAGACCTGAGCCTATAACCTCACTGTATTCTGCTCCCCCTTTGGTTCAGGTAAAATTTATTTTGAAATTAGATCAGGATGTTAGTCTTATTGTAGAGTGTGTTAAGGTTTCACTGAATTTTATTTTGAGTAACTAACTAGCATCGCCCCTTAGTTTGCAGTCTATGGCTTCTCTTGTCTGTAATCTGAGCTTAGGACTGGCCTTTAATAGTTAGAAGAGTTCTGCCAAGGAATCGATTTGCTTCTTGGGATGAGGTTGTTCTGTATCTTCCGATGCCTTCCAATTTCTTGTCTCGATCTGATACGTGTTCTTGGAAAACATAAGTCATTGCACCAGTAATTGATGTCACTGTCTTCATTCTCTAGTAGTAGTTAGCTTAGCTTTAGCACCTAATTGAGAGAGGATAACAGTATTGGTAATATTAGGACTTCTTCTGTTATTGGTTCCTTTTCCATTGAAAGTATTGTTTATTATTTGGGATGGATCTTACCTACTGTTAAAGATAGCTAGTTTTTCCTACACAAGTACAAACCTTCATTCGTTATATTGTCATGATGCGTATCAAGTACCTGGTTATTACACAACTAATCTCAAGATTCAAAAATATACCTCACTTCAGCCAGATACCTGAACTCTCATAACATTAATTGTTACGACTGAGTACTCTAAAGGTAACAGTGATCCCTTAAGAAAAAACTTAATTACTTGAAAAATCAAACTAAGTCTATCAGAATATGTGTGAGGTATCAAAAATTAAACTAGAAATCTTCTAGAGTAAAAGGGCATCACTCCATCAAAAAACTCTAACTGTTTCCCTGGTCTTAATTCACTTTAGCAAAACTAAAGAACAAAACATGTTTATCATTTTGCCTTATGCACACACAATCAATCCTATTCACTGGTGATCAACAAATGAAACACTGTTTTTCTAAAAATGTTAAATACAAATATTTATTTTTAAATTCAAAGTTTATAATTAGAATTCACAATTAATTAGAATTCACAATCTGAAAAATTTACTATTACTTGAAAATAGCACAACACTCAATTAATTTTTAATTAAATTATGAAACAAAACTAATTCACAAAAACTTTATCAGGAATTTAAATTAATCAAGCAAAATTTAAACTATCAAGAATTACTCAAGATTTAAAAAGAAAATCTTAACACATAAGATATCAAAATCAAATATGCAATGTTAAATTACGTATGCAATGTTAAATTACCAAGAAATATTTAAAATGCTATGTAAATAAATGTTACATCACAAACATAAAAAATGTGAAATATAAAGAGATTGTAAATAGAAAAACACACAAAAATACACATAAGATTTATCAATAATGATTTCACTTGTTCAAAATTTCCTAACTTATCATACCATGGTATTAATAAGTAAAATTCACGTTACCTTACACAACTTGTGAAAACCTCTGTAAATCACTTGCTGCAGCTGCGTTACACCAAAACACACTTTTTACCAGGCACCGTTACGAACTAAATAACTTTGCTAAATTCAGATCTCAAAAGTTAATGTTAATATGTGACCACAAAATACTACGTTAAAAGTGATCTCTTCCTAAGAACGAGAGAGAGAGAGAGAGAGGAGAACCAATTCGACTGGTCTCAGAAATCAGAGTGAAATAGATTTTAGGATTCCAGTAATACGTGAAACAATTACATGATGTCATTAAAGCATTTTGGGTTCGAGATACAAAAGTTCTAGAAGCAGGGAGGTGACATCATTAAAGCGTTTTGGGTGCGAGATACAATGGAGAAGCTTCTAGAAGGAAAATGACGTCATCCCAGCAAAACGTTTTGAATGCATCTTACAAAACATGACGTAATTGATCAGGACATGTATTCTTTCTCTCCAAGTGGCATACGTGACTTGACCAATGCATGTAACAACATGAAATCACTCGTCTTGAGCCTGTACAGGACGAATCGGCGTTTGTTTTCAAAAACCTGTCATCACTAACCCAAAACAAAGCGCTCGCTCTTATCTTAACTGATGACAATTGAAATGAAACAAGCCCTGGTGGACACACACGTGTTCAACATACTACGTTTTTATCAAGAAAGATTCTAAATTACGTTACTGTTAATATTGTATTAACAATTCTAAATTACGTTATTAAGTAATCATTAGTTCTTTTGAGATCTGATGGCAAACTAAATATAACACTTCAACAACCATTATCATTAAACATAACACATGAAAAAAGTAAATATGTCAAAATTATAGGAGGATATACGTATTACAAGGCAACATCATGAAAATATGCATGGGGTTTAAGTTGCAAATGCGAGCTGGAAATGGTAGTTAACTACTGACAGGCAGGGGGAACCCCACCCACCTGTCAATCTGCACTCTGCTGTGTTTCCAGCTAATGTCGAGTTCAGATGTCTCTCCTGACTCTCTCCATGATCTTCGCCCTTTGAACTTTAAATGAATACACTTAAGTATTTCCTTTCCTTCTTTGGTTTTTGACTGTCTTTGTATTATGATAACACAGATCAATTAGTCAGTTAAGTATGCTAATAAGGAATTAGGGTTTGGCTTTCCATGCAAGGATGAATCTTTGTTTTCATTGGAAATATAGCAGCTTCTAGTAGTGTTCACTACAGCTGTGACATTTTCCAGTTTTCATTACTAATAGATTTACCTCTCAGGTATGTATGAGAGGGCCACTTGGAAGGACTGTGAGAGATTGGCTTACCATAGATAAAGTAATCCTTCTATCATGGTCTTTCTTTTTATTTGCTTGAGGAAGTAGGCTATGTACCCTTCTTCTTGTAGTTTTGGCTGTTTTTGTTGCTAGATACGACCAACCCTGCAGACAGGGCGAGTATCGACAGAATGGGAAGGATAGAGAGACATCATTCTTCCCTACTTCACCTTTGATGTCATCTTCTATTTTCTCTATCTCAGTCCTTTACTACATTGTAAATTTGGAGTGGGGGAGTCTAACCCATGTTTGAAGTTTTATTAGGCTTCTTTCAGTGTGCCCTTCTACTCAGAGTAGGGCGGGGAAGTTCGGTAGCCAATGGCGGGTGTTTTTTCCAAGGTACAGTTGGTACTGAGGACCATCTCCTGAAACTTCAGCTTTTTTGTCTCCACTCTATTGGTTTTTGAGTTTGCATCAATTTGAGTTCCCTTTCTCACCACAACCCTTTAGAGATGTTCAGAGAAAAGGCCGTGTGACCTTTTCGTGTGGTTCTTTTGCTGCTCATTTCTCAGTCTGCAGACCATTGACGGAGACAATGGGTTGTTGTGTTCTCCTTGATTTTCTTGGTTGGTCAACTGTGGTAGAGGGGATCACTTCAACCTTTTTCACTGCAGTCCTTTGGGATCACATAGAGAGGGGTTTGCACAGCTTGTTTGCGCTGACTGTTAGCTCCGATTTACCAGATATGTATATGGATTGGGTCGGGGTTGCCGATGTCTAGGGGTATTCTTTGTCTATCCATGTCAAGTGACCACAGTGGTATAGAAGCATTTTGACTTTGGGACTGCACAGAGAAGAGTTTGCACAGCCCCTTTGGCCTTGATGGAAGAGAAGTGCTCTGCAAATGCAGCCACAGTCCTCTCCTCTTGGTCATTATGCTGCCTGATCAGCCAAATGTCCCATCAGAACTGCCACTGTAACTCAGGCGTAGCGGAGGCCTGGGGCAGGGGACCCTTGGACCCTTCCAGTTCTTGGATATCCTAAGTTACTCCCTCTGCAGGGGAGAGAAACTCCTCAGAGTCCCCTGGGAATTGTTCAACCACTTGGGCATACGATCTCTACGGTCCTAGGACTGTACCAGGCTCATATGTCTTCACGGACGGACTGACAAGGAGTGTGAACAGTCCCTGTCAGTCCATAGGACTGGACTGAGAGCATGAACAATCTCTGTCATGGTCCATGGACCTGTCTGACCCCCTCGTCTTGGAAATGCCCAAAGAGGTGGAGGGAAAAGGTGAATGGTTCCTGGCACCCTCACCTAACATACAGTGATGTCACCACGGGTTGGGGAGAGCGGTCCCATTCATGCAAATGTGGCTGGGGCTGTCCCTCGAACATGCCACAGCCTTCCAAGAGGCCAAAACTTCTTCCAACAGGGGAGGCAGAGCGATTGACCCCCCTCTTGCCTCGTCTGGGTGTGCCACTAGAACAGGTGAAAACACATTCTCAGGAGCCCTTGACCATTTGTGTTTCAGAACAGGAGGGGGGGTGAAAAAGCACCTGCATGCTCCTTCCTCACCTTCTCTCAAGATAGACAACGACTTCCTCTTGCATTTCTTCATCTTCTTAAGGCTTGCCAAGGTTAAAGCCATGGTGAAGAAATGAAGGAGGACTGCCCTCAACTCCTCATGACACATCACAAAAGAAGTGTGAGGAGTTACAGAATGCGTAGGAGTGTGAAGGAATCAGTAGATATGGTCACTGTCCAAGTCATCCCATTGGCTGGAGTCATAGTTATAGGGGTCACAAGAGTCTCTAAAACAGAAGACAGGTTACTCAATAAGGACTTCACATTAGGCTCTTCCAAGATCCCCAGGGATGGCCATAACTCCTTAAGTCTCTCAGCATCCCCCTGACCTGCAAGGACAATTGGGTTAGTAGTGAGGTCTTCGTTCCACCAGGGAAGCTCTCCCTCTGAGTAAAATCAAGCCTTAAATGAGATGCTGGAGTGAATGTCCTCTCCCTCTCACTGAATCCCTACCAAGCGATTGGTGTGAGTCAGTGAAAAGGAGACAGCTCCTTTGGGAGTCGAAACAGTAGGTGGAAGCTTGGCGGGTGGAAGGAAGGTGCCGAAGACCTCTCAATGTCACCGGTGCAGTATTTTCCTCTGATGACACAGATGAGGTCTTCTTAGCCACAAACTTTACCACTTTTCTGATGTCCACTCCTGGCACTCAAAACATGGATCCTTTCAATTGCAGGAAAGTTTTCTGCAATGTGTACATAGCATATGTGGGTCAATCTCTATGCTAGACAAAAATTGCCTAGAGGGTTTGTCTTTCCTGGGGCAGTGCCAGATAGCAAGAGGTTTCCTTAGTGTAGAAGAAGGAGATGGCTTAAGTGATTTACGGGTTTGATCCATCTCAAATCAAACACAAAAAACCTTACACACAAGAAAAGGAAAAAAAGAACAAAAATACTAAAAAACACAGAGCATAAAGTTGATAATGGCGAAGGTGGGTGCAGAGAGATGAAGAAAATACATCTGCATCTGACAGCAGCTGAAAAGCAAAGTTGAATGCAGACTGACAGGTGGGCATGGTTTCCCCTACCTCTCAATGGTTAATGATTTTGTCAGTAAGTTTTTAATGGCTGTTCCAGCTTGCATTAACAAGCTTATCCTAATGTAAAGAACAAAGGTTTGTATTTTTGCAAGAATAACTAGCTTTTAAATTTTTTTTTTTATCTCTAAACTGTATAACCCGACAAAAAATGAATGTAATAGCATATTTGTTTGTATTGCTTGAGGGATTTGCTTCTGGGTTTTTAGAAATCACATTGTTCCAGATTATTCTTTATTGATATTCCTAAAATGTTGAATACTGGTGTGAGATGTTCTTGAATGTTTTTTGTTATATAATGCCTAAAAATTAATATCCCATGCTTTGACAGGCATGGTGAGTTGGAAAAACCCATCAATTCAGTATCAAGTCCTTGCAATATCCCAATATTGCAAGCACCACTGACAGAGGAGGAACTGAAGCGTTTATCAAGAGGTGGCCCAGAGCATGAAAGTGTGAAGGAAAAAGCACAGCCAAAGAACAAACATGAATCTCTACAGGAGAAGGTTTCGGTAAGTTCACAAGTTAGTAAATTTATTCTTTTATTGAAGTGCTTTTGGTGTTAGAATTTTCCTTTTGTAAAGACTTGAATATTCATTTTAAACAGCTGCAATTACAAAATTCTGTCTCATTCTGCTATATACAATATTTCATTGCTAATGCAAGTTTGTTTAATGTAATTTTTGTTTTATATATTTCAGCCTACTTTGAATCGTCCAATGTCAGAGCCAGTCACAGCAGAGAATCAATATGAAAGACTTGCACAAGTGGTTACACCTTTGTACCAGGTAATCTTGTTTTCCACTAGTGATAATTGCAGTGGATTATAGAACCAGACTAGCAGCACTGTGATAGTGTCAGTAAAGTTAATACAAGTAGGTTAGATGTGCCATAGTTATCCCCCAGAACATGATGAATTATGCTGTACTATACACCAGCATTCACTCAGTATACTCTAGTTTTCAGAAGACTGATCTGAGAGTCTTAGCTTTTGTTATTGATAATTATCTTAAGGGATGTATTTTTCTTTTTATGGGTGGTGATGATTTGTTCTAACCAACATGGCAGTTGTCTTGAAACATAGTGCAATTAAAAACAGCCCTTCTCATATGGTTCATTACCAAGCTGTTCTGTTGTAATCATCTGTACTGATGGTGAATTCTGCCTTTGCCAGGCTTCATTCTTTATACAACATTAGCTGAGCTGTGTGAATGTAAAGAAATGAGTTGGATTTGAATGTGAATATGTGCTTAGGTTTATTTTACAAACCTGATGGTTTACTTATACCTTTATCTTGATTATTCTTGTATCCATTTTACAAACTGGATGGTCTACTTTACATACCTAGTGGTTTATCTTATAGCTTTTGTTTTTATTTTTGTATATATTTATTTATAAAATAGTTACCATTGGTTAATGTAGTTTTCGTATGAAAGCTTTCTGTATAATTTTCTTGATTTATTGAGAAGCGCTTTTTTGTGATGAAGATTTATCAGTGTATTTCATAAGTTCATTAAACTCAAATTATACAGTATGTCAATTTTCATGTTGAATCTGAAGGGTGAAACATCACTTCCTGAGAGTGTGTTGAATCTTACAGAAAAGAATGCCAGCGGTCATGATTACCAAAAGCTTTTACAGTTATCATATTTGGTTGTCCAGGTACATGAACAGTTTTTTGCTCCATAAGCCAACACAGTAAAAGAAAGAAGACATTAGACTCACTAATTTTTTTAGTCTGTATGCTTTATGATAGTACAGTAAGTGTAATCCACTTTAAAAAATTATTTCTCTTTGTATTGCTTCAGTATTCATGATTTTCTACCCTAGGTGCCGTATGGTCAGCAGTTGAAGATGAAACAGGGTAAAGTCAATGAGATAATGAAAGCCCTTGGTGAGAAATTGAAAAGTATTAATGCCCCAATTACTAGACTGAAGAAAGGTCTTCCTTGTCCAGTGGAACCTATAAGACCATCTGTAAGCATTTTTTCAGTTTTCTCAATTTGTTGCTCTTCTAGTTGTGATGATTGTATACTGTACATGTAATTTTCTGGTAAATTGCTTAGTTTCCTGTGAAAAGGCATTTGCACATATACCCTACATCTTTAAATTAATTCCTTGAAGTTTTGTACCGTGCATTTGAAAATGGCCTTCCAGGAGATTGTCATCTGCTCTACTTTATCAGGCAGATGTTGGTATTCTGTATAAGATTTAAAAATATATAATTTTCTGTGTGCAATACAAAAACTATATGTGTAGGGTTGATATACTAATTTATTATTTTGAAATGTATGGACATACTGTTAGAGATCACAGCCATGTCTGGTTTCAATACTACTTCACAACTCAAGAGAACAAATTGACTATTTGGCAGGTCTTCAGAACTATAAAGACAAGCATGTTACACATCAGACATTAGAAGGATGATCAGGGAATAAAGTAATTATTCATGTAAATGTTAAGTCATAAATGATTCAGCATTTATTATATCTATATAATTCCTTATATTTTGACATATTGGTAGCTTTAGTGCTTTCCAGAAAGCAGCATTCATATTTTACCTTGTGAGGTGGAAGACACAGTGGTTTTCAAAACAGTTTGTTTACTGTGTGGCCAGATCCAACAAAATCTTTAAAGACAGGGAATGCACCATTTACATAATTCATGCCCTGGTTTTGGCTTCTGGTGCCATTTGTTTACTCTGTAAGTGTTTGCAATATATCTTGCAAATCTTTCTCTGAAGCCCAGTCATAGTTTTATATTTCTACTATATAGTATATATAAATACTGAACATTCATCATCTCACTCCAGGTTTCTCTAATGGCAGCATGGAAAGGTCTTTTTATTGTCACAGACCAAGAATCTGCATGAGCGATCATTGAGAACAGGTGAAAATTGAAATTTTAAAATCTGTTTGACTTGAGCATTCTTAAGTCAGTGATGCAGGAAAATTTACAGCAGAAACTCACACTTCTAGGAGGAAGACATTTTACAGGAAGCAGACGACAACTATTCCTCAGGGAGCCCTAGCTCAGTTACAGTGAGCTTCAATACCTAAAGATGAAAGGGTAATAGGACCCCTTAGTGAGGTTCATCTTCCTTATTACTTCAATTATCTGCAAAATTTCCAAAATTCTCTGTTAAATCTGCAGTCAGAAGGGGATAGAGTTCCATGTTGTCAAATGGCATAAAAGGAGGAAGTGGCTCAAGGGTGTCTGAAGACTGCATGTATGGTGTGGCAAACCCTTAGAGCAGTCCCTTGAGTTATAATGTTTTCCAGAAGGGCTACAGGATTTTGTAGATATCCCCCACTTATATTTGGTGACTATCTCTGATAACTTGATAAATCTACTAAACCTGATCAAAGAAGTCCACAATAATAGCTTATTAGGTTATCTGCAAGTTATAGAGGCAGAATGATTCTGGTGCACAATTTGCTACGAAGCTAGAGAGTTTAGGCACACTTTCAAGATGGAGAGATAACTGGGGTACTTAAAAAATCTTTCAGGGAAGAAATTAAATGTGATCTCTTACCTAAAGGATGCCTATTTCCAGATTTTCATTCATTTGGAATCCAGGAAATACTGAGGATTTATATGGTGAGAGTTTGTCTTATAGTTCAGTGCTCCATTTTTTTGGTCCCTTCACAACAATTGAGGTGTGTTGGTTCCTGTGGCTTGCAGCTAACTTGTAGTGTGGTTGTTAGATTACAAGGATAATTAGTTAATCTTATCACCCAAAGAGAGATACACACAGGAGTACATTTATGGGAATCCTCACTTTTTCGTTTACTTGGCAACCAAGTTTAGTGAGAATAAGTTAAATGTTCAGCCCTTAGTCTCCTATGTACCTCACTTTGTTTGTTGTCATGATCATAACACAAACTTGACCTTGCTCCTGTGACTTTCACAATTTTTTTTTTTTTTTTTTGTATTTTTCAAGAGAATATCATGATAACCTTTATAAGTATCCAGTTTCCTTATTGCTGTACAGTAGTAACTTTTTGAGAAGGGGTTTAATTTTAAGCAACGTTAGTGTCAATTTATGAGAGCAGCGACCCCTCACCCCCACCCACCCTAGAGTTTCAAAAAATGTTGTAGGCTTTATTACAGAAAATATTGTAGGTTTTCAGCAGAAATATCAGTGAGCTTTTAGGAGATCCCAGATATTCCTGTCATTTGTAATACTAATGTTGTTGTTAATTGTAATTATTGCAATACACTCCCTGAACACCTGAATTATCCCTGGTCACCTACCAGCCCGAACTACATCCCCATAGCTTTTACCCACTAAGTTGGTAATAAACTGTCAGCGTTACCAATGCTTACAGGAAAATCTAGTCAAATGAGTTATCTGAAGTACCGTTGGCAACACTGCTGCAAGTCCCGACCGAGTGAGGCCGAGATACCCCAATTGCTTTTTGTTCGCCTTGCTGTGTGGGTGTGTCCCACATCAGGCGAACTTTTGGTCATTTAGCCCGGCCCCCATTCAAGAATTTGGACATCAGATCACGATTTGGACGTTTTCCACGCATTTTCTCCTGGATGGATACTTTATTGATAGGATTTGGAACTTCTCTCCCAATTTTGACTTTGGACTCGTTTGGATAAGTCAAACAAGAAGACATCGCCGTCTGCTAGCGCCGATGCTTCCACTTTTTTTTTTACATCTTCGACAACAGAGCCTTCTTCTGCTGGAGATGCTGACGCTCATCGGCCCTACACGTTCTGCAAGCATAGGATGAGTACCCTCAAACATGATCAACATTCTGTTTGTGTTTTTATGTAGGAAGACACAGTGTAGTATCAGTCAGATAGGCGGCGAATCTTGGTTGGTAGATCAGATGGAAGAATTATTCAAAAAGTTAGAGGACAAGTTACTAGCTGAGTATGTCTAGTCTATTTTTTATAACTAACTAACTAACTATGACTAAATTAACAGAAGCTAGAGATAAGGATAGTAGTAATAGTGTTGTAGATACTAATCGTTCTTTTTCAGCCCCCCTGCCTGTTCCAGAACCAGCCCTAACAGGTGCTGGGGGTCATGGAGAACTGCAAACCTCGAAGGTAGGATCTGCGGCCCCCCGGCGTGGAGCAGGCAGTGTTGGCAGCAGTTTTCCCCCTTCCCTCTAAAAGTGTAAGTTCTAAGGTGGATTTAGAATTAGGAATCACTCAGAAGGGTAGGAATTCTAATTTAGGAAGTATTCAGGAAAAGTAGTTGAACGTGGTCTTCTTTGGGTTTAGGTCTTTCATTTAGATCAATCGTCGGTTTATTTCCTGCCTCGTGCTCTGTGCAACAAAGGTTTCCAGATCCGTGGAGGGTCGTTCAGATTTGGTTTCTGATGTATCTGGTTCTGAATTTTTGTTTTTCCTTGAATACTCCTCCTTTGAAGGTTCCTTTCCTTTAGGGGTTTAAAATTTCGTTCGTCTTGCGATGGTGGTAATTCTGGCGATCGAGTTTTCCCAATATTCATGATCATGTCTTAAAGAATTTTCTGATTTGATAATGTCTATCAAGATTATCAGGGGTGGGGGGAACAGAACCAGTCTATTTTCTTTGAAATCTATGGCCTCTTCGGCCGCTACGGAAATTTCCCGTTTTTCCCCTTTTCCTTCTAAGCCTTCTTCCATTGCCCTTCTCAATCTTCTTTTCTGCCTGCTCTTTGGAGGGCTCTCGGGGTCTTTGTTGCGCATCCTGTTTTCTTGGCTTTTAACTCAGCAGAGCCAGGCTTTCTTGCTTCAACCCTGTATTTTAGAGCTCAGCGGCCCCCCTCTCTCTCTTTGGGGTTAAGGGAAGGGGTACTTTTTACGGATCCGTCGTCTTATCACCTTTTGCAAATCCGGTAGTTTCTCAGGCATTCGGTCTAGTTGCTTCTCAGGTGTTGCAGAGGCGTCAGCAACTCCTTATTTCATTCTTTGTGGGTTCCTGACTGTAATGTATCTTCCGCGATTCTTGCGGATGCTACGGCAGTCAGCGATTCGCCTGCGCCAGCATTCAGTGTATCAGCACCGATAGTTTCCTAACTGTAATGTATCCTCCGCGATTCTTGCAGATGCTACGGCATTCGGCGATTCGCCTGCACCAGTGTTCAGTGTATCAGCACCGATAGTTTTCTAACTGTAATGTATCTTCCGCGATTCTTGCGGATGCTACGGCATTCGGCGATTTGCCTGCGCCAGCGTTCAGTGTATCAGCACCGATAGTTTCCGCAGCCTTTCCATTCTCCAGGATAGTTGGTAACTACCTTCTTCTGTTACCTTCCGTTCGGTACCTCATAACTTCCCCTTCAATGCTCCTTTGAGTTTCAGTCAGGTTGGGACCTTCCCATCTTTCGGCGTTGGGCGCTCAGTGGTTCAGGCATGGCTTCTTCCTTCTTCCCCTTTCAGCTTCTTCTTTTCAACTTTCCGGCAGGTTTTCTCTGTCCCTCCGCATGTTCAGGCATCCGTGTTGGTTCGGGGTTGATTCCGGGTCTTCAGTTCCTGATTCCCATTCTCATGCGGTTTGATACATCCATTTGAGTGGTTCGGGTGTTGCTGCCTCTTCGCTCTCAGAAGTGGGCGTGGTCCGCCCAGTTGTTGCGTCATCCCTGTTGGGTGGTGGGGGGTTTGCGCAGTCTTTACTTTGGTGCCTCCAGTATGTTCGTGATTGATACGTCAGGTGTCCTTCTCACGCACCCAGGTGTAGCAAGTTCCGGGTTTTCGAGTTCGGCGTTTGCTAGGGATCGGCCTGCCTCTTTCCTGTTCAGGCTCGGTCGGACCAGTCCGACAATCCTCCGGCTTGGTCGGACCAGTCCGACAATCCTCCGGCTTGGTCGGACCAGTCCGACAATCCTCCGGCTCGGTCGAACCAGTCTGACAAGGATTGTTCATTTGAAGAAGAGGATCCGGTACCGGATATTAGTTCTCCTTCAGCCAATGAGAATGAGTATAAGCGGATGGTAGACTTCCTCACTTATCCTCAATCCAAGGTTCCGGAGGAGCCTACACTACCGAAGCAACGATGTTTGAGTCGCTATATGCGACAGAACCGGTATTTGCTCAAACAAGATGATTCTCCCTCCGGTCTGGTACTGCCTGACACCTCATCACTTCGGTGTCAATAAGGCTGGCATACCAGGTTAACATGTCACCTGACTGTACAACGTTCTTTGGCAGAAGAGGAGGGGCTTCTTTTGAAGCTTCCACCTCACTATCCGGACATTCGGAGAGGGTTCTGTTGAGGGCGCCTTTTGCGCTCTGCAACAGTCTTTTAGGGAGGAGGATATCTCCTCCATGGTCTATTTCGTGTAGCCTCGTCAGCAGTAGCGTCACAGCAAGCTATGATTAGTGTGGCTGCTCTGGGTTCAAGGGATGTGGCCAGTATAACGAACTTGTTGCTTCTAACTCATGTCTCCAGTGTCGGCAATTATGCATCATTGAAGGTACAAATGTGGAAGTAGAGGGTTCCTGTCTAACAGGGAACAGCCAGTACCCACTTGAAGAAGCCTCTTAGGGAGAATGTCTCTCTCTCTCTCTCTCTCTCTCTCTCTCTCTCTCTCTCTCTCTCTCTCTCATTCCAGGATTTCAGTTGTGCTTCTGTGTCTGCATATGCCCCTACCCATGTTATACCGACACACACACACACACACGTGTTTCATTTCAATTGTGCTTCTGTGTCTTGTGTCTCCGCATGCTTTCTCTTCAGGTATGTCTCAGGAATCGCTGGGACTTCCACATCGAGAATGCAGGTATAATCTGGAACGATTCTCGCTTGTCGGATCGTCTGTGATTGTCAGAAGAAGCGCATCTGACATCCAGAAGGTCTATAGTCTCCCCTCTTCCCGACGGTCATCTGTACTCAGATGCCTCATATCAAGGTTGGGGAGCAACCTTGGAGGAACCCAGGCTTCGGGCCTCTGGAGGGATCGGGAACGAGAGGAGTCATAACCTTCGGGAACCTCAGGGCTGTAAAGGAAGCCCTCAGGTGTTTCTCAGTCCTTGTGTGCAACACAGTAGTGGGTCTGCTTTGCGACATCGTAACTGCCGTGTCGTATCTGAGAACTCGGGGGGGAACAAGATCATTAGAACTTACAGGTGTATACTTTCCGCCATTCGGTCTCATTCATCAGGTAATCAGGAATTGCGGTAGTGTCAAGACATCTATGACTCTAGCTCCTTGCTGGCTCTAACGCCCGCTGTTCCGGAATTCCTAATGCTCCTTACGGAAGTTCCGATGTTCCTCCTCATGCGGAAGATCTTTTAGTCAAACGCATTTTCACCATTATCATCCAAACTCTTGCGTGATGAACCTAGTTGCAGGCGACTGCCGAGCAAACAGCTAGACAGTCCAGACACTCTAAAGCTATGTCTAGACAGAGTTTCTTTCAACTTGAGAAGTCAGCCCGTAAGCTTTACCAGGTCAACTTGACATGGGGAAGTCTGTGTCGTAAGGAAGGTCATTCCATCTTTAGGCCTGCCATAACCGAAATAGCTGGTTTTCTTTTATTCCTTTGGAAAGTCAAGATTCTTCCATTTTCGGCTATTGCTGGCTACCGCTCAGCACTTCGCAGTACATTTTTCTATCTTCCCGAAAATTTCTAATAGTAAGATCTTTGACTTGTTACGTTCCCTCGGGCTCTTTCGTGAGATTTGTCGGAAGTTCTAATGTTAAGATAATTGGTTAGATGTTTTATTTCTTTCTTTCAGCTTTAGCTGCAGATAAAAAAAAAAAAAATGAGCGAGCTTCGGGAAGTTTCGTAGGTGGGAAATGATAAGCATTTCTCTTCTTCCGGAAGTCATGGCCGAGGCTAAAACTCTGCTTCGTTCGTTTAAGGTTCTTTATCTGCAAGTGTTCGGTTCCGGCATCAGCTGGGATGTCTTTATGTCCGATGCGAATATTTATCAAAGGTTGATAAACTCCGTCCGCTTCCGTGTACAATTCTTGTCTCACCGCGGAATCCTTCCTGTCCGCTGTCAAGGATGCGATTAGTTACTTTCGGAGAAGGGTTCCTGATTCCTGGTTCATAAGCGCTCACTACATGAACACAGTTTCGGGCACACTTCACGATTCGCGTGTGGTGCGAGGTTTATGCCCTTGAACGCAGTTTAATTTGATGTGACATTATATTTAGTATTTAACAGTTTTTTTTTTTTCATTACCACACAGTATTTGGAGTATGTCCACTTCATCTTCCTTTCTAAGGAATGGTTCAGAGCTTTCTATTCTGGAGGTAGTTTACTTGCGAGTCCGTCTTTGTTTTTTTCCTTTACTTATGAGACGTTCAATTCGCCCCACCGCATATAGTGGCGAATTCTCCTATCTAGGGTGCGTTCAATTAGCTGAGGTGGTATTCTCTTAGTGCGAAGAGACTCGGAAGGTTATTCACTTAGTCCACGTTTAACGGCAAAGTCTATTATCTAGGGTGCGCTCATTTAGCTAAGGTAGTACTCACATAGTGCGGTGATTATTAGGTTGATTAGATAGAGAAATTCCTTCTAGCCTTTAGAATCTTAAGCAATAGTGATAGTATAATCACATGAACTTAAGTTTAGTACATCTTAAGTATCCTAGTCTTTTATAGTTTCCCTACGAGAGTCCAAAGAGGTGCTCTCGTAGGCTAGCCTAGGTTGTTTCGTCAGCGATGGGATACTTCTGCGCTCATCGGCCTTTGCCGCAACCTGCAGGGTGGAGGGTCATCGGCTCGGCACACTGCCTCATTCCCTCCTTAATGGGTAGGCTCTGAATAGTCACTTGGGAGATGCATCATTCTCCTTTTTACATGAAAGTTATTCTCTTAGTCCGTGTGTAGCCGCTAACCTTTCTATCGTGGGTACGTTCACTTAGCTAAGGGGGTACTCTCTTAATGCGGAGGTTCTTAGAGGCGGCCACTTGGAAGTCGGTTTTCACGACTTTCTACCTAAAAGACGTTCAGTTTTCTTCGAAGAAGAATTTCTCGCTTGGTCCCTTTGCGACGACCAACTCGATCTTATAATTACGTAGTAATGTTAAGGGTGGGGGGAACTCTAGGTAATGAACGTAGTCTGAGGAAATTTGGAATTTTGGATTCTCTGTTAGTCGGGGTTCATAGTGAGAATAGGGGTTCATAGTGAGAATATTAAGTTTGACGTTAGTGCTGTGAAGATAGGCAGATCCAGTGGACAGGTTTGGTTTTTCAACCTCTTCTGCGCAGACATCGGCGGCAACGGATGGCGAAGAACTCGAAGACCTGCACACTCAACTTCTCCTCCAGACATGAGAGGCTACAATAGCCACATGGGAGGTTCTTTGTACTCCTCCATACATGAGAGTGCTTTGATTAGCCACATGGGAGGTTCATCGTACCCCTCCATACATGAGAGTGCTTTGATTAGCCACGTGGGAGGTTCGTCGTTCTCCACTAATCATGGGAGGCTGTGATTAGCCACATGGTAGGTTGGTTTTTATTTTTTTGCTACTCTCTATCCATGAGGAGGTTTGAATACCACATGAGAGGTAGCTCGACTCAGACAGTACCTAGACATGAGACTGACGTCAGGGGTACTCTCTCTACAGACATTCTCACCTGCCGAGTGGGATAACCAGGTGAGGATACATTCATTTTATACAGAGTAGGCGAATAATGAGTTACCTGCTTTTCCTGTTGGCAGGTCGGGCTGAATTAGATTGATCCCACCTCCACTAAATTTTGTTAATCGGGCTAATTCAGGTGTTCAGGGAGTGTATTGCAATATGAAGTTTTCATAATAAAACTAATATTGTAATACTTACCTGAACACCTGAATGATTCCCACCCTCCTCCCCACTTCAATTTGAATAGTGGATAACGCAATTGGGGTATCTTGGCCTCACTCGGCCGGGACTTGCAGCAGTGTTGCCAACGGTACTTCAGGTAACTCATTTGACTAGATTTTCCTGTAAGCGTTGGTAACGCTGACAGTTTAATACCCACTTAGTGGGTAAAAGCTATGGGGATGTAGTTCGGGCTGGTAGGTGACCAGGGCTAATTCAGATGTTCGGGTAAGTATTACAATATTAGTTTTATTATGAAAACTTCATATTAGGGAAAATGAGTAGGAATTTGTTTGCCATTATCAAGCTGAAATTTTTTTTTTTTAAGGACACCTGAGACATTTTTACTTCATGGTTGGGGTACTTCAAGAATGGGGTCAGTTGAGACAATGATGTTCATGTGAATTACCACCTGTCACAGACCACTACTTACTAACTCCAGGGTGCTCATTTTATCCTTGTCTCTGTTGGGTAGGCAGAGTCCAAAAGTCTACATGTGGCCTCTCATCCCCTTCAGCACCTTACCATGCCTTAGGGCAAGGCCCCTTGTTGGTACAAAGCCAGCATACTTTAAACTAACCAGCTAGTCATCTGACTAAGTGCAGACCTGTGTAAGAGAAAGTAATCTATTCGTGTGAGATGTGTGCATAAATGTTATCCTCTTTAAAGGGGGCTGATGTACTGTATAATTCAAGAAAAATCATTACATGTTAATTTTTATTTTCTTTTCACAAAGCCTGACGTTATTGCTTATCGCAACAAGGATGAGTTTGGTGTCCATATAGGAGTTGATGGCAATCCTAAAACTGTTGGTTTCTATGTTGGAAAGCCAGTAGATCCCTTGATGACGTGTGTACCTTCAACTTATCTGATCAATATGAAGGAATCCCATAAAGACATTAGTAAGGTAAGAGTATACAATACTTAATATGAAACCTGTTTGTTCCTTCACAAATACAAAACTTTGTTCTTTACATTAGGATTCAGATTGCAGAGATGAGCTGGAATGGCTGTTTAAAACTTACTGACAAGATAGTTAACTACCACCGGGTAGGGGGTAATCGTCGCGGCAGCTTAGGTGGGCTGTTCGTCCGAAGTGATGAGGGTGGTTCCCACCCGTTGGTGTGCACTTCACTTTGCTTTTGGCTGCCCTCAGATGCAGACGTCTTCCTTTGGCCCTCTGCTTTGATTTTTCACTGGTTTGCTTACTTTTATGCAATTATTCACACTTCAGTATTGCTATTTTTCCAGTCTTGATATATTTGTTGTGCTTGAATCTAAAATTATAGATCCAACCCACAAGTAACATAAGCCTTCCTCTTCAACACCAAGGAATCCTGCGGCTGGTAGGTGCTGTCTTGGTAAGACAGACCTAGCAAGAGGTTTTTGTCTTGTATGGAAGTTGACCCGCATTCTTTGTGCACATTTTGCAGTAAACATCTTTGCAACCATGATAGCCCATGTTCTCAGTGCTGGGAGTGGCCATCAGAGCAATGGGTTAAGTTTGTGGCTAAGCTGAAGAAGGCTAGGAAGGCTTCCCTGATATCATTTGGGGGGAACACTCCACTAGTGACACCTAAGGAGGTCTTTGGCACCATTCTTCCACCCACCAAACTTCCACCCATTGTTTTGACTCCTAAAGGAGTGTATCCCCCTCACCAACTCCAACTAAACGTTCAGTGGAGAGCCAGCAAGAGGGAGAGGACAATCACTCTGGCATCTTGTTAGAGGCTTTGTTCACTCAGAGAGAGAGTTATCTGCTGGTAGACAATCTCAGGGCAGAAGGAAAGTTCTCTTACTAACATGAATGTTTTTCCAGGTGCGGAGGAGACAAGAGCTCTGAGGAGTTATGGTCTTCCTTAGGTCTCTCAGGAGAGCCTGGTGTTTATAATTTGCTTAGTCACCTCTCAGCCCGTAAGGTGGCTTCTGTGACTGTGTCTATAGTGACCATGATGACTTTGATGGTCACTCTCTCTCCTGGCTCTCATACTGTCCATATGTATACCATGTCCCCTCTTGCACCCATGGTGATGTGTCATGAGAAGCTAGGGGTGGTAATCCTTTGTTCCTTGTCTTTGGCATTGACCTCGGCTGCCATGAGGAAGAAGTCAGAAACACAAGAAGTTGTTATCATTATCTGCTTTGTCTTTGTTTTCGTCGGGTTCTTCCTTCTCCTCCCCTTTGACTTTGACCACTAGTAAGAGGAAGAAGAAGAAGAAGGCTACTGTGTCTCCCTGCAACCTCTACTCCTGGGTCCCCTAGACCTAGGGGCACTGCTAAGGGGTACTTCCCGTCTGTAGAGGTTTTGACCTTTTGGAAGGATGTGGCACAGTCGACAGACAGCCCCCACTCACATTTGTGTGAGCAGGACCGCTCTCCTTGACCCATGAGGACATCATTACTGTGGGTTGTAGACAACCCATGGCCCCACTGTCTTTGGAAAACCTTGGTCCTCTCTCGGTCGAGCGGGGATACCAGGGACCATTCACGTGTCTTTCCACCTCTTTGGGTGTTACTGAGAGGATGGGGTTGAACAAAGTAAGTATACCTTAGTTTAACCAGACCACTGAGCTGATTAACAGCTCTCCTAGTGCTGGCCTGAAGGATTAGATTTATTTTACTTAGCTAAGAACCAATTGGTTGCCTAGCAACGTGGCCTACAGCTTATTGTGGAATCCAAACCACATTATGATGAGAAATGAATTTCTGTCACAAGAAATAAATTCCTCTAATTCTTCACTGGCCAGTCGGAGAATCGAATGTTGGGCCAGCAGCGTGCTAGCTGAGAACTATACCCACCCCTCCAATGAGGAACTTTGGGGTTGAACAGGTTCACTACTGTGACAAAGACTATTTGCACTCCTGGTCCAGTCTTTCCATGAAGGTTTATGAGCCTGGTAAGGTAATTGGACCGAACAGATTGTACACCTGATTGGTGGAATGGTCCCCAGGGGGCTCTGAGGAGTTTTCCTCCCCTGCAGAGGGAATAACTCAGGAGATCTGGGATCTGGAAGGGCCCGAGGGTCCTTTACCCCAAGACTCAGATACTCCCGAGTTGCAGATGCAGTTTCGGCAGGTCACTCAGCTGGTTAGGCAGCATAATGACCTAGAGGAAGTGATCGTGGCTGTGATCACAGACAGATTCTCAGCCATCAAGGCCAAATGCGGTCCTCAAAATGGTCCTTGGCTCTTAATCGGCTTGCCATGGTTTAAGTTTGCCATTGGCTTTTGGACCAGGAGAATTCCCTTGTCTCTGGGCAAGAGAATTCACTTAAGTCTAGTCAGTCTGGTAAGGTACTTCGTCCACCTCCAACTCAACCGAGAAAATATCTTCCTGATGCTGGTGCAATACTGACCAAACAGGCTGACCCTGACCTGACTTTTTTAGTGCCTGATGCCTCCCTAGATCATCTTTGTACTGAAAGTCTCTCTCTCTCTCTCTCTCTCTCTCTCTCTCTCTCTCTCTCTCTCTCTCTCTCTCTCTCTCTCTCTCTCTCTCTCAGACAAAGGCAATATTGTTGTAGTCGACAGCTATGGATGTCCCCCAGGCAATCTCCTAGCTGGACCTCTGATCCTTCACAATTTTTCATGTCCTCGTTATTGAGTGGTTGTACTTCTGGTGAGGACAAGTTTTCAGGAGCTGTGGCTTTCACCAACCTTACCCACCAGATGGCAAACCTGTGGTCTAACCTGGTCCTGAAGAGGAGGGTGTAGTTCTATCACAACTGTCCAGGAGAACTGAACTTATGTCACTGCAGCCAAACCTTTGGCTTTGGCTGTACTTTGTTCTTTGAGTCAGGGAAAATCCCTGGCTGCTTTTGTACCCCATAGAGTTCCCCAGTTATCTTATGCCCCTTTAGGGAAGTGTATGCAGTTGTGCTCCTCAAGAGCCCCCACCCATTCCAGAAAGGTAGGCAAGGGCAAGAAGAAGGAAGGAGGATGCTAAGGGTAGTGTTCCTTCCCACCAACTGCAGCGACATGGAGCAGAGACTTGGGTATTGAATGTCTTACAGGAAGATATCTACTTCCCTCTGAGTCTCTGCTGCCTCTTTTTTGCAACCCAGTCCATTTCTGCACTTTCATTCCTGGTTCGCAGAAGGACCTTGGCCTCAAGGTGAATGCGATGTTGAGGAAAGGCCCAGCAGAAGTCATTCAGGGTTGGCCTCCAGGGTTCTGCAGCTGCCTGTTTCTCGTAGAGAAGGCAACAAGCGGCTGGAGACTGGGGATAGACCACTCTTCGTTGAATCTGTTCGTGCACCAGACCTGGTTCAAGATGGAAACGGTTTGCTCTGTATTAGATTCCATCGGAGAGGGTGACTTCATCCTTCAGGTAGACTTGAAGATCATTATTTTCAAATACCCATTCACAGGTCCCCTTGAAAGTACTTCTGCTTTACCCTAGGAGGAGTGGTGTTTCAGTTCAGAGCACTTTGTTTTGCCCGCTCCTCAAAGCGTTCATGTGAGTGTCCATGCTGGTGTTGGCTTGGGCTCATTTGCATGATATGTCTTGAGGTATCTCAGTGATTTGCTGGTCCTGACAAACTCCTTTTTTCAGTTGCTGCAGGACAAGGACTGTCTCCTCGAGGTTTTGTTGCGATATTGGAATCATGATAAACTAGGAAAAGTCAGATCTCATTTCCAAGCAGAAGATAAAGTACCTGGGCATGCTGATAGACATGGCAGTAGTGAGAGTTTTCCCTTCAGACTTTCACATCAGCAAGTTCAGGGAGGTTTTCCAAAAGTTCTGTCATGTCAGGAACAACCTGTTCAGCAGTGGCAACGCATTCTAGGTCACCTGTCGTCCTTGGAAAATCTGGTGCCTCATGGGCAGCTACACCTCCATTCCCTTCATTGGAGGCTCAAAGGGTTTTGGTCTTCTGTGACAGACCCTCCCTTCTATCCAGTTCCTTTCTCATAGGAGGTAAGAGAGGATCTAGCCTGGTGGTTGGACAACAGGAACCTCACGGTGGGAGTACCACTTGGCACTCCCCCTCTGGAAATTCTTCTGCTTTTGTTCACATCCAACAGGTGGGGTGCACACCTGGAGGAGTTGTTGATGCCAGGTGTGTGGAACCAGAGTGATTGGCAATTCCACATCAATGTCATGTAATTGAAAGCAGCATTTCTAGCATTGCAAGAGTTCTAGGACCAAGTGATGGGGCACTCTGTGGCGTTGATGAGTGAAAACACTATGTTAGTGGTATACTTCAGTAAGTAGGGAGGGCTAGTCTCCTTTCCGCTGCACCAGTTGACAATGCAGGTACATGAGTGGACTGTGAACCATTCGGTAGAGCGATTGGGTAGGTGCATTCCAAGTTCTTGGAACATAGGGGCAGACAAGCTTAGCCACCAGACATAGGTGATAGGTGGTCTCCACACCTGTGTAGTGGAGAAGCTGTTCAAGGTTTGGGGGACTCTGAGCATAGACCTGTTTACCACTCAGCTCAACAGGAAGTTGCCAGTGTTCTGCTTGATAGTCCCCAACCTGTGGGCAACCATGGAAGATGCATTCCAACGTCCATGGGACAGCTTCAGCAAGTACACTTTTCCACCTTTTTTCCCGATTCAGAAGGTGAACAACAGTGTTGAGCACTCAGAATTTCAGACTTACTCTGGTGGTATCAAAATGGCCACATGCTGAGTAGTATCCAGACCTGCTGGCTCTGCTGTCCAAGTTCCTGAGAGAGATTCCTCCATGGCACAACTTGTTATGCCAGCCACATGTAGAGAGATATCACCAGGCCATGGAAGCACTGACACTTCACATCTGATGGAGACTATCCAGTGTCTCCTTTGATAGAGGTTTTTCTCAGCAGACAGCGAAGGAGATGTCTGGATACTTGCATAAATCCTAAGCAGCTGTGTACCAGGGAAAAAGGGTCTTTTGTGATTGGTGTTGTAGAGGGAGGGGGGGGTATCTCACTGATAAGAGCCACCCTTCAGTAGGTAGCGGACTCCCTCATTTTATTTTGCTGAGAGAAGCTTCTCACTCCCCCAGCCATTAAAGGGCTACAGGTCTGCCTTAGGCCAAGTCTTGAGACTAAAAGGAGTAGATATCTCTTCCCAGTGGAAGATCTCTATACTCCTGAAATTCTTTGAACAGTCTTGTCCTCCCAGGGAACTCAGGTCCCCTGAGTGGGATTTGACTCTTGTTCTTAGGAGCCTTGCTTGTCACCCATACAAGTCTAAAAGAGTCATCAGACAGGGATCTGATTTTGGAGACTGTTCTTCTTCTTGCCCTGGCATCTGTAAAGAGAGTAGGTGAGCTTCATGGCTTAACTTTTGATGTGCAGCACTCAAGGGGATGGGATCAGTGTCACTTGAATTTGTCCTGGGTTTTGTGGTGAAGACTCAGAACCCGTCAGTCCTTGATACCAGGTTTGAGTTCTTTTTGACCCCCTCCCTAGAGGACTTTGCAGATAGTGATCTGGAAAAGAAGCTACTATGTCCTGCTAGGGTGCTGCTGTACTACCTAAGAACTGACATCTCAGGCCTGAATCTCTATGGCTTTGGCATGGCCAAGAAAGAGGTGTCCAGGAACACAATTTGGCTCTGTGAGATGATTAAGTGGGCATATGACTTGTCCATCGAGAAGAGCCAGTGTACAGTCCAGGCAAGAGCTCATGAGGCTTGGGGCATCTCTCTGTCCTTAGCAGTCCAGAAAAACATGTGGGTTCAACCAGTGTTTTGTGTGGCAGTGTGGTTGCAACAGACCACCTTCACCTCTTTTTACTTGTCAGAGGTTGCCCACAAGTCCTTGGATATGTTTTCATTAGGTTCTGTGGTGGCTGCTCAAGTTGTGTATCTATCTCAGCTTCAGACCAACAGATGGCCAGAGCTTCCCCCAACCTTTCAGTAGTTAAACTACCTTGTCAGTAAGTTTTAGCAACCATTCCATCTAATGTTCGTAAGCTAAATCCTAATATAAAGAACTTCAAGTTTGTATGTTGGGAAAAATACAAATTACTTTTAAAATTTGCTTTATTTTTATATTTTTGTCTTATATTAGGTGTAATCCTTCCATGAAATGAATAGGACAGTGTTTGTTACTGTACATAATTTCATTGCTTGTACAATCAAAGCAAATGTAACAGCTTGTTTGGTAGTTGTTTAATAGCAATTTATATATTTATCTTTCTATTTTTTATTAAACATTAAAAATTAGATTTTATAAATTACAGACCAGTTACTTTACAATAGCTTAGAAGTGCATCTGCACAAACTTTTAGAGATGCAACAGAAGGAAAAAGTTCCTCCAATTCCATCAGGCAGTCTATGCCTCAAACCCCAGAGTCCCTCTAGTGGCATACTTAGCCAGGGGTAGACTCATTCACAATTTGTGTTGCCTGGAGCATTTGTGGAGACTGTAATGCAAAGCACAGTGAGTGGCTAAATTCACATTCCACAGATCAGCATAGCCGGTCTGCTCTTGAGTTTTGTTGATTGATCGATTGATTTATAGATTTTAGGCATACATGCCAAGCACTGGGGCAACTAATGCCATTCAGCACTGAAACAGAAATTGACAGTACAAGTTTGAAAGGTGTAACAGGAGGAAAACCTTGCAGTTGCTCTATGAATCAATTGTTAGGAGAGGGTGGACAGTAAGATGGAAGAAAGAGAATATGAATAGAGGTACAGTAAAAGGAATGAAAGCAGTTGCAGCTAGGGGCCAAAGGGACACTGCAAAGACCCTTAAGTAATGTCTACAATGCACCGCATGAGGTGCACTGACGGCACCACCCCCCTATGGGGCCTTGAGTTCTGTGTATCCTCCAATTTTGTCCAGCTAATTGAGGAACTGATGCACATTTCTGGTTATAGATTAGACTTCATATTCACAGATGTCCCAGCTATTGTAAAGTTCAAGGTCTGTGAATATACAGTACAGTAGAGGCACGTCTGATCATTGCGCCATTGAGATGGACTTACAGTATCTGTCAATCAGTGTATCCCTAATGCCACCATTCGAAAATGGTCTGGCTAAAATCCAGAGCCAATTGGGACCGCTTTGTTGAAGCTTGTCAGGCACTTAATATTTCAGATGCTATATTAGATCCTTATCCCAACAAGTTAAATGAAATGCTGATGGCTATTTTAATAAGATATATCCCTAGAAAGGTCATCAAATATAGGACAAATGACCAGCCATGGTTTGATGATACAGTACAGGCAGTCCCCAGTTATCAGCAGGGATTCCGTTCTGAGGGTTGATGATAACTGAAAATTGCCGATAACCAAAAATCGGTGATTTTCGGGGCTTATTGGCGCTGAAAATTGCCGATTTTTGGCTATCGGCGCCTCTGTTAGGTATGTATTAGCGCCAATACCCAATTATCGGCGCCGATAAGTGGAAATTGGCAATTTTCAATTTTCATTGCTACACAAGTGCCGTAAAACCGGATCGCCGATAACCGAGCCTGTTGATAACTGGGGACTGCCTGTAGAGCACCGAGATAATGGACCGTGGTATATCGTACTGACGGATATATTGGTGTGAAATGGAAATATCGATTTGAGTGTTTTCACTTCTGGATTGAGCACTGAACTGTTTTTTCAAATCAGGCGCTCTTAGTGGATACACCACTTGCTTACCAGCATCCCTTGCATTATTGTTACTGTTCCTTTATTAATTTACATTGCTTTCAACTCTGAAAATAATGCTAAAGCTTTTACTGTTTTGCAGTTTATATTAATAAACAGCTGTTTGCTGATGTTAGTTACTGTAACTAACACACTTTTACTAAGAGTTGCTTTACAGTTGTCTTGTTAAAAACTTGCTTATTTTCAATGTAATTCCATAAATAAAAATCAAATACATTTTTATTCATCCATTATGCAATTGAGAAGGTGTTAAGAAATTATATGTCACTAAGTTGAAGCAGCAGATATTATAGCTGTGGCCAAAGAAATGAATAATGAGCAGACTCCAAAATTATTTGCAGGCAAAAGTAATGCCTGAAACTGACAAAATCGCACATGTACTTCATTTAATTTACTGCGTTTATAAAGAAAATAGTTGCAATTTTTAAACCCAGATGTGATAATTTATGAAAGAAACATCTCTGAATTAAGTTTAATTCAGCAACTAAAGACAGTGATGATGTCGGTAAAATGCAGTCAGCTGATGATTTTAAGAAATGTAACCAAACCAGAATGCAGATGGCACATGATCGTTCTTTTCACATTTTGTAATACAATAATATGACAATAATACATACAGTACATGCAATATGATTAGATACAGTAAAACAACAGTTTTATTAAAATTATCATTACTATTTTGATACAACTATTGTTCGACTTACGCAAATCGATATTGTCACGAAGTGTTCTAAGTACCTGGTTATTACACAGTTAATCATAGAATTCAAAAATTTACCTTACTTCAGCCAGATGCCTGAACTCTCATAACAATAAAATTACGACTTGAGTATTCTAACGGCAACATGATCCCTTAAAAAGCTTACTAATCACATGAAAAATCAGACTAAGTTCATTAAAACAAGTGTGAGGTATCAACATTTAAACAAGAAATATACTAAAGTAAAAGGGTATCACTCCATCAAACAACTTTAACTGTTTCCCTGGTCTTAATTCACTTCAGCAAAACTAAAGGAACAAAACATATTTATCACTATGCCTTATGCACACAGTTAATCCTATTCAGTGGTGGTCAACAAATGAAACACTGTTTTAAACATTTTAAATATAAAAATTTATTTTTAAATTGAAAATTTATAATCAAAATTCACAATCTCACTTTTAAAGAAAAAATTTACTATTACAGTACTTGAAATCAATAAAAAATTTAATTAATTCTTGAATTAAATTACAAAGTTTAATTTATCAAGAAATTGAATTAATCAAGCAAAATTTAAACTATCAAGAATTACTCAAGATTTGAAAAGAAAATCTAAGTAAATGAAAATTAAATCAAGTATTCATTGTTAAATTATTAAGTACAGTAACTCACCTATTCAGAGATTTCCACATTATTCACGGAAAATTCACCCATTCGCGGTATTTTTCACTAAGAAATATTCACTAATTACTGTATTTTCACATCATTTTCATAACTAAATGCACTCTATGATAAAACTATTAAAATACTCAGGTATAAGCATTTTTAGAGATTTTTTTGTGTTTGAACTACAGGTTGACCATCACTAATCTGGCATCATTGGGACCTTGGATTAGCCATTTACTGGGCTAGAATACACAAAACCCAGTATAAGCACCTCATCTTAGAATTAAAATATCCCATTAGTACAAGTTGGGACAAATTCACTCCATTCGCAGTATTTTTCACGATGGGGTAAGAATTATTCACTAATTATTTGTATTTTCACATCAGGCAGAGAGACTAACTAAATGCTCCATCTCTTTATTCTCTAGTTGATAAAACTATTAAAATACTCTTCGTAAATGTGTATGGCCATAAACAAAGGAAACTGTTGTTTTGCTAATTTTAAAACTGTTTTTTTGTGTTTGAACCATATCGGTAATTTAGGCAGTTACAAATGGTTTTTAGGACTGATGGTTTAAGAAAATATACTGCAAGTTTAGCTGAAGCTGTGAAAACAATGTTCAAGATTTATAAATGATCATGCATCGGCAACATGGATTAAATAAAACTGGAGGAACGTATTTTAAACAAAACTTCTGGGCATGAAAGAATACAAATTACTACCCGATAAAAGATAAACACGTATTATGATGAAATCAAGAGAAAATAGCGAACGGAATTTTGATTTTTTTTTACACAAAACAAACATGCCCCACAATGGCCAGCCATGAGGAGTTTACTATAATTAATTTAAGATGACTATTTAAATAAATGTTAAATCACCAAAACTATATAAAATATTCATTTACAAAACTAAGAGATTGCAAATACAAGAACAAAACAAAAAAAATACATACAAAAGATTTACAATTGGAAACAATGTAAAACCAATCTCACTGAAAAAGATGGCAAAATCCCTTAATATACCTTAGTTTGTTATACCATGATAATAATAAGTAAAATTCACATTTACCTTACACAAATTTGTGAAAACTCACGGATTAGTGAAATCACCTGTATCAAATGCAGCTAAGTGGTTTTGTTTTGAGCGGATTTCACAAAGCACTTATTTGTTAGGTTTACTATAATATTTAAAATTTACTAAATAAATGTTAAAGGCTATCAGTGAAAAACTAAGAAACATGAACATACAAAATAGCGCCATCCTGGGTCAAAGTAATTTTTCATTTAATTTATTATATTTTAAAAATGCCACTTGGCATGTTTCTTGACTCGAAAAAGCTCAAGTATTTTTTAATTTATTATATTTTAAAAATGGCACTTAGCATGTTTTTCCTAGTTTTACTGTTATCAGATCTCAAAAGCTAAGATTAATATCAATGACCACACAAATATTTTAAGTTAATAACTTTTCTCTTTTGAATCAGATGACGTCATTACATTTAGGGAATGAGATACAAGAGAAAATTCTAGAAAAGGAAGATGAGGTCACATCCTGAGCAAAACGTCTTGGGCCAAAACAAACATGTTAGAACAATACGTGATCAGAGCAATGTAATCTTAAACATGACACAATTGCCATGTGCTTAGGAGCAATAACTCATTCGTATTTCTCAAAAAGGGAAATGTGTCTTTACCAGAAAATCATACGGGACAAAGCTTTTAATGAAATCTTAGCATAGAAATATACATGTAACATTGTGAAATCATTCGTCGTCTTCTCGGACAAGACAAAAATCTTACACTATTTGACTGTTATCTCTTGCTTGTCAACGCGTGAATCTAACACAAAATCAAGCACCCATCTCAACTCAAAACAAAGCGATCTCGATGACAGCTACAACATCTGATCTAATTTAAACTCTCTCTCCTGCTACTATGCTATTATCAAGAAAGATATTATTAATTCTAAATTATGTTCTTAAGTTACCTAAATCATTAATTCTTGTGAGATCTGACATTACACTACATACGATATTTCAACAATTATTATCATTACACAGAACACATGATGACTTGAACAGTAAATATATCAAAATTATGGAAAGATATACATTTTAAAGACAATTATAAAGTTAAGTTTAGGTAGTTGTCAGACATGTGCAAAATAAGCAGCATGCTCCTGGTAGCAAACAGTGAAGGAAAGGCTTGATTTAGACTAGTTCTTGGGTCCAGTGTTTCAGAGGGAGCATAAGGGGAGGAGAGCACATCATCCTGGCAGAGCTTTGGCTTGGAGTATTCCCCTCCTTTTCTGAGCAGATTCTGTGTCCTGGCCAGTATGCCAAGATACTGGATCTCAGATGACTTCTGTATTACTCCGCTGATGGAGATCAAGTCATACATTGGGATAGATGCCCCAGTATTGGGAATAAAGTGGACCTAGCAACTGATCATTCTCTCCTAAACCTGGAAGACCCAGGGGTTTGGCTTTTGTTTTTGCATGAGAGGGATTCCTTTAAAGAGGATCTGGGCTCTCCCATGCAATAACCAGACATTGAGGAGGACCCCCAGTAGGGCCCCACCCTCCTTTATCTGAAGTTCCTGGTCCTTCCGAGGTCTGAGATCCTTCATCAGAGACTCCCAAGCCTTTACCGGGCAGTGACATTGTGGCTACCTGGGTCCAGTGGTTCCTAATAAGGAAATTCCATCTGAGGCTTGTTAGAGTCTTTCAGCGAGATATTGCACGTTATCTGGGAAGCCCTGTTGAGGGTTCCTAGTATGAATTCAAAACAGTTCTGAACACTGAGTTGGAGGTTACCCCCAATATATAATTCCTGAAGTCATCCAAAAAGAGACTAGAAAGCCTTCCAAAGCAACTGTACAGTGATTAAGCCTCACAAAAAAATCTCAGGTTCTTGGAGTAAGCTAACAAAAACCCAAGGCCAAAAATAAATTAAGTCTGCTGTTTTGATGTTTTCTTAGTTTCAGTTGGTTCTAATACCATGACCAGTTCAGACTATAACCCATTGAAGCTGGGAGGATCAGTGAGACAAGTACCTGCCCTTGATACTGGTATTGATAACCCTTGTGTGATGCCTGAATGTGTATCCTTTAGCCAGGTGACAAATTTTTTAGCAACAGACGGAAAACAGTGATTGAGTTAGAAGAAGTGGAATTTTTGGGACAGAGCTGCTTTTCCCAATACAAAGTGGCTCTTGGTTCCTCCTTCACTAGGCATGTAGAAACTGCCAAAGGAGATAGTCATCCTCCCTGCTAGTGTGGCAACAAAAGTCACAGAGGCAGCCCTTTTTTCTGCTAATGTGGACAATATGGTACCTCCTTATTCCTGGTGAACCAGTATCTCCATTGGGTGTCAGAAGCTTTCTACCCCCTTCACTTCTATAATGAATCATGTGAAGGCAGTATCTGGCAATTCCACAAAGAAATGGACATCACTTGTCCTTCCTTTTGAATTGGTAAAGTTCCCACTCGATATGGCTACACGTGAGTTTGGTGCCCCCATGGGCCAGATCTCAGGCAGGACATCCATTTCTGAGTTCCATGCAAGGTTCCACCTCTTTTCTTCCCTACCTTATCTGCTATTCTGGAAATGACTCTGAGGAAGCTCTCAGAGTCTTCTCAGACTGTTTGAGCTGTGGTTTCATGGAGTAGCACCACAGGGCCTGAGAAGAATTTTATGCTGCAATTTCTGTATGACTTGCTGCCCTAGTACATTAGCTCAGTCCTTAAGGGGCTTGGACCACCTCTTTTTAATTTGAAAGATCTGTAACTTCCCTATCACCATTCCCTTCTACCCGTTCTAAGGATTTCTGATAGGGAAAGACAAGTATAGATTCAATGTCATGCACCATTTGGTTAGATATTGCACAGAGAATCTTCATGAAATGAGCAGCAATACTGTCCAGGAACTCAAAAAAGAAGGAATTCAACTGGTAGTCTGCTTAGACAATTAACTTATTGGGGGAGCCACCAAAGGAGAGTGCCTATGAGACCTGAGTCGTTGTCAACAGACCCCCATCAAAAGATTTCGTGATGAACTGGAACAAGTCCCACCTCACATCAATAAGCATTTTATGTGGCTGGGACTTTATTAGGATACCATTTTTGGTCAGTTTGTCTTCCTAGCCAGGCTCAAACCAGAATAGGGAATGCCCTGCAAAGGTTCCTTACCCAATCCAGGTTTTCCAGACATTTGTAAGGAATCCTGAACCTCATACAGCTCACATCTGGGGTAGGTCCTATCCCTAGTCTGCCACTCAAGGATAAGAACAGAATCTGGCTCTTGCATGCCCAGAAAAGGCTTTGATTGTCTCAACCCGTGCAGTCAGGTAGTTGGAAAAATATTCTGTCCATGGACATGGAAGGAAACTCTGCAAAACAAGTCAAACTGACTCCATGTTCTGTGTGGGTAGTAATACACACGGATGCCTTTGTAACAGGTGGAGGCCATTGGGAGGATCATCAGGTGGTGGGAAGATGGTCATTTGTTTTTAGGGAGGTGTTACATCAGTTTCCTGGAGCTGATGACTGTCTTCCTGTCACAGAAAATTGAAACTCCCATTTTTTCAGTCCAAGACAATACAGGAGATGACTTGCATCGAAAGGTTGGACTTCCACTCAGCTCCTCTCAATGCAATCATGACGTCGATTTTATGGATGATTTAGGCAAGAAAATGGCACTTGTCAGCAGTCTACCTCACAGAGTCGCTCAACTAAGAAGAGACTCCCTGTCAAGGTGGAAGGAAGCCTCAACCAAGTGGGTGATAGACCGACCCTCATTTCAAGTAGTTGCTAAAGTGCTTCAGGATCCAGTGTATGTCTTCAGACCTGGATATTCAAGCAGTAGCAAGAGATGCATTCCTATAAGACTGGAACAAGTGAAGGAAAGTACCTTTTTCCTCCATTGCCCAAGATTTTGAAGGTTTTGATCAAACTGCTTACTTTCAATAGAACTGCTACCCAGTGGCCCCATATTGGGTAAGGAGTTATTGGTTTCTGCTGCTCCAACAATGGGGAAAAAATCAATTCTAATGCTGTCTGCTGTTCTTTCTCAGACAGAAGGAAATTCATCTATGCATCCTCCTTTCTGAGCCATGGCCTTCACATGTGGATTTTTAAAAATCTAGTCTACTGTGAGGATTATTCACCTGACATTGCTAGATACATAGTGCAAACACTATGGACTTCATCCATCCAGCAGTACCAGTCCATATGGAAAGTGTGGTTGGATCACTTCCACACTGACAGCTGGTTGAGCCTTGGTTGAAACAGTTTTATATTGTCTAATCTACGTGTTTGAGGAAATGCACCTAGCTGCTGCTACAACTATGTCATACAAATCTTTTATCAGGTCCTTGCTTTATGGGTGTGTCATTGATTCAGATTTAGAAGTTTTTAAATTACTTCTCTGGTCCTTTGCATTGCAAAGACTGGCTCATGCAAGGGTTCCTGTTACTGTGTCTCTGAATATGGTTCTTTGACACCATTCGTCTCAATTCAGTAGTCCTAATGCAACTACATGTCAGTCACTCTAAAAGGGGTCATTTTGACCATTCTGGCATTCCAGCTTTCTTAGAAGGGGACAACGTTGACACCTAGCTGTCACTGTTGTCTCCTGGCTTGTCATTTCTGGCCAAGAATGAGGACCCTTTAAAGAAGACATCCCCTATTCTTCTTTGGAAATTTAGAATTACAGATTAGACATTATTCCTGATCTAAGCACTTCAGGTTTACCTAGATGTGGCAAATGTCCCAGGTGGTCCTTATTTTGTACACTATCACAAACAAGCCACTTTCTCTGTGTTGGCTGAGAATTGTCATAGTGTCCCAAATTAGGAAGGTTGAACCCCACCCCCTTCCTGGATTGCATGACATCCAGGGTGCATCCCTGGCTTTTGTTGAAGGCATTTCTCTCAAAGAAGTCTCCAAGTTTACAAGATAGTCAGCAGAGGCAGTATTCCTTGAACACTGTTGCCTTGACATCAAGCAAATTCAAATAAACTGTGTTGGTAGGTAGTATGGTAAGTACCATCCACATGGGTGCCTTACTGGAGATTAGAGGGCCTTTTTAATACAGTTGGAATTCTGAGATATTGCGGGAGAGGGACACAATAATTCTATATCTCAGATTGGCATAATTAGGCAAGTCACTTTAGAATCTCATAGAATAATGTATATATAGTTCTTGTTTTTTCCTGTCTTTTATTGTTAAACCCTAAAGGATATCCTGAATAAAAGTAGGCACAGGAAAGAACCCTCTTGCTCCAAGTTATTTTCTGAGCTCGTCCCTGTGTCAGCCGATGAAATTCCTATTAAGCACGAATTTCTAGGTATAGATATTGCTAAATATACCAGAGAAAAAAGCTATCAGGAATGCTGGGGTTACTACCCCCAGATCGAACATCTAATATGAAATAGACGTCGGTATAGATAAGGGTGAGTGATTGTTGTCACTGCCACAGGACTGCACTCTGTAGACATCCCAATGACAAAACCCGGAACGTGAGAGCCGATCTAACGCCGGCAATCACCTGCCCGCCAACCGACGACCCCAGCGCCATCTGTACTCATTCCATTCTAGCACGTGTTTCCTTTAAGAAGGCTTTTTTCTTGTGCTGGTTTTTCGCCCAATTTTCCTTGAGTTGACCATGTCTTCAAGCAATTTCACTGTTATGAAGTTAAGTACCATCTTCTTGTGGGGTTTTATTATCAGTGAGGCTCTTTTTGGCCCGTAAGTTAATATTTACAGGGTCATATATCGGCACTCCCGGCGTTCGCGCCCCGCCATGATGACCTTGAGGTACACCCTTACAGCTTGTTTCTGCAGGGTTTCTCTCGGTCGTTTACAATTTTATTCATGTTTCGTAATTCCCCGTCAAGAAGTTCCTTTTGGGCGTTTATCTATGTCGGCGGTTCTGGTACCTTGATTAGCGTCATTCCTCACGGAGGCTTCCTCCTTATTTTGGTTCTTACAGTTAATTCATAGCTTATACCAGGCTCACAGTAGATTCCCTCTCCAAGGTGGTGCTTTCTTTTGTCAGTTTCTCTGATTTGTAGTGTAATGGATGACATGGATAATTCGGATTTATTGTGGTCCGGGCTCGGCGTCAGGAGCAGCCAGTTGGCTGCCTACCTCCTGTTCGCCTCGCTCGGTTGGGCTATACGCTTAGCACAAGTTCTTATATTTTTGTATATTCGATCATATTACGTGTACTTATATGGTTATTGGTTAACTTTAGCGGTACTTATCAGAAATTGGGGATCCTAGCCTAGCCCTCTCGCTTCAATCGGTGGGTTAGGCTATTCAGGTTAGGCTTTGGCATTGTCTTAGCTCCCATCTCTCCCGACTATGTCGCTGAGCTGGGAGGGAGGGGGTAGGCTGGTCGAGGAGTTCCTGTTTGTTGTTCCATCCGCCTTACCGCTCGTTTTCGGGTTTGCGAGGGCATCTGAAGCCCCCATCCCCTCCTCCCTCTAATGAGGGAGAGGAAAATAAAAAGGGGGATCTTCTTTATGCATTGCCCTTCTGCCCTATGGGTCGGTTGTTGGTTGGACTGCATTACGGGAGTTTCTCCCTTCCACCCCTCTTCCTCTCCTCCTCCTCCTTTTACTGTCTGGGCTGCACCTTCAGAGGAGGTGAGAGTTTGGGCGTTGCTTTAGAATAGTGCTATTGTCCTATCCTCCCCTAGTACTTTTGGTGAGTGTCATGAGTCTCCCTGCGCGCAGGAAGTTGATACGTCTGTTTCGACGCCCCATGGGAGTCAGTGTATGGGGTGTCCCCGTCCACTTGAACATAACTCTCGATTCCACCTTCTAAGTACTGCCTCCTGACTTTGCCAGTGCTATGTCATCTCCTCGCGTGTGGGACGTCGGTCTCTTCGATCGTCACCCCGAGGGGGACTAGTCCGGTTCCCAGTTGAGGGTCACCCACCCTCCTGACCTCCGTTCTGGTGTCAACCGCTCGGCTAGTGTTTCGTTGGTTCGCTCTCCTCCGGTCGAGCTGAACTTCGATCACCTTCAGGGTTCAAACACTTCCTCGCTGGTTCCGCTCCGCCGCCCCCCGGTCCTCCCGTTGCCTTCTTACCTGTTACCACTCCGGTGGTTTTGGTTTTCAGTAGGTTGGCCTTAGTCACACCTAGTTCTCTAGCTGTATAATAACTGGAGGTAATGATTTACCCCGCCCTCCCCGCTGTAACCAAGTGGCGGAGGCACAGGATCTCGGAGGGTCTGCGCCGAACACTATGACCAGCAGTGTACTGCTATCCTATGTTGTTAACCATTTACTTACTGCCGGACTCCGGCAGTAATTATACTTTAAGTTGATTTTACAATTAAGAGTTGCATGATCCTAGCTTAAGGTCCTACTCCGTCGAGCTATCTCCGGCGTTCCTTAATTTAGTATGTGTCATGCTTTGCTCTAGTTTATCGTCCCGCTGGAATGCTCCGGCGGGTCCGGTATAAACTAATACTTACTGCCGGACTCCGGCAGTAATTATACTTTAAGTTGATTTCACAATTAAGAGTTGCATGATCCTAGGTTAAGGTCCTGCTCCGTCGAACTATCTCCGGCGCTCCTTAATTTAGTGTGTGTCATGTTTTGCTCTGATTTATCGTCCCGCCGGAGCATATAAATTAATTAGCATGCTCCATTACCTGCTATAGTTTAAGGTCCCTATCTCCGCCGGTTCTGCTCCGGCGCGCCTTAAATTAGTATGTTCATATACCGTCTTCCACTTACAGACAGTACGTTGTGAGGAGCCCAGGTGCACTGCAGTGCTGCACCAGCCCTATGGGCACGTTGTCTGCCGTTCCCATTCGGGCTGTTTATCCCGGATGGACAACCTCATTGTGTGGCACCCGGACGGTTGTGAGGTTTGCTTCGCTCTTTACGAGCTTATCCAGGACGAGTCGGTGAGCCTGTAGTTACTGCGTTGCCTCACTTGTTTCAAGTACGTTATGTTCCTGATATATTGCTTATATATCTCTTCACTGAGCGCTCGGTTATTACGTCCCTGCTCTCTTCCAGGCCGACCAAGCTTCCCGCAGTGACGCCTTGGGTTCCTTCGAGCCTGGGTGGCTGGTTTTGGTAGGAATGTTCCGTTGGGAAGCCATATGTTCTGGATGAGAACATCTGGAATCTGCTTTACCCCGGCGCCCGGATCTCAGCAGCTGTTCCATCCGAAGTGCCGCTCCTCTCATCGAGCAGATCCAGGTAGAAACCCAGCCTCCCCAGGACGAGAACTTGTACGTGGCGGTGTCGGAGGAAGTGGCGGCCATAAACCTTGACCTGGAACTGATGAACACGGAATAGGACCAGGAGGTAGGTAGGGAGGTAAGTGAGGCAGTGGGGGCGGGCTCCCTTTTTGATTCCCCTTCATCCACCGCTTCTTCTTTTCAGGGCTTTCAAAAGTCTTCTTACTTGGAGGACAGGGCGCAATCCGCTGTCCCCAAGTTGAAGAAGTCTTGGAAGGCGAAGGGCTATAAGTCCGCAACCTCCCGCAAAGCAACCCCTTTCCCTCCGGTGAAGCCACGGGATACTAGTCCGGTGGCTTCCACAAACAAGGCCACTCCTCTGCTAAGGGAGCGAGTTCGAGGGCAGCTAAGGCCAGCCCTCCTGCCAACCTGCCTTTGACCGGGAGGAATTTGCGGTATACTTCTGCAGAAGTTTACCTCGGAGGTGGATGCTAAGCTTAACAAGCTTACGGAGAGGTTGCAGAGCCAGGAGAGTATGCTCTCCGGGTTCACATGCGCCCGGTGGGTCGGCGGTACATTACCCCATTCGGATGCCTCCGCCCTCCCTCCGTTTGACAAGGGAAATCCTTGGCATTTGGCCCTTCATGCTCCCGGCATGAAGATACCCTAACGATCGAGGGTCTAGGCACGCGCAGGCTTCAGGAGTTGGAATTCTTTCCTCCTGACCTGCTGCCCCTACCCAGGCTTCTTCGCCAGGTTGACGGAGGAAGCTTGGGTAAGGACGGATAAGGTCCCGAAGGAGACAGTGATCTTCCCAAGGGACCAGGCGCAGTCTACATTGCTGCTTGCATTTAATGAGTGGCAGGCGGAGAACACGGTTGACCCCCTTCAAGGGCAACTTCACGATGTTCTCGTTGGGTGATAAAATCCCAACCCCTTGCATGACTAAGGTGGCTCTTGCGACCGCCCAGGCATGCACGGAAGGTGTCCGTCGCCTCAGCTCCGGGGACTGATCCCACCTCTCTGATCTTCCCGAGACGACGATTTCTGGAAGGATGCGGCTACTTTTACATTGGGTAAGCTGGACCCAGATTGTGCATCCACCTTATTCAGTGAGCAGCTTCCCAAACTGCCAGAAGCCCTCCTGAAAGCAAAGTTTGAGGCTAGGTGTCGGCTGAGCCGATCACTGAACTCCCTGTGCCTGGCGGAATCCACGGCAGTGATGTACTCCGAGGAACCACTCTTCCAGGTCCTGACGAAGTCTCTGTTAGCAGGATTTCAGACGGACCTGTTTGACTTCATGGTAGCGCAGATGAACTGTCAGTAAATACATCTTCGCTGGACGCTACCATAAGGCATGAGCCTAACAAGCTCATGAAAAGCTCCTTCTGGGGGGCTAGTATCTTCCCCGAAGGAGAGGTCAGCAATGTCCTGGCTGAGGCAACCAGGGCTAATCAAAGTCTGCGCTCCCGCTGGGGTATCCCTGCTTTCAAAAGGAAAGCCCCCGAGTCCGCCGGGCCCCAAAACAGGCCAGGTAAGAGATACAGGAGGCACAGAAGACAACACCAACAAGCCGTTGTCCAAGCTGTACCTGTCTCGTCAGTTGGCCAGCCTTCTACCTCGAAGGCCCAGCCTCAACAGTTCGTGCTGGTGCAGCCAGCTCAGCACTCCCTTGCCGCGCCTACCCGTGGACGTGTCCTGTATATAACCCCTCCCATGAGGGCCAGGGGTCGTTTGAGGCCTTAACAGGAGCGCAAGGGGGAGTGAGAGCAAGGGCCTCCTTCAGAGGCAAGGCTGCTTGCGATCCCTCCCCGGGGAGAGGAGGCCGAGGTAGAGGAGGCAAGCCTTCACCTTCCCAGTGAGACCAATCAGGTGGGCGGCAGACTTCACCTGTTCAGGGACCAGTGGACCTTCAGTCCGTGGGCCCACAGTATAGTCTCCAAAGGTTTGGGGTGGAGTTGGATCAAGGGCCCTCCCCTCTGATCAGATTTCATCGACCGTCTTCCAAAGCTCTGTGGGACTTTGTGGCGGAATTACTCCAAAAGAGGGCCATAAAGAAAGTGAGACACCTGAAATTTCAAGGCAGGCTGTTCAGTGTTCCCAAGAAAGACTCCAGTCAACAAAGGGTAATCTTGGATCTGTCGGCGTCTCAATCTTTATATACAATGCAACAAATTTCGCATGCTTACAATCGCGCAGGTGCGGACTCTACTTCCTCGTGGAGCCGTCACCACCTCTATAGATCTTTCAGACGCATATTATCACGTCCCGATTGCGCCGGAACTTCTCTCCCTTCCTAGGTTTCAGACTGGGAAACAAGCCTACTCGTTCAGGGTCATGCCATTCGGGCTCAACATAGCACCCAGAATTTTCACCGAAGCTGGCGGAAACGGTAGTGCAGCAGTTACGGTCCCGGGGATATTGCTGGCGCATACCTGGACGATTGATAATTTGGGCATCCAACGCCGAGGAGTGCCGGAGAGCTACGGCCATGGTGATCGAGTTTCTGGAATCCCTGGGCTTTCAGATAAACAGGGCGAAGTCCCGCCTAACTCCGGAGGCTTGATTTCAGTGGCTGGGTATCCAGTGGGATCTGGTCTCGCACAAGCTGTCTATTCCGCCAGCCAAACGGAGAGAGATAGCCAAAGCCACCAGGCAATTCTTCAAAGGCAGGAAAGCCTCTCGCAGAACGCAAGAAAGAATCCTGGGTTCTCTTCAGTTCGCATCTGTAATAGATCTGCTCCTAAAAGCAAAACTGAAAGACATAAACAGAGTGTGGCGGAGACGAGCCAATGTCAAGCTCAGGGACAAGGTGTCATTAATTCCTCGGTGCTGAGGAAAAGACTCGGCCGTGGTCCACAGTCAAGGGTCTTTCGAAAGTCAGTTCCCCTTCAATTCCCTCCCCCCCAGCTCTAATAATCCACACAGACTCTTGTTAAAGCGGCTGGGAGGGTACTCACCAAAAGAAAAGGTACAGGGTACATGATCCACACTGTTCCGTCAGTTCCACATAAACATTTTGGAGGTGATGGCAGTGTTTCTAACTCTGAAAATCTTTGCCCCACCAACCAGATTCATATAAGGCTGGTGCTGGACAGCGCAGTAGTGGTACATTGCATAAACAGAGGGGGTTCCAAATCAGGCCGGATAAACCAAGTGATGATAGCCATTTTCTCCTGGCGGAGAAGCACGGCTGGCACCTGTCAGCTACCCATCTAGCAGGAGTCCGAATGTCATTGCAGACTCCTGTCCAGGCAACTCCGCTGGAGTCAGAATGGTCCCTGGACGAGGCTTCTTTCGAATGGATACCCCGTCAGGTTCCGGGCCTTCAGGTGGACTTGTTTGCCACGGAGAGGAATCACAAACTCCCTTGTTATGTTGCTCCCAACCTGGATTCTCGAGCTCACGCTACGGATGCAATGTCAGTGGACTGGAACAAATGGCAGAAAATCTATCTGTTCCCGCCAATAAACCTGCTGATGAAGGTGTTGCACAAGCTCAGGTCATTCAAAGGTCAAGTGGCCCTGGTAGCTCCCAACTGGCCGAAGAGCAATTGCTTCCCTCTTCTTCTGGAGCTCAAACTACGGTGTCATCAAATACCCAAGCCACAGCTGACTCAAATAGTGCAAACACAAACTGTGTCAGCTTCCTCAAGAATTCTGAATGCCCTGGCTTTATGGACTTTATGAAATTCGCCGCTCAGAGAGGTGCGGATATTGATCCGTTAATACTCTGTTTCTGGAATCAGATAAAAGAGATTCTACCCTCAGACAGTACGATTCAGCAGTTAAAAAGTTAGCATCTTTTTGAAGGAATCTGAAGCTCAAGTCATGACCACCAATTTGGCAATATCATTCTTTAGGTCACTGTTTGAAAAGGGTCTGGCTCCGCCACCATTACCACAGCGAAATCAGCTTTGAAAAAGGTGTTTTTGCATGGCTTCAAGATTGATTTAACAGATTCATAGTTTTCATCCATTCCCAGAGCATGCGCTCGTTTGAGACCAGCGACCCGTCCACATACAGTTTCCTGGTTTCTTAATGATGTTCTAAAATTAGCCTCAGAAACTAATAATGATCAATGTTCTTATTTGAATCTGTTAAGGAAGACGTTGTTCCTAATTAGTCTAGCTTCAGGTGCCAGAATATCAGAACTGTCTGCTCTCTGTAGAGGTGCGAATCATGTGGGTTTTCTCCCGTCAGGAGAAGTTCTGCTTTATGCCCAGTTGCTACCTTTTGAGGGCCTATTTACGGAGAACTTCTCAGTGTTTGTCTGGTCCTCTTTTTATCAGGGAAAAAGGAGGAACGCTTTCTTTAAAGGCTATCAGACAACAAATTCTATACTTCATTAACAAGCTAACCCGGATTCAGTCCCTAAGGTTCATGATATCCGAGCAGTGGCTACCTCCACTAATTATTTTCATAATATGAATTTTGATGAGCTTAAAAGTATACGGGCTGGAAATCTCCATCAGTGTTTAAATGCCACTATCTGAAATCACTGGAAGCTCTGAAGTTCCCTGCGGTGGCTGTAGGGAGCATTGTCCTCCACCTTAAATTAACCTTTAATCCCTATCCTTTCCCCTGCCCGCCTGCCTCATTTACTTGCCCTGCCATTTTCTCCTGGACCAGACATGCTTCACAGCCTGGCTCCTCATATTATGATGTACAATCTTGCGGTGTTAGTTTTTAAGTTTCGACATGTTATGCTTACTGTGATTTAGTTTTAAGTCCGGAGGTACCTTTATAAATTTTCTGTCGTTTATTTAGTTTTGGTACCTTCCCACCATAGTATTAATTATGTACATAGTTGTTTCTCATGTCCTTTACTGTGGTATTAATTGTATCCCTAGTTATAACTCAGTTTACCTGTCTATACCTTTGGTATTTAATAATGTTTTGGGGGATAATTAAAACTTTTCAGTAATAGTGTTTTTATACATGTTCACCTAACTTTTCGCTCCTTTTAGACTTTCACCAAAGCTTAGTATGATTCTCTGTCATGATTTCACCGGCTGACACAGGGACGAGCTCAGAAAAGGGATTTTGACAAAGGAAAAATCTATTTCTGGGGGGAGGCCCTGTGTCACCCGGTGACCTCCCAGGATCTAGGTTTCCCTCCCGAATAGGCATACCAAGCTTGTGGGGGTGCTAGCCTGGAATGAGTACAGATGGCGCTGGGGTCGTCGGTTGGTGGGCAGGTGAGTGCGGGCGTTAGATCGGCTCCTCACGTTCGGGTTTTGTCATTGGGATGTCTACAGAGTGCAGTCCTGTGGCAGTGACAACAATCACTCACCCTTATCTATACCGACGTTTATTTCATATTAGATGTTCGATCTGGGGTAGTAACCCCAGCATTCCTGATAGCTTTTTCTCTGGTATATTTAGCAATATCTATACCTAGAAATTCGTGCTTAATAGGAATTTCACCGGGTGACACAGGGCCTCCCTCAGAAATAGATTTTTCCTTTGTCAAAATCCCTTTTATGCTCTATCAGTGTCAGATCATAGGCACTACTCTAGCCAAGACCAGGTATAAGAGAATTCTTTGATATTGATGCATCTATCTTATGGAGTCCTCCTTGAGAACTTACAGCAGCTACCAACAATAGGTTTTTCCTTCATCAAAACCTGTTTTCTGAGTTGTAGTGTTCCATTCTTTGTTGTTCAGGAAAGAGAAGAATATACTTCTACATAGATTATTATCAACAGGATATTAGTATATATTACTTGAAATTGTAGAATTTTTAACTTAATTTTTATTCTGACATATTTTGTTTCTAAAGAAATTTCAGACATTCATACGTCAGTCATCACATGATGCATGCCATAGGTTTGACACAACTGGAGTTTGGCGCAATTTTCTAGTGCGTTCCACTAGATCAGATGAAAGGATGGCTACTGTTTATATTCATCCTCAAGATTTAACAAAGGATGAAAAATTGGAGATCATGGATGATTTAAGAAATTTCTTCTTCCATGGAGAGGGTACAGAATGTGAACTTGACTCTTTATACATGCAAGCCTGGTAAGTGTTATTTATTATTTTTCAGGTGCATGTTATTAACTTTTGTCAAGTTTTCCTAATTTCTAATGGTATTGATCAGATTCATTTACAGTACCTGAATTTATATAAAATTGAATATATTATCTGAATGTATTATCATCATTATTATTTCTTGATATGCTCTTTGAATTTTGTTTCCTGCTTTGATTTTTGCAGTAGACACACTAGATGCACAAGAGAGCAAGCACCATACGAACTTATTGAAGGGAAGGAATATATTACAGAAACTTGTGAAGGTTTATCTTTTCGTATATCTCCAGATTCATTTTTCCAGGTAAATTAGTAAACTAATATAGTATTATATTTGTTTTGTTTTGTGTAAAATATCATGCATTTTATTTTATTAACAGACAGATATATATTTGAAGTATAAAATTAAACTGAAAACATTATTCTCTTGTTCATAATAATGGATTTTGTTTTATTGCTGATAATACATATGCACATTATATTTCCCTGCACTGATAATTTGTGGATGAAGATAGTAATTATAGTTTTACAGCAAACTCATTACTTACGATGTAGGCCCTCACAAATCTTTAGGTCCCAGGCAGTTAAGAGCCCTATTTTTTCTGTGCTTGCCTTGCAATTAACAGACCTCTGATTGTAGATTGTTTTTGTAGATTTTACAGATTTTACTATTAAATTCTTCAATCAGGCATACAAAGTCCTCTTGTACATCTCTTTGTTCAGACTTTGCCTACTCTTTGCATTGTGTATTTTATGTATTTTGTAGAAGTGTGTGCAATAATTTCAGCGCTTAGAGTTATTAAAAATATAAGTACTACTAAAATTTGAGATTGAAATCCTTCAAAACTATTGTCCTAAAAAGTATTTCTTTTTACCGCAAATTAAGTTTACATTCCACAAATTATATGAAGATGGTGTAAATGTTGAAATACATTGGATCCCTTCCCATTAGGACATGAAGGAAAATGAGAATGCTGATGAAGCAGTCAAAACAGCAGCTACCATGACCCACTTGTTTCGTCCTCAGGGAGTTATCTTCCATGGGTCTGTCAGAGCTCCATGGTGACCAAACTAATATCAAAGAATTCCCTTTTAGTCACTCTCTTGGCCAGGTATTGTGTCATAATGATAAACACTGTAACATGTGATGGAGTATGAAATGGACTCAAAGATAAGAGGGCTCTTTCCCTTATCTTACAGCAAAGCTGTACCCAGGTTATTCCTTCATCAAACTTGCTAGAAGAGGAAGTGATTATAGCACATGTGCAGTCTGCCATATTGTCAACAAACAGACTGGCAAGAGACCAATGAAGCCATTTACTTTCCATTGGTCCATTTGGAACAGATTCAATTATCATTAGCACTCCAAATTTCAACAAGTATGGAAACATCTACAGGAGAAAAGCCAAAAGAAATAAGCAAGTTAACTGCCTAGTTTTAAGTCCCAGTTAAAGCTTTAAACTTTATGATTGGTAGTTAATTTGTGTGAAAGCCGAAAAACCGACTTTTCTTGCTAACATATGGCTGGCATTAAGTTGTAATTGCAAATTGTTAGTTGTGAAAAGTGCAAATTGCTTTAAAAATTTGTCATTTCAATTAGATGTTTTAACTCAAAGAAATGTTCCATAATTTATCATTAATATAGAAAATGCTTTCAGATTCTACAATGTCTACAATAATCTAGATTGTAGCCTAGATCAGATTGAGAATAATTTACACTGAATAAACAGTGGATGTTGTCTGTAGCCTATAACATAGGTTTGCATTGTAGCAAAGGCGTGAGTAAGAGGCTGCATCTGCAAACTCACTGATTGATTAAAACAACAAACAGACAGGTCAGTAGCTCTTGCGAGTGGAAATGTAGCGCCTGACACAAGGCAAACAAAACAGAGGTAAGAGTAAATCAACTGTGTTTGTTGGAGGGTGGAAAGATGTACATAAATCAATATACAAAACACAAATGAAGTTATGATACACATAGCTTGAATGCTGACTATATAATGCTTGCACTGAGAATGATACATTTAACTTAATAATAATATGAATGAGAATAATGTGAATGTACAAAGGATGAGTAACATCTGCTGTGTTTCTTGTATGTGTGTGCTTGGCGCACAGATTTTCATTGTGAGGAGATTAGCCGGCTAGGTAAGATGGACTGTGTCGGTCCATGTGTAATAATAGCAGTAATTTGAGCAAGGTAAAATGGTAGCCTAGCTATAAGGCTACATATTAGTGAAAATTTTTTTTTTATATAGCCTGTACACTTAAGCATGATCTAAATAATCTGGATTAGGCAGTACCTTATATTAAGTTAAGTGAAAACCCTTTACGAAACATCCCATTATTGGATTAATTAGCTTAGACCAGGTAGTCTAGGACTAAAAGAAACATTAATCCTGGGTAGATGAAATGGTAGCTTAGCATTAAGACTACATATTAACCCTTAAACGCCTACTGGACGTATCATACGTCGACTAAAATTGTCTGTTGGGTGCCAAGTGGACGCATCACGTCGACTACAAAAATTTCAACCTTCGGTCAACTTTGACTCGACGAAATGGTCGAAAAACGCAATTGTAAGCTAAAACTCTTACATTCTAGTAATATTCAAATATTTACCTTCATTTTGCAACAAATTGGGAGTCTCTAGCACAATATTTCGATTTATGGTGAATTTTTGAAAAAAAACTTTTCCTTACGTCAAGGGTAACTCTGCCGAAAATTTCAGAAATTCTTTCGTCATTTTGTCATAATTTTTGCACTGTTTTATATTAGCTGTTACGTAAAGTTTTATGTATGAAAATGTGCGCAATTTCATGTAAAATACAACAAAATACAACCCATGGTTGTAGCTTTTATCAGTTTGGAAATATTTTCGTATAAATCTCGATAACTGCCAAAATTTCAACCTTCGGTCAACTTTGACTCGACTGAAATGGTAAAAACACAATTGTAAGCTAAAACTCTTACATTCTAGTAATATTCAATCATTTACCTTCATTTTGCAACAAATTGGAAGTCTCTAGCACAATATTTCGATTTATGATGAATTTTTGAAAAACTTTTTCGTTACGCATAAGCCAGAAATTCTTTCGTCACGTTGTCGTAATGTTTGCACCATTTTATATTAGTCGTTACATAAAGTTTTATATATGGAAATGTGTGCAATTTCATATAGAATACAACAGAAAATAACTCATGGTTGTAGCTTTTATCAGTTTTGAAATATTTTCATATTAATCACAATAACTGCCAAAATTTCAACATTCGGTCAACTTTAACTCCACCAAAATGGTAAAAAAACGCAATTATAAGCTAAAACTCTTACATTATAGTAATATTCAATCATGTACCTTCATTATGCAACAAACTGGAAGTCTCTAGCACAATATTTCGATTTATGGTGAATTTCTGAAAAAAAAACTTTTCCTTACGCCTGTGCGTAACTCAACAGAACATCTCAGAAATTCTTTTCGTCATGTTGTCGTAATGTTTGCATCGTTTTACATTAGTCGTTACACATAAACTTTTATATATGAAAATGTGCGCAATTTCATGTAGAATACAACAGAAAATAATTCATGGTTGTAGCTTTTATCAGTTTTGAAATATTTTCACATAAATCACGATAAGTGCCAAAATTTCAACCTTCGGTCAACTTTAACTCAACCGAAATGGTAGAAAAACACAATTGTAAGCTAAAACTCTTACATTCTAGTAATATTCAATCATTTACCTTTATTTTGCAATAAATTTGAACTCTCTAGCACAATATTTCGATTTATGGTGAATTTTTAAAAAAACATTTTCCTTACGTCCGCATCGGTAACTCGGCCGAACATCTCAGAAATTCTTTGTCACGTTGTCGTAATGTTTGCACCGTTTTATATTAGTCGTTACATAAACTTTTATATATGAAAATGTGCGCAATTTCATGTAGAATACAACAGAAAATAACTCATGGTTGTAGCTTTTATCAGTTTTGAAATATTTTCATATAAATTACGATAAATAGAAAAAATTCAACCTTCGGTCAACTTTAATTCGACCGAAATGGTTGAAAACTGCAATTGTAAGCTAAAACACTTACAGTCTAGTAATATTCAATCAATTAGCTTCATTTTTCAATAAACAGGAAGTCTCTAGCACAATATTTCGATTTATGGTGAATTTTGAAAAAAACATTTTTTACATCCGCTCACTTCGGATTCATGCATCATATTGTGATAATATTTTTTCTGTGTTGCTTTGATCGTTTTACAATTTGTTGTATACCAAAATCATCGCAATTTAGTGTACAATACAAAGAAAAAAAATAATCCATTAACTTTAATCGTTTTGCTCACTGCACGAGTTGTATAAAATTATATATGAAAATTTTTTTTTGCACTGTCATATATTTCAATATTTATATATGATAATGATATTTTTTTTCATTTCTGATGGTTGCATACTAAACTTCAGGCAATGATAAAGAAATGAGCAAAAATGAACTCTTAATATTAAAAACTAAGCAATGCTGTGATTTTTGAAAAAAACTTTTTTAGTTTTTAAAGCGCTAACTCCTGAACGCCGCCGCATACGGGAGACGTTTTGTAAATAGAGGCTCGGCGTTTAAGGGTTAAGGTAAATTTGTTTTATGTAACCCATGCCTTTAAGTTTGAATTAAATAACCTGGATTAGGCAGTAGCCTAGATTAGAGTAAGTAAGAACCCTTTAAGAAAGATCCAATCATAGCCTAAGCAGTACTGTAGACCAGGTAGCCTGGGACTAGATAAAATCAATGTGGGCTACACGAAATGGTAGCCTAGTTATAAGGTTATATACTAGTGAATTTCTGTTTTATTTAGTAAATACCCTATACTAGGTTAAGTGAGAAAATTTTAAGAAATTTCTTATTATTGACCCAAGTAGTATCTTAGAAAAGTATGCCTGGGATTAGATGAAGCAACAACCTGAGCTAGACAAAATAGTGGCCTAGCTATAAGGCTACATATTAGTGAGTTTCTGTTTTATATAGCCTATACATTTAAGGGTGATCTAAATAATCTGGATTAGGCAGTACCCTATACAGGCAGTCCCTGCTTACCGGGGCATCGGTTAACAGCGTTTCCGAGTTATGGCACTTGGCTAGTGACATTGTTAACCAGATTTTCGGCGTCTATCTCCAGTTAATGGCGCCAATCTCCGGTTAACAGACTCTTCGTTGGATGAGTCGGTAGAGCTGCGGACTGTCGTCGATGGGCCGGAGTTCAATTCCTCGGCCGGCTGATGAAGTGTTAGAGGAATTTATTTCTGGTGATAGAAATTCATTTTTTGATACAGTGTGGTTCGGATTCCACAATAAGTTGTAAGTCCCGTTGCTAAGTAACAAATTGGTTCTTAGCCACGTAAAATAAGTCTAATCCTTCGGGCCAGCCCTAGGAGAGCTGTTAATCAGCTCAGTGGTTGGTAAAACTAAGGTATACTTTTTTTTCTCCGGTTAACGGCTCCGTTTATTGGGGATTTCGGAGCCAATCTCCGGTTAACAGCGCCGATAAGTAGGTTTTTTGGCGCCAATCTCTGGTTAACAGTGCCGATATCCAGTCAACAGCACCATTAAGCAAGGTTTTTGGCGCTATTATCATCGATTTTCGTTTAGTGGTGATTTTCAGTTAGCGGTGCTTAGCCGGGGACGGAACCCCCGCCATTAACCAGGGACTGCCTCTACTAGGTTAAGTGAGAACAGTTTAAGCCTAGGATTAGATATAAACAGTAACCTAGGGTAGATTAAATGTAACCTAGTTTTACAGTTCAGTAGCCTATTTGTAAGGCTACATGTTTGTGAAGTCTTATGTAGCCTGTATCCTTTAAAGGTGATATAAACTTAGACCAGGTATTATTAACCTAAACAGTAGTTTAGATTAAATAAAGCAGTGGCCGAATATCAGATAAAAGTGTAATCTCAGCCAGATAAAACAGTAAACTAGATTATAAGAGGATTTTTTTCCTGTATACTTTATATCCTTAAGTATGATTTAAATAAGCCTAGACTAGGAAGTAGCCTAGAATTGGTTAAGTGAGAACCCTTTAAGTAATCTTCTATTCTCAATCTAAAGGTAAATTATGCTAGAAGCATTAACCTAAGCCATATAAAACAGTAGCCTGGGTTAAATAAACAAATTAGTTTATAGCAGTTAATCTGAATGGCATGGCATTCAAAAATTAAATTTCACATAGCCCTTGCAAAATGATTAACATTGTATAGTAATACAGCTATATACTGGTTTCAAAATTAACCTAAATCTTAATGTGTTTAAGCTTATATAGATATTCAACACATATAACAATTTAGTAAATAAAATGTATTTCTGGATCGGGGTCCCGTGTCACCCGGTGAAATAGTCCATTCAGCACTTATTTCTAGGTAATTCCGTTTGCTAGATACCAGAGAAAGCTAAATGAAATGCTGGAGTTACTACCCCCAGAGCGAGCTCCACTAGATGGAGTCGTGTATGGAAAAGGGTGAACTACAAAAACACGGAACCTTATCCTATAGAGATTCCCAATGTCAAAAGTCCCAACGAGAGAGGTGCCGATACAAGCCCATGCACTATTTGGACTGTATACAAGGCAACACTAGCCGCATTCCATGTTAGCACCCACCTCACTAGAATGAAGTTTATCAAGGGAGGGAGAGAATGAAAAACAGGGTGGGTCGGGTGATTCGGGCCCTCTCCAGAAATAGATTTTTCCTTTGTCAAAATCCTTTTTCTGGATCAGTCCCGTGTCACCAAGGTGAAATAGTAACAGAGAAATAAACATCATTCTTATGCTATTAAAGACTTAAATAGAAGCGTTGAAAACTAGGAGAATTCTACCCTGAACATAAGTAAGGTCCTCTAAGTTCATGTAATGAAAATAATGTAAGTGGTCACCGTCTAAGATCATGAGCTTAGAATAGCACCTGAATAGGCTTGTATTAAGAAAATACTTCCTGCCTAATAGCAGACCCAATGACAGTACCCCCCCTTTTTAAAGGAGAGGACCTGACAAACGTGAGGTCCTGTCTAAAAAAAGCCTGCAAGGAGAAAACTGGACACAGAAACAGACCTTGTAAAAGGGGAGTACTTTCCAAGGTGACCACCGAAAATGAGGACCTTCAATTGTAGATAGAAAGTTAGGGTGGGAATTCATGACAACACTACCCTGATGAGGGGAAACCAAACTGATTGGTTTGCCAGACAAACCAAACTGATTGGTTCCGCCAGACAGGGCAGACAGTACAGGAAAACTAACACTAGAAGCTAAGCTGATTAAAAATTTTTGGGACTTCCTTAACAAGGAAAGATAAGAACAAGATGATTGTTGGTTACCGAAGCTAACTCCGATACATTACTCAAAGACCAGGAAACCAAATGTGGACGGAGTACTGTTCTTAGACGAACACAGACCTTAGGGATGAAAGTTAAGGGCCTGTGAGTCTGGTTCCAACAAAACACTTTCCTCGAGGCCAATGCGGCCGCATCAGTACTGTAGCTTCGAAAACTATGTGAAGAGTGCTAGTTGCTTAACTGCAGAACCATACTGCAGTAGAGTAGGATCCCTTAACTGATTTCAGGAAAACAGTAATAACAGGACCAATATCAGTTTCCTCCTAAACTGTAAGATTCACAAAGACCACAAAGCCAGGACATCAGAGTTTGAGGGGGGCTGGACGCAGGCTGAGTTTATACCAGACGGGACAGCTTGATAGTTTGTGGCTGAATTGGGTTGCAAACAGACCTACTTCCAGGCCCAGGAAAAGGTCACAAGACTACCTGAATGACGCTCCGCCTAAGGACTATTCCGACACCAGGGGAGGCCCTGGATAGGGAAAAAGCAGTGACCTTTTGGACCCCTACGAGAAGGGTGGTAGACAGAGGCACCTGCGTCTGTTGGTTATGGAGAAGAATGAACCATAACCTAAACGAAGCAATTTGAGTCCAAAACCACTTGTTTACACAGCGCACTATTACTGTTTTGTTCAGAACCAGCCTAAAGGAAACCTCTTGGGGGAAGAAGTTTCCAAGGACAGGAAGACTGTCACCGCCCTCCAAAGCGTTGATATGGAACTGCCGAACGTGACCGACTAAGTACCATGTACTTCATTGGGCCAAAAATATCCACCTCACCCGCCCAGAGAGGTGACGGTGTGGAATACTGAGGCCGGGAGGGAAAGCTGGAGAGGAACTGACTTCGGTAAGCACTTGACAGTTGTGCAAGGCCGAGGCCACTATTCAAGCAGGAGGAATCAAGGGAGACACGCCCCTGACTCCACCATACCTCGGTCATAAACTCCAGCTTTGACTTCAGAAGGAGAACCGTCACTGAAGCAAACTGGAGAAAACCCAGGACCTTTTCTTGGGCACGGGAGAGGTATGCTTGAGATGATGAAATGATAAGATGCCCTTGCTATCTCTTTCCACTTCCACTGGATTCATAACCGGAAGGCTACCCTCCTGAATCAGGTGGGATTCCTTCCTGGTTACTTAGAAGCCCAAAGACTCTAGAAACCGATTATAATGACCGGCGCCCTCAGGCAATTCCCGACGCTGGGTGCCCAAATGAGCCAGGCAACTAGATATGCAGCTAGCATAGCCTCCTAATATCGGAGCTGTTGAACTACGGTATTGTTCAAACTGGCAAAGACTCTGGAGCCGCATTGAGGAGGGCATGAACCTGAAGGGGTACGCCTGCTCCCGTAAGTCTGAACCCCAAGAAGGGATAGGACCTTTCTGCAACCAAGATGTGAAAGGAAGCGTCGGAAAGGTCTATAGAGGTGGTTACGGCTCCACGGCGCAGTAGGATCCGAACCCACAAGACTGTAAGCAACCGAGACTTGCCGCATGAATAAGGAAAACAAACGGGACACGCCGGAAAAATTTTCCAGTGGAAGGGAACTTTTTGGCAGACTGAAAAAGCCTGGCAGGCCATTCGCAAAGACCCCAGAACTCTGGCCGAGGCTGATTGAACCTGATTGGGCGGAGGGGAACAACAGTCCAGCTCCACCCCGGGCCCTGATAACTATACTCTGGGCCCAGGAACTGAAGTTCCAGTGGCCCTGAAAATGGTACAGCCTCCCACCCATATGAGAAATACTACAGGGAGGAGGCTTGATTGCCTCCCGTGAAGCGAATGCCTTCCCAATTTCTCGGAGAGGAGTAGGATGCATCCCTGCTCCTATGATAACCCCTGGAGGGTCAGAGCCTCTGGCCAAATGTCTAGTGAAAATTCTTTCCTTAGGTTTCGTGATGAAGCAAAGAAAACTCCGCGGGCACGTGGGGAGGCAGAGACACACGGGGCGTTATGAAGGGGCTGATGTGTTGGCTGAACCTGCACACATCGAGGTGGAGGCTGGGAGTGAGAGCTGACGGCTGTCTAGGGCAGAGACCTGAAGAGCCTGCACCACCGCCTGAGCAGGGGGCTCTTGAACTACATGAACTTCTTGCCGGACTTGGGACAGGTCCGGCAAGATCAGACCGTTTCTGCTCGTGAGGGTAGACACCCATGAGAACGGAGGCTCTGGGAAACAATAGTAGCCCCAGACGGGTCTAATAACAACGCCCACCTGGGGAAAAGATTAATTCTCCAGGTGAAACTGTTCATAAGATTTTTCAGCTCAAGGCGGAACGGGCAAGCCTGACTTACACCCTGTTTCAGCTTCCGAAAATTGACTTTAGAAGCTTAGGAGCTGTACGCTGAATAAATTAGAAGCGTAGTCCGGGGTTAGAAGATTCACTGTGAATGTATCTGTGATATCTGTCTCCCGGAAATGCCTCAGCGATACATTTTCAAAACAAGCCTGTTGATAAGAGGGGCTACATTGGAGCACAAGGGGTAAGAAACAGGACTCTCAAAGAGAGCACGGTAAGACCCCACAGCTGGCGTGAACTTTGAATTTCTCCGCCTGCCACTCCGTTAGAGTCCTCAGGAGACGATGTGTCCAGCCCCTAGCTGAGGGCTCACTTATGGATCCTGCCAGACAGATGCCATGCTCGTTCTGACAGTCTGGTAAAACCCGGATAAGAGGATACCAGACCGGAAGGGAAGAAATGCCCTTCCACCAACCTCCATGTGCCCACACCCCCGACAGGAGGGTGCCTTCATGCTGGGAAGCATAAAGGGAAGGCACCAAGATTCCCCAGACTGGAGGGGAAAAGAGGTGGAGATGTCCGAACGATAGAATTCGGAACGGAGCAGGACTTAACAGGTGATCCATTGACAATGAGTCTTGAGATTAATCTCTTGGGATTTAAGCTCCTGGGAAAGGGAAGGCATGGACCATGACGTAGATAGTTAGTTTAATAGGTTGACAATGACCCTCATAACGAGCTCTCCTTATAAGGAGACCCGTAAAAGAGTTTTCAACAAAGGAAGGAGGGGTAACCGCCTTGCTTTGCTTGGGCCGTGTCCCTTTCCAGAAGACGAGGCCAAACAGAAGTAGATGGCACCGGATTAGAGATCCGAGACGTCCTTGAGGGGGCCCCGGAGCGGGTCTTCTTGGTTTAAAAAGGGTGGTCTTTTTTTTTTTTTTTTTTTTTTTTTTTACTGACTTCACCTTAAGGGACGGTAGACCAGGAACCGTCGAAAAGGGATGAGAAGGTAACGAATCCCTAAAGGAAAAGTTTGCCTCACCTAATTCTGAGCTAAGCGGAAAAGGTTTGTCTCAATTATTCCCGCACCTACTTATCGCCCGGGACGATGTTCACAGGTCCGAGAACGAGACAGAAGGCCGCAACGTCTTCAGAAAACTCTCCGTAAACAATTAACTTGAAGTTTAAGAGTTACGAGACTTGCGGCCGGCCCCAGGAGGGGGAAAATTAGGACCCCAGACACCGGAGGAACAACTATCAATAAGTTATATAAGATGGAGTTTGGCGAAGGAAAACCGATAGGTGTATATGAAACCTACCAATTTACTGAGAATCTCACCCGAAACGGAGTTTGGCGGAGGAAATCAATAGGCGTATATGAAACCTACCGATCCACCGAGAATCTCGCCCGGAGAGAGCCCAAACACCTAAAGATTAACTATTAATAAGCCACAAGAGGCGGAGAACCGATAGGTTTATATGAAACCTACCGAATTAACGAATCCCTTTTGAATCGAGACGGAGTTCGAAAAGAGCGACTATTAATAAGCCACATGAGGCGGAGCTTGACGGAGGTAAAACCGACAGGTATATATGAAACCAAACGGATTCATCAGGTAGCCTGCTCGGAGAGCATAGCGCATAACGCTAAGAATCTGCCGGCTGCCAAACGACTAATAATAAGCCAAAGGAGGCGGCGTTTGGGAAGGCTGATAAAACCGATGGTGTAAATAAAAAACGGATTCATCAAGTAGCCTGCTCGGAGAGAGCATAGCGCATTTTTACAACCTTCCGAGTCAAGAATAAGTCACATGAGGCGGAGTTTGGCGGAGACGCAAAACCGACAGGTATATATAAAACCTCAGGGTTCATCAAGAAGCCTGCTCGAGGAGAGCATAGCGTACTTCATAACCTTCCGTGCCAAACTATAAATCCAAAACAGACTGCGCACACTAAACTCATGTAATCAAGTTAGCCTGTAATGTCGAATAAACTATCTATATAAGGATTACAGACAATCAGTACTAACTAGTATTTAATAAAAACCTGTTTTATATCATTGCTAAGTGTTCCGCAGCAGATTGCTCAGTTCGCTTTTTACCAGTGGGTATGAGCTCATACCATCTGCCATGAGCATAGTCCTTGCGAAAAACAAAGAAAATTTGCTTGGTCACCAGATATGTGAAATTTATAGTATGCTCCTGGCAGAAAGTTTTAAGGACAAAACAGCTCGTTTTAAGCTGTCTCAATGGGTCCTAGGGTTTAGTAGGGGTGAGGAAGGGGGCAATTATATCTTTCCGGCAGAACTTCGGCAGCAGATATTTAACCCTTTTTCAGAACAAGATCTATGTTTGGGCCAAAACCCAGAAACATGAGTCCCTAGTACCTCCCAGGTTAACCAGGCTGAGGAAGCGGAGGAATTTTTACTGGGCGGTGATATCCCTATTAGTGGGCATGAAGTGGACATTGCCACTGAAACGGCCTTGCTGAACCCAGAAGGATCAGGGACACAAATTTCAGCTATACATGGGGGAAACTTTCCAGAAGGAAATCTATCCCCCCATGCAGCTATCAGATGCAGAAGAGGGTCTTTTCCCCAAAAGGGATACTAGGATCCACCTAACCCTGACTGAAATGACTATGTTCTCAGAGGGGTACAGTGATTCACCCAGGACTTTACCCCTTGGTTAACAGGCAGTTACACTTCAGTTGTTGAAGCTCAGTCAGATTGCGCAAGCTCTCCCAAAAGGGATACACGGTTTGCGACATTTGATCATTTTCATGAGGAAATTATGAGTAACATCAAAGATGTCCTTGCCACAGAATGGCAATGTATAAGGGACATGATACATAATTCCGAAAAGGAAATTGGGTCAGTCCTGTACACCCCAAAGTGTAAGAATACTTCATCTTGTAACCAAAAAGTGAGAGTGGATACAAATTCTGCCCAGACAGAGTCTGAAGTTAGAATTCCGACTGGAAACAACAAAATGGCCAGCTCGGACTACAAAACTTCGGATCAAAACATAATAAGCGCTGCAATATTCACCCCTGATGATACTGATAATCTTTGGCAGGATGCCTCAGTGTGCATTTTCTCTCCCGACAGTATCTAATTAATGAGAGGAAAACTATGATCAAAGTTGTACATGTAGAATTTAGAGACAGGGCAGCATTCCCTAATACAGAATGGCACCTGGTACCACCTTCAGCAGACTTTGAGAAACCACTAAAAGAAACAGCTCCCCTACCTTTACCAGGTCAGTGGAAAATGGACCTCTACTGCTATTTTGGATAAGACCCAAATTGCCTGCTGAGTAGCCCCAGCCTTTTGCCCCTTCACTTTTAAAATAATTAATCATGTGAAAGTAGATTTTCAGAATTTTGTAGTGACCAGAAAATGAGAGATTATGGCAGAATTAAAGCCATTTGCCGCAGTCATCCCAGTCTCGAATAATTCCACCAAGGAATGGGCAATGTTTCAACTCCCTTTTGAAAGGAAAAAGCTCCCTCTAGATATAGCTACCCAACAGGTTGGGACCCCTATGAGAAGAATCTCAGATGGAACAGCTTTGGCAGAATTTCATGCTAGGATCCGCTTCCTTAGTATTATAACCTCTACCACCTTGCTGGAAGTTGCCACCAAAAGGCTTCCAGAAGATTCCAGAACAATTTTTGCTGTTGTGGCCAAAGTCTTATGAGAACCCTATGGAAAGTACTCTGTGACTTTCTAGAATGATGCATAAAAGTGTGAATGCAAACATTGGGGAGCTCCAACAAGTCACTCCCCAATGTGACTTCATTATTACAGTCTAACCCTTTCTGTAAGGACCTATTTGAGGAGTGTGTTGTGCTCAACTTAACGAGCAAGCCCGCCTACAGAATTGTACAGGCAGTCCCCGGTTTACAATGGGTCCAGCTTACGACGTTCCGAGGTTACAACGCTTTTCAAATATATTCATCAGAAATTATTTCCCGGTTTACGACGCATGTTCCGGGGTTACGACGCATCGTACGCTGATCCGACGGAAGAAATATGGCTCCAAAACGGCAGAATAATCAAAATTTGGATTCTTTTTTTATAAAAAGCTCAGTAAAAATGCAGTTTACATTGTTTTCAATACTCCCAAAGCATTAAAAGTAAGGTTTTCTTAGGATTTCTGACGATTTTCGATGATTTTTCAGTTTACAACGATTTTCGGTTTATGACGCTGCGTAAAAACAGAACCCCATTGTAAACCAGGGACTGCCTGTACAGTGTACACTCTCCTTGGAAAAGGGGCATTCAGGAAAAAAACCTAACACTTCTCTTTATCCAACCCAAAAAAGGCTCGCTATGACTAAAAATCATATAATCCTTCAGTCACCCTAAAAGTGTTCCTCAAAAACTGGTAGTTAGTCAGAAGGGACTACTCCCTAGAAAGGGACAACAACAACAGCAAGGATATCCTTTTCACAGGGTCCAAAGACACTCTTCCTTGGGAAAAGGACAAGCAGCACCTGGAATGCCTATCAAGGGCAAAGGCAGAAGAAGAGGTGGATCCCAATAGGAATTGTATGGTTGGGGGTCGGCTTTGACAACACCACAGGTAATGGAAGTCTTCCCCTTGGGAACACTGCATTATTTTCAACGGGTTGAGGTGGAAATGGTCTCATCCTCCCCCCTCCCTGAAAGGAGCTCCTCCAAAAACCAGATCCCTCTCTGTAAGATTACATGCAGAAGGCCCTGTTAAATGGAATCATAAAGGAACTTGCATATATTCGCCCCCAAGCATGTCACTTCAGTGTCCCCAAAAAGGATTCCTCCGATTGAAAAGTGGTCTTTGACCTATCAACATTGAACAAGCACATTGTTTGCCAAAAATTTTTGATGGCTACCGTTGCCCAAGTATGTTCAATCATTCCACAAGGGACCTGGACAGCTTCTATAGATCTGAAATAGATCCAGTAATCAGATTGCAACTAAAAAATGAAACCAAATTCTGGCTATAGCATGCAAGAAAAAAGATAAGAGACAGACCTCATCAAAAGAATAAAAAATTTGGGGAGATACTTCAGCCTTGGACCCAGAAAAAGTCTCTGGTGAAACAGGTCACCCTGACTCCTCCATCTGTACAAGTGACAGTACATACAGATGCCTCATTGACAGGTTGGGAAGAACATTGGGAGGATCGTCAGGTGGCAGGGAGGTGGTCAACTACTCTGAGGAATTGTCATATCAATTTCCTGTAGCTGATGGCTGTCTTTTTGTCTCTCAAAAAACTCAAACCTTCAAAAGAGACACATATTTTGTTGATTCTAGACAACATGACTGCAATGTCCTGCATCAAGAGGTCAGGATCACGTTCACCTCCTCTTAATATGGTAATGCTAGCCATCCTTCAGGTAGTGCAAGCAAGGAAGTGGCACTTGTCTGCAATTCGCCTAACAGGGTCTCTCAATGTAATAGCAGACTCTCTATCGAGGAAAACGACATCCTCAACAGATTGGGTGTTGGACAACCATTCTTTTCATACAATAGCAACATGCTTCCACAGCTGGAAGTGGACCTGTTTGCCACATACGAGAACCACAAAATTCCAGTGTATGTGTCTCCGGACTTGGACAATCAAGCAACAGCAAGAGATGCCTTCCTACAAGACTGGAACAAATGGAAGGCAGTATACCTTTTTCCTCTGTTGTCCCAGATTTCGAAGGTTTCGAGCAAGCTTCTAACCTTCAAAGGAACAGCTTACCTGGTAGCCCCAATTTGGCCAAACAGGCATTGGTTCCTATTACTCCAACAATGGGCGAAGAGATTAATTCCACTACCGTATGCTGTTCTCTCCCAGACAGTAGGAGGGAAAGTCATCTGCGCATTCTTTCTGAGCTGAGACCTTCACATGTGGATTTTTTAAATATTGTCTACTGTGAAAATTACTCACCCAACATTGCTAGGTATCTAGAGCAAAAACTATGGACATCATCTGTCTGACAGTGCCAGTCCATTTGGAAGATAGGTTAGATTATATCCATACTGAGAGCCCAGTTGAGATTTCTATGGAAACGCTTCTAAGTTTTCTTTTATACTTTTCTGAAGACAAACTTCTTGCTGTTACAACAATCATGGCATACAACATACAAAGCAGCATTAACGGAACCGTTGCTTTATAGATTCAGTATTGACTCTAGTACGGGTATAGAAATTGTCACTTCCCTTCTCCAGTCTTTTGCACTACAAAGACCTGCTCCCGTAAGGTTTCCAACTACTGTACTTGGTCCTTGAATAAGGTGTTCAGACTTCTGTCAACTCCTCAATTCAGTGGACCCAATACAACCACAACTCACATGCTGCGAAAGGTGATCTTCTTGATTACTCTAGCATCAGGAGCTCGTATTAGTGAACTGGGCTCTCTTAGATGGGGATGATACATCATGCAAACAGCTGACCATCAGTTATTATTTTCATGTGGCCCATCATTCCTGGCCAAGAATGATAATCCTTTAAGAAGGAAACCTCATATTTTGATAAGAAAACTGAATTTAGCAAACAATACATTATGCCTGGTTCAAGCACTGAAGGTTTACCTAGAAGTCATGGCAAACATCCCAAAGGGTCTGATTTTCTTACACTCTAGCACAAGCAAACCACTCTCTCTAAAAGGACTGAGAATAATTTTAGTGTCCCTCATTAAAAAGGCAAATCCACACCCCTTTCCTAGGTCACATGATATTAGGAAAGTAAGTATGTTGTTGGTCTTCTTCAAAAATGTCACTTTCAAAGAAGTCTCCGAATGTACAGGATGGTCATCAGAGACAGTATTTTTACAACATTATTGCCACAAGCTTGAACAAATTCGACTACACTGTGTATCAGTAGGTGGTATGGTTAGTCCTGATCCCGCAGGTGCTACAGCAGAAAACCAGGGGTCTTCCTGATGGGTGGGTATGCTAACTATCGCTGGGGGAAAGTGTGACAATACTGCAACCAAACCCAGCATACTTAGATTAGTCACTGTAGAACTGTATCCTAAAACATAAGTTCGTGTTTTGTTTCTTGTTCTTTGTTACCAAAACCTAAGGGGTATTTGGAATAAAGAATGGGGCTTGAAACTTGTGGCTTGATCTGAGATCAGAAATGTTTTGTCTTTGGGCTGTTGGGATTAAAATTCATCACCTGTCAATTTCTTTTTAAAGCTCCTTGAGGACGAAACTAGCGACTACGCTATTAAAAAACAGGTTTTGATGTAGGAAAACCTATTTTTGGTGGCTGCTGTTGAGTTTTCAGCTAGCACGCTGTTGGCCCAGCGTTCGACTCTCTGAGCGGCCAATGAAGAATTAGAGGAATTTATTTCTGGTGATAGAAATTCATTTCTTGTCATAATGTGGTTCGGATTCCACAATAAGCTGTAGGTCCCATTGCTAGGTAACCAGTTGGTTCTTAGCCACGTAAAATAAATCTAATCATTTGGGCCAGCCCTAGGAGAGCTGTTAACCAGCTCAGTGGTCTGGTTAAACTAAGATTTTTTTTTTTTTTTTTTTTTTTTGAGTCCTCAAAACCCACCCACTTCCCCAACAAAAAGGCATGGGATTTGAGCGAGGGGTCATCCTTCATTGACCAGCAGATAGTAATGGCTTGATCGGTCTCTTGCCAGTCTGTTTGTCGACAAAATGGTGGAGTGCGCATGCTCTATAATCACTTCCTCTTCTAGCAGGTTTGACAAAGGAATAACCTTGGTACCGCTTCGCTGTAAGATAAGGAAAGAGCCTCTTATCTTTTAGTCCATTAAATACGCCATAACGTGTTATAGTGTGTATCATTATGACACAATACCTGGCCAGGAGAGTGACTAAAAGAGAATTCTTTGATATTAGTTCAGTCACTATGGATCTTTGACAGACCCACGGAAGGTTATCTCCTTGAGGACTCAACAGCGATTATCAAAAATAGGTTTTTCTTATGTCAGAACCTGTAAACACATTATTTAGAATGAATCCTACCTCTTTGTGCCATTTGGTGCAATGGGCTTTTTAAAAAAAAATCAAAATATTCTTGTCTAAATTGCTAGGACTGTCTTTGTATTCACCTGTTTCCCACCAGATTGTGCTGGAATGTTTATGTTCTGTCATTTCTTCATGCCGTCATGTTAAACACACTCATTATTGGCTTTAGATTATATTTTGATGATTTCTGGCTAATTTCTCCTGTACGGTGCTGTATTGTGATTGTTTTCTGTCTTTTCTTTATGTCATCTACAACAAGCAGAGATTAAAGCATTAGGCTGTATAGGAAAGAGTTTGTGAAAACAGATTGTTTAGGTTAAAAGTTAGGTATACCTTAGTTTAACCAGACCACTGAGCTGATTGAAAGCTCTCCTAGGGCTGGCCTAAAGGATTAGATTTATTTTATGTGGCTAAGAACCAGTTGGTTACCTAGCAACAGAACCTACAGCTTATTGTGGAATCCCCAAATTATAACGAGAAATGAATTTCTATCACCAGAAATAAATTCCTCTAATTCTTCATTGGCTGGTCGAAGAATCGAACGTGGGCCCAGCAGCGTGCTAGCTGAGAACGATACCCATCCGTCCAATGAGGAACTCAATTGTTTAGGTTTTGCCGATAACAACATAGGCTATGTTAGGAGCTATGTTAGACTAGCTGTGCAGGCTTGAGTGTGGTTTTCTTGATATGTAGATTATGAGTGTTTGATGAGAGGATGTAAATTTTTGTGGAGTATTAGAAGGTGTTAGAGGCCGATAGTTTATGTAGACAATTAGGGTACACCAGCAGCCTACTCAGTTTTTTTCCTTTTGTCTTCCAGCTTTTCATTCATTATATATATATCCAACATATATTTGTGTGTTGTATGCAGATAATATGTAGTTGTGGATAGTGCAGATGCAAATAATTGAAGTAACACTGTACTGTACTGTATTCACCTCTTCAGAAAGTGGTCTATTTGTGTTTCAACTTTCCCACTCTTAGATTATGAACTCTCCAGCCTTTTTGACACTACGTTCAGTTTCCTTAGTCCTTGAACTCTGACATACTGTATATCCAAACCACTCCTCCCTTTGTTTGATACTTTTTCCCGAAACCCGTTTCTCTTTTGTTCTCCCTATATGTGTTGCGTACGTAAGAATACATGTACCACCATCCTTTTGAATACAGCACTATACATGTATTTTAATCTCCAATTTCTTTTCCACTTCATCATATTTGTTATGTTAGAGGGAGTATTTGGTTTGCAGTTGTTTTTTATTATCTTTCAACAGGCATTCCAGTCATCAGAATCTTATTTGTGTCATTAAAATATAGTATGATATGTAGGATGACATGAAACAGTGGAAAACTGCTCATGATAATTAATCTTTATTGCTTGGAATACCATTAGTTAGCTCAAAGATCAGTCCTTATTAAAGAACTACTACTCTCCTCCAGGTGAGTCTCATTTGCCATGGGAGCCACAGTTTTGAGATGCCTTCTTTTGGGTACATATGATAGCAAGAGGAGGTAGTACTTGCTTTTAATTCAGCAGTGTCTTTGAGCTGTTCAGGGCTTTCAGTTGAGGTTACACATAATTAAGGATGGACTTGTGTGACCTTTCCTTTACACCAGCTATCATAGCTAAGAACCAGGTTATGGTAATTCAACAGTTGTCAACTTCATTTGATTTAAAATTTTACCCTTCTCTGGGTATATCTGGTGCATGAGTTGTAAAGTGAGGAGGATTTCCTCTTTTCATTCATTTATTTCCATCAGAACTAGATGATAGCTGATTTTGATGAAAGTCAATGAAAATAGGAATAAATCTTAGAAAATGGAAGAAAGGTAACAGAAGGGATGAAAAGTAATCAGTAAAAGAGGTATGCAGCCACTGACTGAAGATATGATGCAAATCATATTGTTCAGTGGTGCTTATAGTGCACATATGGGCCAGTGCTAGAACTACCCTGTAAGAAAGCTTTCAGAAGGAGAAACGTGACTTCTTGTAGTGGGGTGTTTTTTGTGTTTAATCTGATAGCCATGTGACTCATTTTTAACTATTCCACACTTGGTTTTTTTTTATATATATATATATATATATATATATATATATATATATATATATATATATATATATATATATATATATATATATATATATATATATATATATATATATATATATATTTATATATATAGATATTTTACAATTTCAATACTGGTGATGGCTTTATATACTTTCAAACCTTAAGTTAATATTTTTTCAGATCAATACTGGGGGTGCTGAAGTTCTATATAGAACTGTTAGAGAAATTGCTGAGGTGTCTCCTTTAACAACCTTATTAGATGTTTGTTGTGGAACAGGTGAGTCATGAAATAATTTCTAAGTAATATATCAGCTTTATGTATAAGTGACTGCAGCATTCTGTTTACCCTAACCACACATTTCTTGATTAATTTCAGTTACAAGGGTTTCAGAATTTAAGTGGTGCATAGTGATGAAGTTGTGGATATCATTTTCCCAACATATATAGTAATATATTCTCATGATTTTATTTATTCAGTTCTGTGAATTAATTCCTTTGCCTCATCATGTTTGTTAGTTATTTCTTCCCATTTTTTAGGTTTTCATTTGTACTTGGAAATCAGTTTATGCATTGTTATTCTTATGATAGAATTTGAAAAGATAGTTTTTTTACAATAAATAAGTAAATCTTCATTTAAACGACCTAACTTTGCACAGTTGTGTATCATACAGGAATTTTGAGGAACTCAGTATTATTGTTATTATTATTATTATTATTATTATTATTATTATTATTATTATGTGTTTTTTTTTTTGTCTATCACAGTCATCCTGTTTGACTGGATGGCTTTTATAGGTGGGGTTCCGGGGTGCATCCTGCCTCCTTAGGAGTCCAGCACTTTTCTCACTATGTGCGCTGTTTCTAGTAGCACACTCTTCTGCATGAGTCCTGGAGCTACTTCGGCTTCTAAGTTTTTCCTATGATTATGGGTACAATTTCCACTGGCATATCCCATATCCTTCTTATTTTGATTTTCTGGTCTTGATACTTATCAATTTTTTTTCTTTCTTTCTCATCTACTTTGGTGTCCCATGGTATTGCAACATCAATGAGTGGTACTTTCTTATTTTGTAGTAGCCATGATCCCCATGACAAAGGTACTGCAGAGATGGATGCTGGGTACCAACTCATGAAAGGAGGCAACAGAATTAACCATCTGATGTTCATGGACAACATCAAGCTGTATGGTAAGAGTATCAGGGAAATAGATACCCTAATCCAGACTGTAAGGATTGTATCTGGGGACATGAGGATGGAGTTTGGAACAGAAAAATGCGCCTTGGTCAACATACAAAAAGGCAAAGTAACAAGGACTGAAGGGATAAAGCATCAAACACATGGATGAGAAAGGGTACAAGCACCTGGGAATAATAGGAGAGGATATAAAACATCAAGAGATGAAGGACACAATCAGGAAAGAATATATGCAGAGACTTAAGGCGATACTCAAGTCAAAACTCAACACTGTAAGGATTGTATCTGGGGACATGAGGATGGAGTTTGGAACAGAAAAATGCAGAGACTTAAGGCGATACTCAAGTCAAAACTCAACACTAGAAACATGACGAAAGCCATAAACACATGGGCAGCACCAGTAATCAGATACAGCACAGGGGTAGTGGAGTGGTCAAAGCCTAAAAGACTGTACATAACACGAAAGGAAGGGGGGAGTGGCTACTAAGCATAGAGGACTGCATCAACATCGAGAGCAGAGCACTGGGGCAATATCTGAAAACCAGTGAAGACAAGTGGCTAAGGAGTACATGGGAAGAAGGACTGATGAAGTAGACGAAGACCCAGGAATATACAGAGATTGGAGAATGAAAAACAGAACAGAGGAATGGCACAACAAAGCAATGCATGGATAGTACATGAGACAAACTAAAGCACTGGCCAGCAATGAAACACGGCAATGGCTATAGAGGGGAGAACTCAAGAAGGAAACAGAAGGAATGCTAACAGTAGCACAAGATCAGGCCCTAAGAACAAGATATGTTCAAAGAACAATAGTTGGAAATAACATCTCACCCATATGCAGGAAGTGCAATATCAAAGAAGAGACCAGAAACCACATGGCAAGTGAATGTCCAGCGCTTGCACAGAACCAGTACAAAAAGAGGCATGATTCAGTAGCAAAAGCCCTCCACTGGAGCCTGTGCACAAAACACCAGCTAGCTAGCAGTAATAAGTGGTATGAACACCAACCAGAGGGAGTGATAGAAAACGATCAGGCAAAGATCCTCTGGGACTATGGTATCAGAACAGAAAGGGTCATATGTGGCAATAGACCAGATGTGACATTGATTGACAAAAAATTATTATTATTATTATTATTATTATTATTATTATTTTATTTTAAAATAACTCCTGTAATGTGGAATATACTTTGGCAGTTTGTTTTTGTCTCAAGTTCTTCACTTTGGTTAAACAATTAATATTCACGTATTCAAATGAAACTCATGGGTACCTAGCTTAATTTGTTTGAGTTGTAAAATCAATATTGCTGGTTTTGTTCCCGCTCTTGATGAATTTAACTGTATTGGCCTGAGCTCTGATCTTTTATAGTAGTGCGTCTTTAGCATGATTGGAGTAGATTGTGAAATGCCATTTGATGAGAAGCTTGGTAAAAAAAAAAAGGTTTTCACAATACATATACTTTAGTTGAACTTCAGTTCAGGTTTAAGCTTTAAGCAAAATCCCTGGCTTTGTCCCTTTCCTTATTTTTTATTTATTGCATGGGAATAATTTCAGTATTTCCATTCTCTCTAACTTTATCATTTATATGTTGGTAGTCATATTGACTAGAAAAAAAGGGGAAGAGAAAATTAACTTGCATTTCATAGAAAGATAATTTATTAAGTAGCAGAGAAATTATCACACAATTTTTCAATAATGGTTGCCTTAGGATATATAGATGTAGTTGCACATTAGGTACAGCAATTTTTCATATTGTTATTGCATATATTTTTCCTATTTTTCTTGAGACATTTTTCATGATTAACTTTACAGTAATGAAGGTGAACTAACAAAGTTTAAAATACATAAGCACAAAACTGGGGACAACATTCAAAAAGGCCACCTCGAACGAAAAAGTAAACAAAAAAATTTTAAAATATTTTCACTGTTGACTAGTAAAAGTTATTAAAATTGCTGTTTTAATTTTGTTTCATTATACCGTATGATTTGATTACTAGTGGCTCTGGATCAGATTTCCATGTCTAATTATTCAAGTTTTATTATTGTGATGTAGAAGGGCTGCTAAACCATGATTGATTTTCCTAGTAGTTTTCTCTTGTGCTCTCTAAGGGAGATGTAAATGTTACTGATAGTAAGGACATAACAATAAAGTTCATAGTTGAAAACTGCACTGTCCAGTATTTCGCAGCCAAGGCTGTGTACAAATTTTTTCTAGCATAAGTTACTGCCGCTTTTGTATTGATAAATATTACTTAAACTCAGGCAATTATTAAAATTTGACTTGTAGTTCCTTCCCAGGTTTAGTTAAAAATTAAATTTTTGTAAGAAACAAATACTCTTCTGGGACAAATTCTGTCATATGAGACTGATGGAGTATTTTTATTCCCCTCATGTTCAGGAACTATCAGCCTTGTCATGGCCCCTTATGTGAGAGGAAGCGTTGGAATTGAAGTCACAACAGGTGCTGTATTAGATGCAAAAGAAAATGCCATAATTAATAATATTCCCAATGCCCATTTTATAGCAGGAGCTGCTGAAAAAGTAAGTACTGTATTTCACGTGTTCCAGTGGTTGTCATACAGTAGCTCCGACAGACTTTCATAAAAAAAAATTTTTCAATTTTAATGAAAGTCTGTTTTACTGAGGTGATTATTCATTTTTGAATTTGTAAATGATTCCTCAAGTAGGTGAATTACATATACTATGCTTACCTCCTCAACTATTCCCCAGATTTGACGAACTTGTGTTAGTTTAAAAAAAAATAATTTTATTAAATAGCAGGAAATTCTCAAGGATGAAGATACTGTAAGAATTGTCTTTCTCAGTGAATATGTTTTTATACTTTTTGAGTGAGATGCATTGGTTAGGGGTGTCCTATAGATAAAGAACATTTGGCCTTTGAATAGTTTGTTTTCAAAGTTAGAAGCTGGATTACTCTTATCGCGGGCACAGTCTGTTTTGAATTATATCAGAACTAAGTTACATTTATACTTTAATTTATTCCTGTGACAGGTACTACCTCGAATAGCTCCAGATCTCAATTGCTGCTCTGATGTTGTTGCCATAATGAATCCTGCTCGTGCAGGCCTCAGTAAGTATTACCATTTGTCAGTGATGATTGTTGCCAGATACATTAATTTATTTTTAAACAATTTTGTTGCATTTTTATATCTCATAGAAACACCTTGAACTTTTGTTTTATTTGTTGTAAAGAGAAGGTTGTTTTAATCAGTCTAAGGCATCATATGTATGGGGTTCTGTAGAAGACAACTGGAATTACAGAGGATGTACACATATTGCTTTGTAATGCTGGTCAGCTTACCTGCTTAATGTTTTCTGTAGGCTGTTATGTCTTCCATATGAGTAAGAGGGTAGGACTGGTATGGTATTTGCAGCTACCATGTCTTCCAAATGAGTTTTTGGTTGGATTGGTGTATTTGCAGCTGCCGTGTCTTCCTTGTCAGCTTGTGGTTGGGATTGGTATTTTTTGCAGCTGCCATGTTTTCCAAATGAGGAAGTTGGTAGATGGTATTTGCACTTGCCATGTCTTCCAGATAAACTTGTGCTTAGGATTGTTAAATGATTTGCAGCCACTGTATCTTTGAAATAAGTCATTGTTAGGATTGATATGGCATTGCCAGATGCCATGTCTTCCAGATGAGTTTATAGGAAGGACTGGTGTCTTATTTGTAGCTGCCATGTCTCCTTGATTAGTTTGTGGGTAGGATTGGTGTGATATTTGCTACTTCCATTTCTTCCAGATGAATTTTTGGGTAGGATTGACAGGTTATTTGCAGGTGCCATGTCTTTGAGGAGTATGTGGGTATGACTGGTATCATTTACAAATATCCTAAAGGTATGGTAGCAGGAAGTGCCATAACAATCATACCCATTAGAGATATGGTAGCAGGAAGTACCATAACAATTGTACCCACAAACTCATCTTAAAGATATGGTAGCAGGAAGTAACAAGACTCCAGGTGAGTTTATGGGTACTATTTGTGTGTTATTTGAAGCTGCTATGTCCTCTTGGTAGTACTGGTATAATATTTGCAGCACCCTGTCTTTCAGATGAGCTTTTGGGTATGATTGGTGCCTTATTTGCATTGGCTATCTTTTAAATGAGTTTTCCAATAGGGTTGGTTTGGTTTTGGTAGCCACCATCTCTTCCAGATGAGTTTATTAGTGGGATTGGTAAATTATTTGCAGCCACACTGTCTTCCAGATGAGTTTTGCTGAGGATTGGTATGTTATTTGCATCTTCCATGTCTTTTAGATGAGTTTATGGGTATGATTGTTTTGGTACTTCCTGCTACCATATCTTTAAGATGAGTTTGTGGATACAACTGTTGTGGTATTTGCTGCCACCATGTCTTTAAGATGAGTTTGTGGGTAGGTTTGTTATGGTGCTTGCTGCCACCTTGTCTTTAAGACGAGTTTGTGGGTAGGATTGTTATGGTGCTTGCTGCCACCTTGTCTTTAAGATGAGTTTGTGTTAAGATTGTTGTATTTCCTGCCATCATGTTTGAGATGAGTTTGTGGGTAGGATTGTTATTGTACAATACAGGAATTGTGGGAGGATTATTGTGGTATTGGCTGCCACCATGTCTTTCTTTGAGATGAATTTGTAGGTAGGATTGTTATGGTACTTGCTGCCACATGTCTTTGAGATTTTATATGCTACTTGCATCTACCTTGTCTTTTGAGATGAGTTTGTGGTTAGGATTGTTATGCTACTTCTTGCCACCCTGTCTTTGACATGAATTTATGGGTAGAATTGTTATGGTACTTGCTGCCACCATGTCTGAGATGAGAAGTGGGTAGGATTGCTGTATTTCCTGCCACCGTGTCTTTTGAGTTTGCAGGTAGGATTGTTACGGTATTTGCAGCTGCCATGAATCTAAGATGAGTTTGTTTTGGTTGGATTGTTATGGTATTTGCTGCCCCTGTGTCTTTAAGATGAGTTTGTGGGTAGGATTATGATACTTGCTGCCACCATGTCTTGAGATGAGTTTATAGGTAGGATTGTTATGATACTTGCTGCCACCATGCTTTGAGAGCAGTTTGTGGGTAAGATTGTTGTGGTATTTGCTGCTACCATGAGTTTGTGGGTAGGATTGTTATGGTATTTGCTGCCACCTTGTCTTTGAAATGAGTTTGTGGGTAGAATTGTCATGATACTTGCTGCCACCATGTCTTTGAGATGAGTTTATGGGTAGGATTGTTATGGTACTTGCTGCCACCATGTCTTTGAGATGAGTTTGTGGGTAGGATTATGATACTTGCTGCCACCATGTCTTTGAGATGAGTTTATAGGTAGGATTGTTATGGTACTTGCTGCCACCATGGTTTGAGAGCAGTTTGTGGATAAGATTGTTGTGGTATTTGCTACTACCATGAGTTTGTGGGTAGGATTGTTATGGTATTTGCTGCCACCTTGTCTTTGAAATGAGTTTGTGGGTAGAGTTGTTACAGTGCTTGCTGCCACCATGTCTTTGAGATGAGTTTATGGCTAGGATTGTTATGGTACTTGCTGCCACCATGTCTTTGAGATGAGTTTGTGGGTTGGATTATGATACTTGCTGCCACCATGTCTTTGAGATGAGTTTATAGGTAGGATTGTTATGGTACTTGCTGCCACCATGGTTTGAGAGCAGTTTGTGGATAAAATTGTTGTGGTATTTGCTGCTACTATGAGTTTGTGGGTAGGATTGTTATGGTATTTACTGCCACCTTGTCTTTGAAATGAGTTTGTGAGTAGAGTTGTTATGGTGCTTGCTGCCACCATGTCTTTGAGATGAGTTTATGGGTAGGATTGTTATGGTACTTGCTGCCACCATGTCTTTGAGTTGAGTTTGTGGGTTGGATTATACTTGCTGCCACCATGTCTTTGAGATGAGTTTATAGGTAGGATTGTTATGGTACTTGCTGCCACCATGGTTTGTGGATAAGATTGTTTGTATTTGGTAAAGTTTGTTGATTGTTATGGTATTTACTGCCATCTTATCTTTGAAATGAGTTTGTGGGTAGAATTGTTATGGTGCTTGCTGCCACCATCTCTTTGAGATGAGTTTATGGCTAGGATTGTTATGGTACTTGCTGCCACCATGTCTTTGAGTTGAGTTTGTGGGTTGGATTATACTTGCTGCCACCATGTCTTTGAGATGAGTTTATAGGTAGGATTGTTATGGTACTTGCTGCCACCATGGTTTGAGAGCAGTTTGTGGGTAAGATTGTTGTGGTATTTGCTGCTACCATGAGTTTGTGGGTAGGATTGTTTTGGTATTTGCTGCCACCTTGTCTTTGAAATGAGTTTTTGGGTAGAATTGTTATGATGCTTGCTGCCACCATCTCTTTGAGATGAGTTTATGGGTAGGATTGTTATGGTACTTGCTGCCACCATGTCTTTGAGATGAGTTTGTGGGTAGGATTGTTGTGTTATTTGCCCCCACCATGTCCTTGAAATGAGTTTATGGGTAGGATTGTTATGGTACTTGCTGCCACCATGTCTTTGAGATGAGTTTGTGGGTAAGATTGTTGTGTTATTTGCCCCCACCATGTCCTTGAAATGAGTTTATGGGTAGGATTGTTATGATACTTGCTGCCACCATGTCTTTGAGATGAGTTTGAGGGTAGGATTGTTGTGTTATTTGTCCCCACCATGTCTTTGAGATGAGTTTGTGGGTAGGATTGTTGTGTTATTTCCCCCCACCATGTCTTTTGAGATGAGAAGGCAACTTTGAGGCCCCATAGCTCAGAGGGGAACCCAGCCACGGACATGAGGCTCCAAATGCACCCCCAGTATTTTGGTCCGTTCTATTAAAAAATTCAAACCGCACGTAAAAAATGCACTGAAGTTTCTTCAGCACAATCAAGTTTTCTGTAAACCATATAATGCTGTATGAAACTCTTAAGACACCCACGGCCCATGAAACTCTGGGCCGGGGCCAATGAAATGGGTAGGAATGTTGTGGTAGTAGCTGCCATCATTGCTTTTGACATTGTGGGTAGGGTTGTGTGGTATTTGCAGCTGCCATATCTCTGAGATGAGGGGAGTGTTATGGTATTTGCTGCCACTATGTCTTCCAGATGAGTTATTAGTAGGATTGATGTGTTATTATCAGCTGTCATGCCTTTTTGATTAGTTTTTGGTAGGAATGGTATCTATTTGCATCTGTCATGTCTTCAAGATGGGTTTGTGGGTAGGGATGGTATCTTATTTGCAGCCACATCTTTCAGATGATTTTTTGAGTAGATTTTTATGGCATTTTCAGCTGCCATGTCTTCCAGGTGAGTGAGTGGGTAGGATTAATGGCTTGAAAATTTTCATTTGCTATGTCTCCCAGATGAGTTTGTTGGTAGTATTACTATGATATTTGAAGCTGTCATGTCTTCCAGATGAGTTTTTTCAGTAGAATTGGTAAGATATTTAAAGTTGCCTTGTCCTCCAGGAGAGGTTGCCCTAAATGATTGCATTCAAAGAATTGGCATGGTATTGGGAGCTGCTACGTCTTCCAGATGAGTTTATGGGCAAGATTGGTATGATATTGGCAGCTATCATGTCTTATATATGTTCGTGGTTAAGATTGGCATTGGCAGACACCATATCCTCCAGATGAAATTGTGGGTAGGATTGGTCAGGTTAGGTGTTTTGGACCACAGCCAAGGCAATGAATTCAAGGTCATTTGGCAGGTGATTCTTTTGCTTATAATTTACTTACATTTTGTCTGCCAGCACCAGCACATGCTATTACAGGCATAGACAGCGGGTAAAATCAACCACAGAAGTCACCTTTATGAAGAGCAGATACTGAAGTATAATGAGGGATCTAGAAGGGTATTGGCAAGTGGTTGTAAAAATTGATCAGGTTGACAATACAAAGATGAAAGGGTATTTAAAACTCATTGAACAAACAAATTATGTCATGACACTAGATCTCGTTAAGACAGTGGCTGGCAGGCATGTCAGAATAACTTAGGTTAAATGTTTGTGCCCATTCTTCATAGAAATGGAGGAAGCTGTAAAGAATCCAAAAAAGACTTCTGGGGCTCTCTATGCAGATGACCTAGTTTTTATTGTAGAATCAGAGAAAGAAGTTTTAAGAAATGGGTTAAAGATGGAAGAGAGGAGTGCTAATTAAGGTAAGCAAAGCCATCCTTGTGATAATCAGAAAAGAAGCTATGGAGAAAGTGCATTTTTGGAAATGGCCATATGTATGATGTAGGCAAGAACTTTGGTAGAATTCCATGCAGCATTATATATAAAATGTAACAGGCATTGGCATAGGAGATGCTCAGGATCACACTCTTCATATAGAGCAGTGATTTTTTCAGTGCGTGGCATGCATAAAAAGAGCTAATTGTGAAGATATTTTCTCTTACCTTGGGGCAATCTGATTTATCAGGCTGAAAATAAGAAGGAAGCAAGAAGAGTAACAACAGCCTGGATAAAAAGCATCGATTGCTGGGCTGCTGATAAATAGGAATAGTCCAGTAATGAAAAAAAATGTGACTCATACATAACCTGAAACTCTTTATAAGTTGAAGCTGTAAACACTCAAAGGTGGAGGTTATGATGTTCAAAAGTTTAAGAACAGATTAAAATAGTTGTGGAAGTGCAGCCTGACTTCTGAGAAGACCTATTATCATAACTGTTGTTGTTGTTATAAAATAGTTTATAAACAAAACCACTGCATCTTATTTCATAACTTTTGTAGATCTTGCCAATAAGATCTGTTATCACTGAATAGAATGGAATATAAATTGGAGTCAAGCAAAGTTAAGGGGTACTGCAGAAACTATACTATCAAAAGTATCTTGCACAAGGCACACTTTAGGTAGTAAGGTAAGAATTTGGGCTGGATGGACATTCTGGCAGGGGAGTGCTTGTAGCAGGAGAGAAGTCAGCTGGGATCAGACCCCATAAAAGGAAAGCCTAGTGTAAAAACATTAACAATGGCTATTCCAGTTTTACATGATTGTTATTGATTTCTTGAATTGTCATTTTTGTGAATGTTACTTTGATGACACCTTTCCATAAGGATAATCCACTAAACAAACTAAAATACCTATTATCTATGCTGTTCTTCCTGTTTATTTCTCTTTTCGGTCAGAACTCTATTATTTGAAGGTTTTGTTTCTTATTGCACTTCTTTCAAGAAATATGTAAAATCAGGAAGTTTAAAGTCCGTATTAACAGCATGGGTGAATGTTCATTATATACAGAACCTCTATAGAATGAAGTAAAACTGTAAATATACATCCATTTTCCAGAAATATGCAAGTTTTTCTTGAACTGTGTTTTATGTTTTGATATGTTCAGTACTAATTCTGTTTTTTCAGGACCAGAAGTTATTCGTGCCATTCGACAATGTGAAGCTATAACTAAACTTGTATATATCAGCTGCAAACCAGAAGGCTCAGCAATGGAAAACTTTGTGCAATTAGCTTCAACTCAGGGCAAAGGGAAATTAAAGGACCGTAGCCCACCATTTCTGCCTAAATATGCTGTCCCAGTGGATATGTTCCCTCATACTCACCATACTGAGGTAGTCATTCTTTTTGAAAGACTAATGTCTTAGAGATTTGATATAAAAATAAAATTTGCAATAAATTGCAGTACTGGTGTAATATGCTTCTACATTTTCCTTTGAACAGATTCATTAAGTAGGAAAGTTTGAGAAAAGTTTGTGAAAGGTAGCAGTTTAAATAAATATATAATTCTGTTCATGGCTTATAGTTAATAGCATTTGATTAAAAAATGTTAATCTTGGCATTATTACTTTGTGCCTTTTGCAACTTGACATTTGGAATGATGATTCAGGTTTCTATTTTTAATTTTCGTTTAAAAAGTTGGCATTAAGTAACCTTAAAGCTTTTTCTTGCCAGCACGGTAAAATGAGCTGTCATAAGGTCTTTAATCTTTCTTCAGTATTATTGTATTAAAAAGGTATGATTTTTTATCTACTGTAATTTACAGTATTGTGTAACCATATATTTAAATTGTTTGCATCAAATACTAGTCTTTGATCTCCATACAGTGGTCTATGGTAATGACCACTGTACTTAAAATTTTGGTCTCCTTTTTATAATTTGCCAAAAAAGTTAATTTTTTCTTCATCTAACAATTTCCAGGGTGCTATGAACTCAAGTAGTTGAGTTCATCACTCAGTTGGGAGATTGAGTATGTGTATGGTCAGTTTTTCTTATGGATAAAAACCAAATTTAGATTGGCTTCACTTTTTATTGAAACAAATAGAAACTAAGTAATGAAGGACAAAATCACAAACACAATATGCACAAACTTTATTAGGTAACTATCAACAATCAAAATATTAAATGCAATCAGAATGTACAGATTCATATTGTGGAATTTAATTACTTCTGTTTATGAAAGGCTAGGAGTAGGTTAAAGAATTTGCAGCTACGTGGCAGGGAGCATTGCAATCTGGAAGGGTTTCTAGGACGGACTTGGAAGGTACTATATAAGGTATGAATATGAAGTACATTTAAAATATTTGTTCCCAAATGCAAAATTTTTATTTTATACTCTTCTCTGCTGTCTTGAATGGAGGCATGTTAGCTAAGAATACTCCTTAACTGAAAAATGAAGTCTTTTGTCTTTTTTCTGGGGGTGAAACCCTCTCCAGAAGACACTCATATTCATTATAAAACAATTGACATTAGATGAGTCAGAGTTCAAGTAACTGCAGGGAAGTGGGAGGCAACATGCAACTCTCTGGTATTCATGTGCAACTGTCACTGATAAAGCTGGTGATATGAACCAGTAACTCAAAAGAGCTTGTGGAACCTTTAGGGTCTTTGGTACAAGTACCATGGATATCTTCATCAAGGTTTTCAAAAACCTGACATTCCTTAAAATGAATCTTTATTACTAGTATGAACAAGGTGGTGATGTTGCATGGGACTCTGGATGCCACACAAACGTACAATTTTATTACCTGCACTGAAAGTGAATGAAAGGAACTGATGTGGCTAATAATAAATGTGCCCTTCACTATCCCAACTCCATTACCACTGGAAATGAAGTATAAGTTGACTGATCATACTACAGTATAGGTTAGCAGATCTCTGATTGATGAGCAAAGCAGGTTATGTCCTAATCTGTGGAAACTTAACGTTGGTAAGGGTGTCATCCTTAATTTAACAATGAATCATCAGCACTTGGGATAGTGTCACCAGAAATTCCATGCATCATCTTCATGCAATGCATCTATCAACATGTAATTGTTTAGACACCTAGTCTAAGGTTTGCATATCCTGAGTCTTCTTCCTGGACAAGAGGAAGGTGTGTGTTCTTCTTTTCCATGAAAAGTGATGGAAATCCTTTGAGACAGCCAAGTCACACTGATAAGCTCCCACAGGGCTCATCTGAAGGATATTTTATAAAGTAAGAGATAAAAATTGGAGCAAGGTAAGGTTAAGTATCTGCTGGCTAGGTGGAAAGAAACCAAAGGGAATGGATGAAAGGTAAAAGCTAAAAAGCTATGCAGCTGGGGCTGAAGGAACACTTGTGTCAAAAGCTGATTCAAACATCCCTGGTTATAGACCAAATATGTTGTCTTACAGCTGTCCAGAATACACACACACACATGTAAAGTGACATTGTCTCTTCACCTTCATCACCAGTGTTTATGTCACCAACAAGGGTTTCTCTTCTTCCACAAAATTTCTGTCCAAGATTATCATGACCCGAGGATGAAGGATCATTCCTGTCACAATCTGTGTCATCATCTGGATTGCATGTCATCCTTACATAACATATATGAATCCAATGAGTGTCAATGGCTTTGACAGTTGGTATGATATTTTATTTACATATCCCTTGTTAGACAGACTGACAAATGTAGATGTGTAAGGAAATCTCCCTAACCTGCCAATGCTGGAATCCATTTTTTCCAGAGGGACAATTATAGGAATTTGGCTACCTTGCTTTCCAGCCACATACCTCGTGTTTGTATACTGACATAATAAGAGCAAATCATTAGCTGCCAATGCTGGTATGTACAAGGGCTAACATAGAGCTAAGGGAATTTTCCATTAAAAAATAAAGAGGATAGGCCTGAAGTAGGTACAGTACAACATTTCTGATACCCTGGAGTAGGTACAGTACAACATTTCTGATACCCTGGTGATTTACTGGATTATAAGGCCGGATTTAGGACAGCAAGAAAGTATAAATACTGTACTTAGAATTAAAAGAAACTACTGGATTATTGACAAATAGGAAATCTGGTGTTAAATGGGGCAAAATTTGATTTGTAAAATATACTTTTTACACAGCTGAAACATGGGCACTTTTAAATAAAACTGAAGATACTGAAAAGATGATCTAAAAGATGCAAAATACAATGCAGAAATGCACTGGGAAAATCATATCACAAATGAAGTAGTTTAAGGTTGTAATATTCATCAGAAGGAAAATGGATTGATCTCAGAGACAGAATTTTTTGAGCATGTGATGAGAACAGCAGTCAGAGGAAGTGGTGATATATTGACAACCTTTGGAGAAGTGGTACAACAGATGACAATTCAGTAGCTGAAAAGCTAATAACAATTGGAACATGAGCAGATGGTGTTCTCTAGGAAAGGTTTACTCACCAGAGAAGACTCAAGACCTCATTCTTCAGCTGATCACTTGTCACATCTAACACAGTACCATTCCAGAGAGTACAGCATAAGCATGAACAGAAAAGTCTAAAAGGACAAATTGCAGAATATGTATAAGCACTTGACTAACCACAAAAAATACATGTATACCTTATTTTTCTAGTGTTTATCTATGATATCAAAATTTCATGAGCCTTTTTGCATAGTATATCAAGATTTTTTCCTAACACAATACGAATATAATACTCTTGAGAATTAATTCATTCCTATCAACATAAGTGTTTCCTCAATAAGCTACCATTTGAATGTGTGTTACAGACAAACCGTCACACAATTTTCCTGAGTAGAGGGCATAACAATGAATTGCTATTTATATTTCACCACATGGATATTAAAAGAATTTTGCTAAAAAATTTTAAAATGAATTGCTTTAAAAGATGTGAAAAACTATAAAGGCACAAAAAACCTAAATTGAGGATCTATCAACAATGTTCTTACCTGCCACAAACAGACTTGAAATGACATTTGGGTAACTTGCTCACTAGTCTACTAAGGCGGTAAGAAGAGAGGTAATTAGATATCATATCTGGTTATATATCCTTTAACACTGGAATGTTCTGTAGAAGAGTAAGTGAATATGTAAACAAGTGTAATATACTCAAGGAAAATGCATGTTGAAATCCAGCACCAGCATTAAAGTTTACATCTACCCCAAGCAGGACAACTAGTCTACTTCTGCTGGTGAAAAAGACTGAAACTTCAACTAATACCTAGCACATATATAGTCAACCATAGAATACAGTAACATAAATAGATAAGCAGTGCTTAAAATTTTCTTTTACTACATGAGAAAAAGACTACCACATAAAAGGGATAAATTACACAAATTAAAGTCCTGCAAACAAGCACTTTCAAAAGATGTTACAGTACATTAAAAGCAAGAAAACTAGGAACCCTAAGCAAGATTACTACTTTGAATAAAAGTTATACAAGTTAAGATTAAATATTCTTTTCTAAGGGTGTCAAGAGATACTGCCCTAAAGTTGAGGTCGTAAATTTTCTAAGATGTTAACAAGGTGACATTAGGACTGAAAGACTGATGTAACTGAACAAGTAAACACTGCCACAACCTTCTAAATATTAACAAAAATACACTTCATAATGAAGGCAGATGGGAGTTGGAGTTAAATATGTAAACAAATGAAACAACATTTAAATGTACAAGGCACTCAGAAGAAGGAGGGGATGTAAAATCATAGGAGTTATTGGTATATCAATATCATTTTAAAAGTGGACTATATCACTGAGTCAAGATTCTACAACAGTACATACTGTGCCATATAAATTAAATCTATGAGGACATTTTCTTTTATCAACACTTACTAAGGAAAATTACTTGTGCAAAAAATATGTCTGAACCATATTTGACCATGTGCAATGACTAAAAATCTACTAAAAAAACATAAAGGTTATTACCAAGGTGAGGTAACAAACACCTTTAACTGTTGAGTTTATATATCTATAAAGATGTTGAGTAGTTTTGCATGATCACTAAGTTAAAAATCTCTCATGTCAGGCTGGCTAAAAAAATTAGTGTACTGTGTTATGGAGCAAAAGAATTATACTTTTTAATCAGATTCCAATACACTTAAAAACTACAAAGCAATACTAGGTATGAATGAGGCCTTAGAATTTTAGCCTCATCTCCTGAGAGTTAAATTCAAAAATTAAACAAAGGAAAAAGATTATCAGAGAGCAAGGCCAGGAACACACGCCACAAAAATCTGTTATACTACGTACTACTTTTGGTAGCTAACGGGAAGGAAATTACATGGTGTGTTTACTTTCATAACAGAAATCAAGTACATAAAACAGGAAACACACACCCACTCCAATGATTTCAAACACTAACAAGACAGATTATGTAACAGAGATATATCATATATTTCCATGTATAAGACGACCTTTAGATAAGACAAGGTGAAAATTTATGGCAAATTTTTATGAATTTATCTTATATCTGCAGTATAAGTCAAGTGCTAAATTACATAACCATCTGTGTACTGTATAGGCTAGCTTTTGCAAGACAGGTATCTTGTGAAATATTAGTTATGTAAAGATGATGTTATTACAAATGCTATTTTACTTACTGTATCCTTAGAGATTCAAAATAAACACAATGACAAAACCGATTCTATATCATGTTTTTCCTACACATGTCACCTAAAAGGGATACCATTGTTTTGTTCATGTTTCATTGCCAATCACAGATAAACCCTAACAACAATACAATAATGTACAATAATTATCATACACAACTATCGTGCATATGACTGAGTTGCTCTAAAATTGTTCCAAAATTATGTTATTTACCACCAAAATGATAATGAATTTTTAATGAAAAATGAATACTGTATTACGTTATCCTAAATGTTATTACTACCGTTATTACACTTACACTACCATTAAAATTTCTGAAAGGTTACCAAAAGATAAAGGCTGCTGTGAGCGCAACCAGAACTCGACATTTACATTTTCTCAGCTGGGACCGCATAGATAAAAGGTGATTTCATTGATATGGAATTATTCCTTGAATAGGCTATTTATTATCCCTTAATGGACGGGCATCATCATATGATGATCTATAATAGGTTTTGAGTGATGGACGAGCTAACTCGTAAGAGTATTAATATTACTCGTCTTACGATTTGGATGAATTTAGTGGGAAAGATGTTCATAGCACTTCAATGGTCCTTAAATGACTTATGGCAACTGTAGTAGCTCAACACAGAACAGAGGGGGATCAGTATGACTTAAGACTTGGGGGAATGTGTTGCCCTTTCTATCTCATGATGTCTTTTTATTTATTTGCTCATAAATATACCTAGGGATTGCTGTTAGCTTTAGTTCTTATCTTTTATGATAGTATGTCAGCTATAATTGTAATTTTGCAAAGAATTAGAAAAAACATGCATACCTCACAAAAAGTTACTGCATCTTCCCATCTCAGTAAATCTCGAAAATACTTTACAGTAAAACAATTATACTCAGAATTTGTTACTGATTTTAGTTTTTATCTATCATGATATTGTGTGAAATGTAATTATAATGTTACAAAATAAAATAAATTATTAGAAATAACTTGGTAAAATTAACATATTTTTACGAGTGTCTTGTAAAAGCGGCCCCACACAGGGTTGTAAATAGTCACTTCCTACTTCCCGTGGAAGGTAGGGAAAAATTTTTAGAATTTTTTTTCTTACACCATGTGCATTTGCATATCTTCCTCTTTCTACTGATGTGTTTTTTCTTAAATTGACCAACCTTAAAGTTTGCCTGGTCTGGGGTGTGTTTAATATATATTTAGCCCATCCCAAAAGGGTTAAGAAGATATGCCTATAATATATAGGGTAAAAATGGTTTTATTACCTTTATTATCAGTTTATTTCATAATATGAACCATTTCATATATGTCCGTGGTTATTGCGCTGAGGCTAGCCTACCAATAAACATCACTTAGAATTCAAGGTTTGATTTTTAGAATGGTAATATAAGACAACTCCCAATTTTTAGGGGTGAATTTTAGTATTTAAAGGTCATCTTATTTACAGAAATATACGGTACATATTCTTCAACTGTGCCATGTAAAATTTAATCCAAAAATATCTTTGATGTAAAATTACCCCTGAATTTACAAATCCTATCATTATTTCTCTCAAGTGCTATTTATTTTACTCCACAACTATCTTTGGGGAATAGGTTTTTCTATTCTGTTTTTAAAGTGAATTTCAAGTTAGTTCTACTATACAAACATAAAAAAATATGACAAACTGAAGACAGTAGATTTATCTCAAAGTGGGGAATTAATGAAAGTTTCACAATGGAAGATGAAACTGTTAGCTTTCTATGTATCAAAAGGGCCTGCATATAAAAAATTTGGAAACAATGTGCACTGTAATACAGCATTTTATTAATTCCCATATCCAAGGAATATTTCAACAATTTTCATGTATTATGCGTACTATTAATGTAAAAATGGTGTACCCACTAAACTTTAACATCTTGCCTAAAAGGTGAGCTTAATACCATTTAAAATTTGCCATTCAACACAAACTAAAGGTACCAGAAGATGAAGTCATAGGCAACAGGTCAATTGCATCCTGGACAACTGTGTCCCAGTCACTGGCATCCCTGGGCATTTGCCTACGGTAATTTGAGTCCTGGTCATTTGCATCTCACTAGAAGTATATTTCATAGTAGATGTAATTTTTTATTTTTATATCTTTAAGTACCAAACATCTCCATACCAATATAGTGAGTACAAGAACCAATGAGACTAAATAAAAAATGTTGTCAAACCATGATGAATTTTTGGTAAAAGAAATACCCTGTCTCAGGAATGGGGAGAAATCCATCTTTAAGAAAAGTAGATGACCCCAATTTAAGACAACAGAACAACGAAGATGAAGCATTCAATTTGAAAATTATATATGTTTCTCTGCACTAGTTTTCCTTCTAGTAAATGATGTGGTAGCAGGCTTTTGGTCTGAGTAAATATCATGACTTACTTTCCAAAGCCAATGCATACTTTGAAGTTACATACACTGGCCAAGCATGAGTTTAGAGGGATGGCATAATGCTATCCAAAATTCAATTACTTGTCAACATCCTTTTGTTTGGAAACTGATTGATGCCTAGAAGAAATAAGAAGCTTTAGCCACAAAGAAGAAAACTGACTACCAAAGCAGGATAACTCTGTCCCAACAAGAAACAGAACATTAAATAAGCACCTTCAGTCAATAATAGCATGTTGCAATCTTGAAGGTAAACTAAATATCTTAGGGGTTGCCCACTACATGCATATTTTTAAGTTCAGATTTATACATTTTTTTATTATTTTTTATTAATAAAATAAGCATGCTACAATCCATTTTTAATCAATAATTCTTCTGACTGATAAAAATTTTAAAATGTGCAGACAATATATTTTCAGTACACAAAGATATAAAAATAAAAAAAATTATATTTAATATGGAATATACATATTGAGGGATGCAAAAATACTGTACGCTAATGCCCAGGAACACCAATGACCTATACGCATTTTTCCAGGACACAATTGTCCAGGATGCAAATATCCTAGAACCAAAGTCATAAAACCCAGGTTTCACTCGTAATGAAACATTAAACATAAACCTGTATGATACTTTAACAACGTATTTACAGTACAACTGTGTAATTATAATGATAAAAGCTGAAGAAAATCATTAATCCACTGGATTAACAACTTGAGATACGAACATGGTGTGCTCTATCTAAATTAACCTTGTAAATTACACATTCTATATCTTGTAAATATTTCCTCTGTAAAGGATTTTAATGAATTCTAGTAAATGTTAAAATAATGAATAACTATACAGTCCTAGAGCCAGTTCATAAGCTCAAACTTTCATAAATCAAATCTAATAGATGTTATTTTGTATGGAAGGAGATAAGATTTATAAAATAATTATGTACCTATCCCATACAATATTTGGTATAAGTTTGGTTTAACAACATTTAATAACATAATACAATAACACTTAACAAATATATACACATTCTGCACTCATAATAATGCAGTGCATTTTCATGTTTTCATTACATGTAATTCCTGTGTTGGAATAAATCTGCAAAAACTGTTCTCACTAAGTCATGTTCCAATCTAGGAAGAGGCAAAAGATACTTTTCTTATGTTCCATTACAACAGACTCAATAATTAAACTTTTTCCATGCTTTAATAAAAGACAACACAAAACACATTTACCTCTTATGTATATTGCTGTAATTCAGTTTCATTATCAGGGAATATCACTGAATAACAAATACTCAGTTTAGTGAACTTAAATTGTTACATCTTCATTTACTGGGATTTGTTTCTGCAATATTTCCTTAAAATTCTACTACAAATTACTTTTATTCACACACTATAGTCACGCACTGTACAAGAATGAAGTGATGGGTACAATATGAGAATACTTTTGAATATACAACATGCTACTTTAAATTATATTTTCAACCATACACTTTCAAGTAAAAAATATGGCATTAGGCAAATCCACAGCAAATTCTTAAAAAATTGTATATATTTATGAAAATTGTCACTTTAAGACAGTGAGTTACTTATATCTTTCAAATACCTATGTACAGTAGTTCAAAAATATTTTGTCCCATACATAAAAACTTCTAGATTTTATATATTCACATTTTTGTGTTCACAACAAATGAATACTTAATATTTTCACTGATGACAATTACTCTTCTCACGTTACAACTATTAGTAAAAGATTTGCTTCACTTCAAATTATAAAATTATAGTCACTTCAATTTCCTGTAATATTTGACTAGAACTATTGTACTACAATAACCTAATTACACTGCACAACTGCAGTACATGCAACAACAACACAAAATTATTAAAAGACTACCCTGTAATCCACAAGCAAACCTCTGCTCATTAGAAGTATCCATATTTCAAAAAAGAAAAGGATATAAACAATGGCCTTCTCTTAAAAAAAAGTAAACTTGAATAGAACAATTTTTTAAATTAATTTATCAAGATGAATGATAACAGAAGTCTGATAATGTAGGTATATGTTTCATGATGCTCAAATTAAATGACAGATACATCTGTGCTATGGTAAGGCATAAAAGTTATTTTGAAAACAAGATGAATAGAACAGTCTTGAAGATATAATAATAGTAATGTCTTGTGATAATGGTACTCGTGCAGAACTGGTCCAAAAATCTTCTCTTACTGAAAGTTATTTTGGAAAACCTTTTACTATTACAACTAATTACTATACAAAAATCTAAATCAGAAACACACAACAGGTTCAGTTAATCAGTCTAAGTGTGACCTTTATTTCAACCTTCTAAATGAAATAGGACTTAACCATAAATATTATATACTGAACAATTATTTTTTTAACATCAATAAGAAAACATAATCACAACTTCCAGTGCAAATAAAGGTAAAACAGGATGCAACCTCTTACAATCATACCCAAATAATGAAAATACACTGGATTAAAGTTGACAATGCTAATATCAATCTCAGAAACATCTAGCTAAACGATACAACTCTAAACACATTTTTGTCTCTCAGAGATAACATATTTTTCTAAGAATGACTTATAATTGACATTTTGTTTGAAAAGGAAAGACACTGAGTTAAGATTTGTATTAATAAATTAATCTTAATTTGTTTTAAAAAATATACTTCTCAGTGCTGAACAACTACACAAGAACAAAATGGAAAGAAGAAAATTATTTATTTCGCTCCAATCAGAACACGAAAAACAGTAACTAACCTGTAGTGCAAAGGTCACAGTGCCAATTATCTTGTGTAGCTGGTTTATAATACATAAATGCACCCAACTTGTTAAATTTCTAAGAAATTTAAAGTTTAAAATGAAATTCACAAGTAACATAGATGTAATAATAAAATACTGTATACACTTCAAAATTAAATGAATATAAAATCATTTTTAAAAACTTAATTGAAATTGCAATCAATGTATTGGGAATGTAATCTGGTCATAGAACACTGGCAGTCTGGTGAGAATTGTCTGGAATTATTATTATTATTATTATTATTATTATTATTATTATTATTGTTCAGAAGATGAGCCCTATTCATATGGAACAAGCCCATACCACCAATGACTTGAAATTCATGCTTCCAAAGAATATGGTGCTCATTATGAGGTAAGAGAAGGTAAAGGGAAATACTGTACAGAAAGAAGAGATCTCACTTATTAAAAGAGAAAAAATAAATTAATAAATAGATAAAAATATATTAAAATGCAAGGAGGATAGCATTAGGGTAGTAATGCATTGCATAATGCATTGCATCTTCACTTGAACTTTTGAAGTTCCAATTGCACGACATCCTCAGGGAGGCTGTTCCACAGTCCAATGGTGTGAGGAATAAAGGACCTCTGGAACTAAGAAGTTCGACAGCTAGGCACATTTACTACATATTGGTGCTGCTGTTCAGTGGATCTGGTTGCTCTCAGCAGGAAAAGGGGATCAGAGATCAATTGTGAATGTGATAGATCTCTATTAAAATACAATTTATGAAAAACTGACAAACAAGAAACCATCCGTCAATGGTCCAAGTCATAACTGCTAATACTGTAATAGGAAACAGAAACCTAGCACCACAAACAACTAACTAAAAGAGATAAATCTCTGACAGAAGCAGACATCCACACCAAAGAACAGTATTCTAGTAAAGGAAGCACAAATGACCTAAAACAGGTTAAATTTGATTTTATCACTGTTATAAATATAATGTATGATTAAGAAACCATTTTAAAATAGTTACTCTTTTATAATTCATACTTACACAAAGTACCCCGGTTATCAACAGGCTCAGTTATTGGCAATCTAGTTTTACACAGTTTGTCTAGCAACGAAAATTGGCAATTTTCGGCACCGAAAATCGCCAATTTCCGCTTATCAGCACTGATAATCGGGTATTGGTGCCAATACATACCTAACAGAGGTGCCGATCTCCGGTTATCAGCGCCAATACCCAGTTATCGGTGCCAATAATCGCCAATTTTCAGTTATCAGCGACTTTCGCTTATCGTCACACTGTCAGAACAGAACCCCCGCCAATAACCAGGGACTGTCTGTATAGCAGCCAAATTAAAGTACAGTACCTAATCTTCAACCATTAATTTCACTTGTCAAATAAGAATTAAGTTTTGGGAAATACAGGCAATCCCCGGTTATCGGAGGGGTTCCGTTTCTGAGGGTGTGATGATAACCGAAAATCGGCGATTTCGGCGCTTTTTTGGTGATTTTTGGGGGTTATTGGCGCTGAAAAGCGCCGATTTTCGGTTATCAGTGCCTCTATTAGGTATGTATCGGCACCAATAAGTGGAAATCGGTGATTTTCAGCGCCGAAAATTGCCAATTTTTGTCGCTAGGCAAGCACCATAAAACCAGATCGCTGTTAACCGAGCCCGCCATTAACCGGGGACTGCCTGTATACTGTATCATAATAGATTTTTCATTATTGCTATTTAAAGCTGACTCGAAATTGATAACTCAGCTATGATTCAATCTGAAATCAAGAAATGGCTTTGCATACAGTAAAATGTTATCCATTAGTAGAACCAAGGATGCATAAAAAGTTTTAAAAATTCAAAAAAGTTCAAAAAGTAAGGTTTTCATATACTGTAGTGGCCAACCTTATAATATTCAACAAACATCAATAAAACCTATGAAGATTCAAGCTTTGCATAGAATTTGGTTTATAAATTTTTTTTCTATTTTGTGTTAATGGAGGTCATCAAGAACAGCAATACAACTGCTCAAGAAGGCGAGGCTAAAATAAATATTGCAAAACTGGAAAATTATGGAATCAGAGCCTGGAGAAACAGATAAACTTGCCTTTTGAAAGAAGGGTCTTGATTGAACTGCAGTGAAAAAACACCAGCAGACACAAGTCTACTAGAAAAAAGCATAAGATGAACAAATTCTATGACAAGAAAAACAAGCTTGGTGAAAATTCTGCATTATGAAATGGACACAATCAACCAATTCAAGGGTTACTGACTTACACCAAATAAATGAAACAGGATGTCAACTTCTAGATGCTACATGGCTGTATAGGCAGCACCGTGTTAGATATGCATACTAAAGAAAACATACCTCAAGCCCTTTCACTTTAAGTTATAATAATTAACTCGATTATTATTATTATTATTATCATTATTATTATTATTATTATTATTATTATGAAATTTAACCTGACAAGCAGGGTCAATTTCTTTAGTTCCTGCAAATGCAAAGAAGTTGCTGTTTGCCTTTGCTGAGACCAGAATGTATACTTACTAGTGAGATTTATAGGTCGGATGCTGACCTTAGTCAAAACTAAGCAGGCAAAAAATTCAGCTGCTACCAACAGTCTTAATATTGCCTAAGGTCAGCCTCTTATCCCACCAACTATACCAAAAAGTAACCATTTCAAATCTCTGTTAAGGCAAAGAACTAACACTGCAACCAGAGAGGCTTCATCTCCATTCTGTTTTACCTTTCTAAACCTATAATCATATTACTTGTAAAGACTACAAACTACATATGTCCAAAAATAATAACCTATGGAACACAAAACTTAATCTCATTACAAATACTACCAACAACAACCATCAGCTTAAAAAACTGTGAATGAGATCACATATGTAGACTTGAACAACAATTATAGTTGACAAGAGTCTCATGGTTACCAGCTTCCTCTGCAGAACTAAAATCAGTTTGAATATGTTCAAACTCAAATCCCCTGTCATCATACGCTCCAAAGGAATATAAATATAAGTTGATGAAGTGCATCTAAGTAAGAAAATGACAGTAGCTTGGCATCAAAATCATTGTTGCTCACTATTTCTCATGAGTAATGAATCCAAAACTCTAAAACTGTAAATTACAAATGTTCACAAATATAAGCTGATAAAAATACTGAAAGCTAGTTGTGTACACTAACTCTCATAAATGCACAAACTTGCATGTACATGAAGTTCATTGAGATACTTGAGCAACTGTCAAAATATACTAAAATACAAAATTTAGTCACTGCTGTACTTTGCATCATGTGCTGATATAAATTTCAGTTACAACCATGATGAGGTACCAACAACCTCAGACATCAATCAGAAAGAAAACTTGTTAAGGAACACTGCAGTGGTTCACAGAGAGAAAACACTTTGAATTCTGAGAGTAAAAATAAAAAATTGATATGCTAACAATATAGAAACATATAACATGATACAAGTGTTGGCAGAAATGGAAAACTGCATCTCAGATTTGAAAGAGAAATGTTAGAAAATTATGCTATCAAGAATGTAACACTGTCCAAGTGATCTTCTGGATTATGGCAGTAACATAACAGATTACTTTAAAAAATTATTATGTTACTTGATACAGTAGAGATACTTGAGAATAAGAGCAAAAGTATGGAGATTATAAACAGGAAATCTTGAAATGGCAACAAGTAGTAAAACATGAAGTACTGTATCATGTATGTGGATGCTTTGGTCCATGTTAGATCCAGTTACATTGTTTAATCACATGGTAAAACTGATTCCCCTTCCTTCTCTTTTGAACTTCACATATGGGCATGCCATATGAATGTATTAATAATAATAATAATAATAATAATAATAATAATAATAATAATAATAATAATAATAATGGCGAAAAAATCCACACTGATGAGTATAAATACACATTTACACCAACATCTGTCTGGATTTTTTTACCGTTTTAGTAATTCGTGTTATGAGATTTTTATAAATAATAATGGGAAATAAAAAACTATTTTAATTCATCTTGCATATTGCTGCTTATGTATCCTTGCAGTTTTGGAATATATTAATCTCGTCCTCTTAGGTTCAATACTGCCAACAAGAATGGGATTACTGTATCCCAAAAGTCTCAGGATGTGCAAAACAACACAAGAGTCGTCGATGAGTTGAGGATTTTTAATCTTCCAACAAGGATGCAATGTCAAAGTAAATTCCACCATCACTAAGAATAATTATCAATAACCATACTTCAAGCTTAACTATGGGAAACATGTAAAAGACACACATAAATATATAAAAATGTTAGCAAATTTTAATATTAAGGGATTTGTGAATGCCTAAGAAGTTCCCACTATAAGGTGTTTTAAAATGTCTACAAGATTACTTTCATAAAAAAAGCTCCTTTATTCTAGCAATAAAATATCTATTGTTGGCTTCGGCTTACATTATATTAAGCACCTATGCCTTGACATCCATATACATTTTCTTGGTGTTAAACAATTAAGAAGCCCTGCAGCTGATCTAGCCGTCTCCACAATGACAAATCGCAAAATATACCTTACTTCTAATATACTGTGGTATGGTACAGATGGATGCTCCAGATATCGAGTGAATAAAATTATATCCACATATGAAGTGCATCAAGCTGCCAGCTAAATTATAAGATAATTTTAGCTTTAACAATCTTAAAACTTAGTACATTTTCAAGGTACAGAACGTTATCTATTTAAAGTTCAGAGCACCAAAATACAAGACCATAGGTGTTTTTCAAACAATTAAGTTTAAAGATTGGATGACGTAAAGTATGTAAAAAGGAAACTGAGAGATGACAACCAAAATTAACTAAATACAATAATGAGAAAGTTAATAAGCGGAAACACATTATAATAAAATTGTATAACTATATAGCATAATTTAAGTTGTGAATATACAACCCTCTGGGTATCTATATAGGAACAGCTTTTATAATAATTAATAGTTCTTAGAAATAAAGTTAATACAGTCAGCCCCAACATCTGTGAAGGGGATTGGTTCCAGGAACTCATCTTGGAATCCATATATTTTTAAAATCCTTAGATAGAATCCATATATATTTTTTAAATCCTTATATAAAATAGTGATTACATATGATTTCTAAATTAATTTTTTTTGTAAATTGCAAATATGCTTTCACTTTATCACAGAGGGATGATATAATTTAATTCCAGTGAGAAAAACTAATCTGCATAGTATTCTTTAAAACTAATTACAGAATACAGATTAGGGCATGGTTAAGCAATAGATGATCGATTTTCCAACAGCAATTTTCCTTCCATTTGAGATTATGCTAATTTTCTTGTAACAAACTTTCAGAACTACAATACATATTTTGTTATGCTGTGTATCTTTTACATAGCCTATTATGTAGGAATAATAACCCTTCATATTATCTACAGGACAAATAGTAGAACCTTTACAGGTTGACTGATGAAATTAAAGTTGTAGGCATGAGCTAAAACCTTTAAAATTTGTTTTACAATCATTTAGGCTTAGCTCTTGAACATGAAAACTCAACATATCACTTGGTTCTGTATATAAATTGACAAGTCTATCAGACCACATTACAAATGAGGCAGCTGCAGAGAGATGTGGTCTAATGACTGGAAACTAGAATAAGATCTCAAAGAATAAGATGAATTGGATGAGGAACAAATGGTAAGAAAGTGGCAGACACGAACATAGCTGGCCTGCAGTAAGGATGTGGAAATCATGGATGAAGACCTATACCCGATGGGAGTTCAATCATAAATTGCACTGATAGGAAAGTGGAGAAGACTCATTACAAGTCTAATCTTGTAAGGAGAAAATCTGATATAAAAATAGTGATGATGATGAACCTGGTAAAGTTTATTGGTAAGGGGATAAGAACAAATACTATGGGGTAATTCTGACGATAAAAATCATTCACAGCTGCCAGAAATGACACTATATGAACTATGAAGCACTTCTGTTGAAACTGCCTTCTTTCTTAATTTTTAATGCAATTCATATTGCATTAGTTATTAAAGATAGTTCAGTTGGACCACTTATTTCCTAATATAAACAAGCATCCTTTGTCTTATAAAGAATTTTCATTGTCATGTATCATCAATCCTATTATTCTCTCACTTTTGCTTCTGAGGTCGTTTATAAATTTAGAAATTCTTCATTGTGTTCAAAGGATTGCCATAACATGGATACATGAACAAATTCAACTGGAAATAATGCTAAAATACTTCAGAGGAAAGACATAACAAACCTAATAATAATTAAAGCTCACAAATTACAAACAATTTATCTAATCTTAAGTTTTACATTCAAATTTTACCACAATTCTTTTGGAGAGCCGTATGAAAACTTAAAATGCTCATGTATTTATTTTTCTAGTTCAAAAAAATATTGTATCCACACATTTGCACTTTTTTTAAATACAGCATCAATTTATGTATAAAGCAATGTACCAGTACATGTGTTCCATGTACTAAAACAAAGAAGATTTATAACATATAAATACTTTTTTTACAATGACTAAAGATTAACTCTAGTTTAGTATAGTGAAATGCTGGCTTCTCATGTAATTCTATATAAAGTGAAGTTAAAGCCCTTGTTATTTCAGACATATACAACATACAAAACAAGAATTTAGAATTTGAAATTCTTCTGCATTTTGTTATGATTAATAAAGCTTTTCAAGATTAAATCATATCATGTGGTCATGAAACCAAAGATTTTTCTGTCAAAATGCTCAGACTTGCTGAGATGATTTACTATAGTATTTAGAGTAAAAAAATACAGGAAAATAAGTAAAGTCAACATTCAGAAATGAATGCAGTTTTGCTTAAGAATTAGAAAGGCACGAGATGATACAAGATACAACATACCATGCCGAAAGTGAACAAGGTGCAAGTATGCCAGCATACTACTGAAAGACTTCAGGATGAAAAATGATGAGAGCTTCTACAACCCTTGGCTCCTGTGCTGCATTTGCTAAGGCAAGCAAATCTGCTGGTTGGAGCTGGTCAGTTGGTGCAGCAGTCTGAACTAGTGTTGGGGCAAAACAAGTGCTGAGACTGGTTGCTGTCATTTTGTTTACAGCACTGTGTTCACAAACCCTAAACAAAGTGTACTCATTAGAATATATTTTTATTAAGGACAACAATGTTCCCAATTATACAATTAAATGGTAATTATTTCAACTGAATTTTTGTGGAATTTATTGAGAAATCAAAGCAGAATAAATTTCCTACAATAAAAAGAGAAGGGACTGCACAACTGGCTTCCTTTAATTGCACAATAAAAATAATGTATCTTGCATACTAATGACAGTCTAAGAGCATATCCAACCATTTTTCAACACAGAATAAAATCTTGTTTCCATGATTACAGCTACATAAAAATTGTGGAAATGAAAAATGTATTGTAGTCAGATATACAGCAGCTCAAGCTATGATATGTGAGAATATGAATACTGAACAAGACAAACAGTAAACATGCTTACATATAAACTAAATGGAACTTTAAATGCAGGATATCACTCACTTTCAATGCATAATATACTCTATATGGACAGCCTCCTAATTCTGTATTCCTCAATCTTATCAAAATTAAAAGGATGAACTCAACAGTGCTTAATAGGACTACTTTACAACACTGAACACAAAGAACAGGACAAACCACAGGCAAACCAAATTTACATGGACAGTTGTTTTATAAATACAAACCAAAACTTTTTCAATCCTGCTGTTCAGGTGAACTGGTAGTTTAAAGGAAATCTATTCCATTCTAAGTAGAAGCCTTGTCTAAAACTTGTTCAATCACCCTTCTGCTTGATAATACTTAATCCATCAACAGGGAGCCAGTGGAAGGATGACCAGAACTAAAATGTAAGCAGGTAGGAGTCCCATACGGAATGGCAAAACTTGCAGGGAATTACTAGAGACATGTCTAGGGTTCAAAAGTTACTAACATTAGCATTACTGATAAATTACCAATGGGGATTTATTTGTTATTGGTTTTACTGGCTTTTTATCGCCAGTTTTTACTTATACAAAGCGAGAATGGCAATGGGCTTTTATCTTCAATAATATAATTTTCATAATATAAGGATACGTAAAGGAACACAGTACTCCGAAATAAAAATAATTAATTTAAAACTATCATCACTGCGCACAGAAAAATTTTTTTAAAAAAATTATTTCAGAAATTGAGAAACTTTTCAACAACAAAAAATATAGGCATTCTCAGCTACTATAATTAGAGTAATTGACTGTTTAACACTAGAGAAGTATGATCTTGAAAATCATAAAGCATCTAATATTTTTGTAAATAATAGAAAACAAATTTTCATAACAAACTAAGCCTTTCTTCAGAAAAAGGCTTAAGTCAGATTCCACACTGATTGTTCTTATTGTTAATAAACCCTGGTATAGCTTTACCAGGCATTCAGGCCTCTTCCAAGTTGTTTCAAACAGCTTCATTTTTTAGCTAAATTGAAAGCAGCAGAGAGAGAAAGCTCAGTTTTCTTATTTTTACTTGTCATTTCACTAGCATATCTCTAAAGCATTGGATCACAGACTATGGGTTATGAAATTTCAATTCTGGCAATTTCTTCTTGTCTCTGTCCCTCTGCATCTGATGGAAAAAGCTTGTTGAATGTTGCTTCAGACAGTTTTTTTACATTTTCATGATCTGGTGACAAGAAGGATTCTTTAGAATCACTTCCATACATCTTGGCTATACCTCGTTCTTGGATGTTCTCTAATTAGAAAACCCCCCCAAAAAAATTGGTACCGGTGTTTCGGTAACAGTAATGGTCACCAATTTCTGTTATCGGTAATAGCCAGTAATGAATTACATGTACCAGTTTTCACACCCTACATGTGTCATACTGGCAAAGGCTCAAAATAGCTTATTCTACTGTGGTAGCCAGAGGAGTGGTGATTAAAATCATGGCTGCACCTCAAGGTGCAAGAGCTGTCACACACACAAGAACACTGACAATCAGAAGCAGCAGAAAGTTCAGCAACAGGGTAAAGGGGCTCCAAGTTGGTTTCCTTATTCACAAGTTCAGAGGATGAAGATTCTCACAGCAGCAATCATGAATACCCTTGGGCAGAAGATGCACTTCAGCACAATCCCTCAATGTCAATGGAAGTGCAAGAGGGAGGGGTAAATCTTTCACCTAAGGCTTAAGACCAGAAAGGGACAGCACAGGCAAAGTGACAGGAACAGGAACTGAAGTCAAAGGCATTACTGATGGCAGCACTACAGCATGAATTGCAAGTGCAGCCATGGCTGAAGGCAAAGGGGCAGTCACAGTTATGGCTGACAAGAAAGCTACAGAAGTCAATGTCAAAGAATTAGGCACCAATAGCAAAGAAACAGAAACTGTGGGTGTATGAGAGGGCAGTTAAGGCAGTGCTGGACGGACTCCAGAGGTAGGCAGAGTTGCAGTCAAATCATCCACACTTGAAACAACCACAGCTATGAACTGATCTTGAAACCTTGAACCCACCCAATTCTTCAATCGGTCCACTAACACTGAAATTGCAGCCGCAGAAACTCCAACAAAGGCAAGGGAGTGACGTTGGAAGGCACAGGTGCTGGCCTAGTTGGTAGGCAAGTTGGCTGGACAAAACCAAAGGAAGGCATCTGAAGGAGCATGATAATCCTCTAGAGTGAAAGGGAAGTCTGCTGGAACAGGAGAAAACACAGAGAGAGTCACAATGTAGGGACAATGCTTGCATTTCCTACTCCTAGAAGAAACTTAAGTCTTGACTGGAGTGGCACACAAAGAAAGGCAGCTGAAGGAGCATGAAAATCCTCAAGAGTGACAGGGAAGTCTGCTGGAACAGGAGAAAACACAGAGAGAGAGAGTCACAATGTAGGGACAAAGCTTGCATTTCCTACTCCTAGAAGAAACTTAAGTCTTGACTGGAGTGGCACACAAAGACAAAGACAATTACATACTATCCTTAGAGGTACTGCTAGCAAGATGCATTTGTCCGCCTCTGGATATAAAGGATCCACTGATCCACTGACCAATGAAAACATACTGGACAAATCTTTTGCAGAGAACACTGCTGTCACTGACAAAAGACTATAAATGATGGTCCTTATCTTGCAATAACAAAAAGCTGGTGAAAGCACACCCATCTACCCCAACAAAAGTATACTAAAATAAACACTATATGGACTATACAGTAATTAGAACCCATACTGCCAACTTCCATTTGAACGTACTTGGGCAACAGTAGCTAACTGAAAGTTCTGGCAAACAATGTGCTTGTTTAATGCTGATTGATCGAGGTTCACTCTTCGTTCGGAGAAATCCTTTTTGGGGACACTGAAGAGACGTGCTTGGTGGCAAATATACTCATGTTTCTCTACAGCTTACATTAACAGGGCCCTCCTGCACGTAATCTTCCAGAGAGGGGTCTGGTTCTTGGAAAAACCCCTTTAAAGTAGGGGGGAGGGATGAGACCGTTTCCACCCCAACCCGTTTGAAAATAATGCTGTGTTCCCAAGGGGTAGACTTCCATTGCCTGTGGTGTTGTCGAAGCCAACCCCCCACCATACAATTCCTACTGGTATCTGCCTCTTCCTCTGCCTTTGCCCTGGATAGGAATTCCATGTGTTGCTTTTCCTTTTCCCCGATAATGGGGTTTTCGGACGTTGTGAAAAGGATTTCCTTGCAGTTGTTATTGTTGTTCCTCTGTAAGGAGCTGTCCTTTCTGACCACCTACCTGTCTTTGAGGAAAAATTTGAGAAAAAAATTTTGGGGTGACAAGGTTTATAGGATTTTTTTATCATAGCGAGCCTTTTTGGGTTGGGTAAAGGGAAGTTTTGGGTTTTTGTTTCCAGAATTCCCTTTTTCCTTGAAGAGCGTACTCTGTACAACTCTGTTGGCAGGCTTGCGCGTTAAGTTTAGCCACAACAGACTCCTAATGAAATTACATTGGAAAGTGACTTGTTGGAGCCATCCAACGTTTCCATTTGCGCTTTTATGAGCTTTTATGCTTCCCATAGGGTTCTCATAAAAAACTTTTGGCCACAACAGCAAAATTGCTCTGGAATCTTCTGGAAGCCTTTTTGGTGGCAACTTCCAGTAAGGTGGTAGAGGTTATCATACTAGAGGATGGATCCTAGCATGAAATTCTGCTGAGGCTGTCCCCTCTGAGATCCTTCTCATAAGGGTCCCAAAGTACTGCGTAGCTATATCTAAAGGGAGCTTTTTCCTTTTCAAAAGGGAGTTGTAGCATTGCCCCTTCCTTGGTGGAATTTCCCGAGACTGGGATGACTGTGGCAAATGGTTTTAATTCTGCCATTGTCTCTCATTTTTTAGTCACTACAAAATTCTGAAAATCTGCCTTCACATGATTAATAAGTTTGAAAGTGAAGGGACAGAAGGCTGGGGCTACTTGGTATGCAACTTGGTTCTTATTAAAAATGGAAGTAGAGATCCATTTTTCGTTGACCTGGTAAAGGGTGTCTTCTATTGCTTTTAATGCTATAGGCACAGGTAAGAGAACTGTTTCTCTTAGTGGTTTCTCCATGTCTGGTGAAGGTGGTACCAGGCACCATTCTATATTAGGGAATGCTGCCCTGTCTCTAAATTCTACATGTACAACTGATCAGTTTTTCTCTCGTTAATTAGATACCATCGAGAGAGAGAAAATGCACACTGAGGCTTCTCGCCAAGGATTGTCAGCATCATCAGGGGTGAGTATTGGAGCCCCTATTATGTTTTGATCTAAAGTTTTGTATTCCGAACTGACCATTTTGTTGTTCCCAGTTGGAATTCTAACATTAGACCTTGTTTGGGCAGCATTTGTATCTACTCTCACTTTTTGGTTACAAGATGCAGTACTTTTAAGCTTTGGGGTGACATGACTAACTTAATTTCCTTAAATTCCTTTTCGGAATCATGCATCATGTCCCTTATATATTGCTGTTCTGTGGCAATCTGACTGAGCTTCAGTAACTGAACTGTAACTGTCTGTTAACCAAGGGACAGAAGTCTTGGGTAAGTTAATATACCCCTCCGAAAATTATCCCTTTTGGGGGAAAGATCCACTTCAGCACCAATAGTTGCATGGAGAATAGAATTCCTTCTGGAAGGTTTCTCCCATGGCTAGCTGAAATTCTGGAAGGTACTGGGGACTGATGTTACTGGGTTTTGGCTCAAACATAGATCTTGTTCAGAGAAATGGTTAAATATCTGCTGCAGGACTTCTGCTGGAAAGATATAATCTCCCCCTTCCTCACCCCTGCGAGCTGTTTTGTCTTTAAAGCTTCCTGCCAGGAGCATACTACAAATTTTGTACATATCTGGTGACCAAGCAAAATTTCCTTGTTTTTTACAAGGATTAGGCTCATGGCAGGTGGTACGGACCCTACCCACTGGCAAAAAGCAACCGAGCAATTTGCTATGGAACACTTGAGCTGAGAGTCCTGCATAATGGTGGCCCTGTAGCGATATAAAAGAAGTTACTATTAGAAGCTAGTTAGTATTAATTGTTTTTAATGAGAGACACTTCTGTAGTTCCTCATATAGTTTCCGTATTACAGGTTAACTTGATTACAAGGAGTGTAGTTGTAATTCATTTAATTAAATATCTATTTTTACTTAAACCCTCTAAGGCTTAGGTTAGTTTTCATACCTGTATATGGCTGTATGACTTATACACTTTAAGTCCCTTTGCAACAGTTATGTGAAATTTTAATTCTAATAATTTTCATGCCATTCAGACTAACTGCTATGAATTAATTTGTTTAATTAACCCAAGCTACTGTTTTATATGGCTTAGGTTAATGCCTCTAGTATAATCTACGTTAAGCTAAGAATAGAGGATTTCTCTGAGGGTTCTTGCTTAACCTATTCTAAGCCACTGCCTATTCTAGGCTTATTTAAAACTTAAGGATATAAACTATACAGAAAATAATCATCTTATAATCTGGTTTTCTGTTTTATGTGGCTGAGACTAACCTTTTTATCTGAAATTCGGCCACCACTGTTTTAGGCTAATAGTAGGATGTTCCCCTAAAAAGGGGTTCCTGCTTAATCTGGTTAGGCTACTGCCTGTTCTAGGTTTATATCACCTTTAAGGATATAGGCTATATAAGACCCTACTAGTACGTGGCCTTACAGATAGGCTACCGAGTCATAAAAACTAGGTTATTTTATTGAGTGTAGGATACTGTTTATATATAATCCTAGGATTTTTTCTTCCTTAGCCTAGTAGAGGGTACTGCTTAAGGGGAGCGTTTGACGAAAAAATCGAAAAATCAAAATTTTCTGAGATATTTTATATATGGCATCATACATATCCTGACTATCTTCTCAGAAAGTTTTATTAAAAAATTCGCCATAGTTTAGGAGTTATAAACAAAAACAGTAACCCTATCATAAACAAAATTACATTTTTCGTATAATGTAATGATAATGTCAGTATATCGGTAGTAATTTCCTTTTAGCTATGAAATAATAATATCTAAATGCGTTATATGGCAACCCTGTGGACCTAGTACGCATCAGCGAAAGCCAGGAATGCCGCAGGGCAGGCAGTGACGTCAGACAGTCAGTCAGTAGCAGCTCAGAGCTTGACTAAGTAAGACGTCGCGCTGCCCAACCTGAGCCGTGTTTTGACACTCGTTTCATCTAGCTTCATTTAGCGAAGTTATATTACTTTGCAAGTCTATTTTTATATATTTTGGCTTTTCAAATATGTCATAAAAACATCAAACTGTGTAACAGCAAGCAAATAAATACACAGAGAAGCAAAAAATATCGTATATCTCAAAACTAAAGTTAACGACATTCAAACTGCATCTCCTCCATAACGAATGCACCAATCTCAATGAAACAAAAAGCCAACAAAAGCTAAATAAATTGTCTATAAACAAATAGAGAGTTTTTTTTCATTTTGTCCCTCAAAAATTTTGGGGGAATTTTTTCCAAAAAATCAATCGAAGTTTTTTCAAAAAACAAAAAATATTCATAAAAAAAAAAAAAAAAATTGAAAAAAACACTCTCTTACTTTGTTCTAATATATAATATCTGTCTACCACGTAAATTTGAGCTCTTAGTTTGCAGAAGTTATGGAGGAGATGCATTTTGAAAAATTTTTGGGGGTGGGGTTACCAGCTAATGGGGGCGGAAGACGAAAATTATGGTTACAGTCCTTTGCCCTATACAAAAATAAACCCAGGCACAAAATCTGAAACTGATTCATTAAAAACACGGAGTTATTAGCGAAAAACGATTTTATCAAACGCTCCTCATATCGTTATAAAACTTTGAAGGCCGATATCTCAAAACTAAAGTTATCGACATTCAAACTGCATCTCTCCTCCATAACGAATGCACCGATCTCAATGAAACAAAAGCAAATGAAAGATAAATAAATTGTCTACAAACAAAGAGAGTTTTTTCATTTTGTCCTCGAAAATTTTTGGGAAATTTTTTCCAAAAAATCAATCAAAGCTTTTTCAAAAACGAAAAATATTCATAAAAAAAAAAATTGAAAAAAACACTCTCTTACTTTGTTCTAATATATAATATCTGTCTACCACGTAAATTTGAGCTCTTAGTTTGCAGAAGTTATGGAGGAGATGCATTTTGAAAAATTTTTGGGGGGGTGGGGTTACCAGCTAATGGGGGGAGGAAGACGAAAATTATGGTTACAGTCCTTTGCCCTATACAAAAATAAACCCAGGCACAAAATTTGAAACTGATTCATTAAAAAACACGGGAGTTATTAGCGAAAAACGATTTTATCAAACGCTCCCCTTAATCCAGATTATTATAGATCACTCTAATTGTATAGGCTGTATAAAAACAGAAACTTACTAATATGTAACCTTATAGTTAGGCTACTATTTTTGTCTAACCCAGGTTGTTGTTTATATCCATTCCTAGGCTATCTGGTCTACTATATAAACCAGTAACTCACTAATGTGTAATCTTACAGCTAGGCTATCACTTACTCTAATCTAGGCTACTGCCTAACCCAGATTATTTAATTCACACTTAAGGGTATGGGTTACATAAAATACAATTACCTTAGAATGTAGCCTTAAAGCTATGCTACCTTAGAATGTAGCCTTAAAGCTAGACTACCATCTCATCCAGCACAGATTACTATTTCATCTAGTCCTAAGTTACATGGCCTACGCTAACGATTTAGTCCAATGATGGGATGTTTCTTAAAAAGTTATCACTTAATACATATAAGGTACTGGAACTCAATATTAAGAACTTATCTTGTTATTTTTGATGTTTCCATGATCTTCGCTAATGAAATCGGAGAAAAATTTCAAATTTTTTCAGAGCACTGGTAATAATAAATATCACTGCATTGACCAAAGAGAGTAATGGTTCTTGGTCTCTGCATCATGTCTGTTGTTGACACTACGGCAGACTGCGCATGCGCATTAATCACTTCCTCTTCTAAGCAGGTTTTGATGATGGAAGAACCTGGGTATACAGCCTCACTGTAAAGATTTTGGAAAGTGCCCACTTATCTTTGAGTCCTTTATATACTCCATCAAGTGTTACAGTGTTTATCACACTGACACAATACCTGGTCGCGAGACCAGCTTTAAGAGAATTCTCTGACATTAGTTTGGTCACCCACGGAGCTCTGGTAGACCATGGAAGGTAACTCCTTGAGGACGAAACAAGCGACTACGCTATTAAAAAAGTGACAAACCATTTTTCAGCTTGACACATGTAAAATATACTTGACCACTCAAGTATATTTTACATTCTTTGAATGAACTTTTGTGGTATTATAAGTGGCTCAAATAGTAATGAATTTGATATTATTGGAATGGCAATTTATCATTCTTTTGGACTGTGTAAACAAAAATTGTTTATCTCTTTCCTCTGATTTATAGAGAATTTTTTTAAGGTGATATTTTTTGTTACGACTAACTTTTACTCACGATATAAATTTTTTTTTTTTTTTTTTTGCATTTTCAAACATTCAAAGATGCATGAAGTATAATATTACACAGAACGATCAAAGAAAATTATTGGTGAGCATGTTTGCTCAGTCAATGTCTGGCACAAACAGTCTTTATCCCCCCTTCATCCCAAATCCTCAAAGGGTTAATAAATTTCAAACTAAAGTTTATGAAAAAACTGCCTTTTAATTTTGATATACTGTACTCATACTACGACTTCCAGCATTTTCATCTAATATAATGGATAATGTGACCATTTGAATCATCTGTTCACAATTTTGTAGAGTTAATTTTTCTATGAAAGAATGCAACTTTAAATTTACTCTGTAATAGTTTTCCCCTTGAAGAATTATCAAACTGATAATTTTTATTACAGTACATGAAAGCAATTACAATTAACAAATTTCATTTTGCACATGAATCATTTCTTCTTCATTGGTCCTCAGGTACTTTGCTTATTCTATAAAGGATATACTGTAAGTTTCTCAGCTTTGCTGCTGAACTTAGGTTTGTCCACTAGGTTCAGTAGTCTCCCACAGCCATATGGCCATATCACTTACATCCCCACCTAGCAAACTTTGAATCGCATGAGCAACAGATCACCTGTATCTACTATTCGACCCACAGGCTGTATTAAAATGGGTTAAACCCACTTACAATGTCAGCTATTTACCCACACTCTGCACAAGTTTCCTTAAAACCTGAAAGTTTTGGCACAGTATTGTGTCTAAATAAGTACAATTCATATTTAATTTTGCATCACACACTATACTCAAGTGTATTTTTATAACAATTACAATTTTCTTTTTTAGATGATTAAATGATATTATTATCTGTTTAGTCTATGACCATATAAGTAAGTGCAAGGATAGAAGAGTAAAAGATTTAATTCAGTTAATACACATTTTTACTGATTTTTTGGTCGATCATTGTCCCTGCTTTTTCCTTTATGTACACTAAGTATCCACCATCCAATTTTATGTAGGTGATACATTGCTATGGAGATGTGGGGTAGTACAGGTGAACTTGTTGAAAACCTTAAGCCAATACCATTTGTTTTATTTTATTTTCATAAACATTTAGTGTTTTTGTAATTTTATATTATTTACTTAATATTTTAACTGATTTTTTCACTTATACAGAAGAACAAAGAGTGATACCAATAAAAGATAAAGTTCAAGATATTTTGAACACTAGCTCTTAATTTCATTGAAATAACCTAGACTCTTATGATCCTGTGGCTTTAATCTGCTTTAATTTATTCAATGCAATAAATTTCACTGATGTCACAAAATCATGTATGGGTGTTTGCATTTAACCTAGTCATAAATGTTGCTGATCTGTCTGCTTTATCTGCAGTTCCATTTCATTTACTGCATACATGAGCATAGATTCCACTCAGTCCTACATTCATGGAAGAAGGGCTTGATCTGCTGAACAAGGAGATTATTTTGGACAATAATATCTAGTTGTTTCTATGGCACTTCTGGAATCACTAAAGAGTACACTTTTAAGGAGGCATACTTTGGATCATCCTGCATATGAGAATGAAGACAATTTTATTAAGAAAAGAAACAAGAGTTTCCCACTTAACCCTTAAACGCCTACTGGACGTATCATACGTCAACTAAAATTGTCTGTTGGGTGCCAAGTGGACGCACCGCACGTCGACTACAAAAATTTCAACCGGTCGTCAACTCTGAAAAAAACTCAATTGTAAGCTAAAACTCTTACATTCTAGTAATATTCAATCATGTACCTTCATTTTGCAACAAATTGGAAGTCTCTAGCACAATATTTTGATTTATGGTGAATTTTTGAAAAAACTTTTTCCTTACGCCCGCTCGGTAACTCGGCCGAAAATTTCAGAAATTCATTTGTCATTTTGTCGTAATTTTTGCACTTTTATATTAGCCGTTACATAAAGTTTTATATATGAAAATGTGCGCAATTTCATGTAAAATACAGCAAAATACAACCCATGGTTGTAGCTTTTATCAGTTTTGAAATATTTTCACATAAACCACGATAACTGCCAAAATTTCAACCTTCGGTCAACTTTGACTCGACCGAAATGGTAAAAAAAACGCAATTGTAAGCTAAAAATCTTACATTCTAGTAATATTCAATCATTTACCTTCATTTTGCAACAAATTGGAAGTCTCTAGCACAATATTTTGATTTATGGTGAATTTTTGAAAAAAACTTTTTCCTTACGTCCGCGCCAGAAATTCTTTCGTCATTTTGTCGTAATATTTGCACCGTTTTATATTAGTCGTTACATAAATATATATGGAAATGTGCGCAATTTCATGTAGAATACAACAGAAAATAACTCATGGTTGTAGCTTTTATCAGTTTTGAAATATTTTCATATAAATCACGATAACTGCCAAAATTTCAACCTTGGTCAACTTTAACTCGAGCGAAATGGTAAAAAAACGCAATTATAAGCTAAAACTCTTACATTCTAGTAATATTCAATCATGTACCTTCATTTTGCAACAAACTGGAAGTCTCTAGCACAATATTTCGATTTATGGTGAATTTTGAAAAAAAAAAAACTTTTTCCTTACGTCCGCTGCAGTAACTCGGCCGAACATCTCAGAAATTCTTTAAATCACGTTGTCGTAATGTTTGCATCGTTTTACATTAGTCGTTACATAAACTTTTATATATGAAAATGTGCGCAATTTCATGTAGAATACAACAGTAAATAGCTCATGGTTGTAGCTTTAATCAGTTTTGAAATATTTTCACATAAATCACGATAACTGCCAAAATTTCAACCTTCGGTCCACTTTAACTCGACCGAAATGGTCAAAAAAACGCAATTATAAGCTAAAACTCTTACATTCTAGTAATATTCAATCATTTACCTTCATTTTGCAATACATTGGAAGTCTCTAGCACAATATTTCGATTTATGGTGAATTTTTGAAAAAAAAAAACATTTTCCTTACATCCGCAAATGTAACTTCGGCGAACATCTCAGAAATTCTTTTGTCACGTTGTCGTAATATTTGCACCATTTTATATTAGTCGTTACATAAATTTTTATATATGAAAATGTGCGCAATTTCATGTACAATACAACTAAAAATAGCTCATGGTTGTAGCTTTTATCAGTTTTGAAATATTTTTATATAAATCACGACGATAGAAAAAATTTGACTTTCGGTCAACTTTAACTCGACCGAAATGGTCGAAAACTGCAATTGTAAGCTAAAAAACTTACAGTCTAGTAATATTCAATCAATTAACTTCATTTTTCAACATACGGGAAGTCTCTAGCACAATATTTCAATTTATGGTGAATTTTTGAAAAAAACATTTTTTTATGTCTGCGCGTTACAAATGCATGCATCATTTTGTGATAATATTTTCATTGTGTTGCTTTGATCGTTTTACAATTTGTTATATACCAAAATCATCACAATTTAGTGTACAATACAAAGGAAAACAAAATAACCTGTTAGCTTTAACCATTTTGCTCACAGCGCGATTTGTATAAAATTATATATGAAAAAATTTTTTTGCGCTGTCATATATTTCAATATTTATATATGATAATGATATTTTTTTCATTTCTGATGGTGGCATACTAAACTTCAGGCAATGACAAAAAAAATGAGCCATAAATGAACTCTTAATCTTAAAAACTAAGCATGCTGTGATTTTTTTGAAAAAACTTTTTTCCATTGTCGCTAACTCCCGAACGCCACCGGCATACGGGAGACGTTTTTGTAAATAGAGGCTCGGCGTTTAAGGGTTAATAGACACAAAGGAATTATTTAAGAAAATCCTAACAATGCCAAAGAGTTTCCCACTTAATAGACAAAAAGGAATTATTTAAGAAAATCCTAACAATACCAAATGATATGCAACAATGAAAAACTGACATATGTGCTAATAAAAGCTTACCTTCCAAGGTGTGTAATGATAACTTTAAGAGTGGCAAAATGAGCAGGAGGTAAAGTTATGAGAGCATCTCGTATGCTGGACACCCTTGCTTCCTGGTCAGTAAGTTCTGAAAAAAGAGGATTTTAATTCACTTGCTGTTCTAACACAATTACTTTTTTATATTTCTCACATAGGAACTGCGATTCATTTTAAAATATAATAGTGAAATAAAATACATAACACAATTACTTGTAAGCCACAACTTGATTAAGAGTGAATGTCCTGAATCATGCTAAATCAACATCATTTTCAAAAATTTATAGCCTTCACAAAACAAAAAAACTTCAAAAAGCCTTTCTGGTCAATCCCTCGTTTGTAGGAAAGCCTTGCACAAACCTTCTACAATTACCATTATTACTTTTTCTTTAAACTAAAGGTTTTAATGTAGTAACATGAAAGGCCTTTGATTTCTTATCATCACCTAAACACTTAACCTATGAGATTCCAGAATCTCATAGTCTCTTTGTGAAGCTGAATAACTGTACATTTTGTAGCATAATTAAAAATGAACACTGGCAAACTTACATTCACAGTTGATACATTAAATTTACCCAAGAACAAATATGACAATTTACAACCTAAATTTTTATTAAAATAATAAGAGTTACATCACTGCTATTTGTGTCCAATATTTCATATTAAAATAAGGAAAATAGGCCTAATGATAATTCTCTTGGAACTGCTCCCCAAACATCATCCAAATGTCAAAATACTGTATTTATAATTTTGTTTCCATGGCATTGTCAACATCTCAAATGATCAAATAGAGATATCATTCATTGTAGCTTCATTTCAATCAGGCACAAAGCAATAAAGTCTTGTAAAGCCAAAATTCTAAAAATGTATAAAAAGTCTTTCAGCAGCTTGAGAAAAATCTTTGAGAAATAGGCTGTTATTACCAACAACAAAGGAAAGAAAGAACATTCTTTGAATACTTACTGCAAGTTCCTATGAGTCTATTGAAACACTGAGTAGTAATAAGAGGAATTGGTAAAAGTCTTAAGTAGAGTTTTAAGACACCAGCGACTACATTGATGTCTGGAACAGCCTTCTCATTTAAGCTCACACGATCACCATCTGCAATTGGAAGTAATCTTTCATCATACCTTATCAGTGCCAGTAACTTAGCATAACAGACAAAAGTCTATAATGCTATTCATTTTGTTCTGAAAAGAATACATGTCTTTCTTTATTACTACCCTGTATTATTATTAATATTATTCATTGAAAGGAATGGCAGTTTGTATGCTGTTGAATTTATACTGCACTTTCTCAACTTGGCATAAAAGTTTCTTCTTTTCAGCTCGTAAACCATAAAGCAGCCGACCAAATTTCATTTATTATCCTAATGCTTCAGTAATACACACCATCATTTACAACGGTGATTGGCACTGGGGGTACACAAGTTATATGGTAATCCCTCGATTATCCACTTCACATTAGTCAGAACTCAACATTATTCACATGCAACCAGCCCCCAGGGATCAAAGATATACAATAGAACCTCGGTCCTCGACGCTAATTCGTTCCAGAAGAAGTGTCGAGATTCGATTTTGTCGAATTCTGAGTTAATTTCTCCCATAAGAAATAACTGAAAATGGATTAATCCATTCCTGACCACCAGTCACTACCCCAACCTTGCCTTTTTATACAAAACTTTACACAAATTACAATTGAATAAGTTCAGAGTTGAATAACTTACCATATCAGAAGCACTTTTTACATTTTTATATGCATACTGTATCAAAAAAATTGGCCTATGACCAATGCAGCCATATTACCGATGATAGACCGAGCGACATAGGCTAGGCTAGGTAGCCTATAGGCACTACCAGAATGTACTGCAACGGGTACACATGAAAACTGTTGTTAATAATGATAACATTGAAAATCAAGCCAGATTATCACATTAAACTAATAATACAGTATTTATAAACTGAATTACTGTATGTCTGTTATCATAAAATTAAGAAAAATGTCCTAAATTACATCGGAACTCGGCAGCTTGTGGCAGATATAAACATACCACGGCGCCACCCTGGTGGTGTATCACGGTACTAATTACACAAACATTCAATATTTATGGTAAATTTCACACAGAGTCTACTGGAAAAGTGTACAAAATCACTGTAAAACATCTTTCAGTAAATATTTACTGAAAGATGTTTTACAGTGATTTTGTACACTATTCCAGTAGACTCTGTATGAAATTTACCATAAATATTGAATGTTTATGTAATTAGTACTGCGATACACCACCAGGGTGGCGCCATGGTTTGTTTATATCTGCCACGAGCTGCCGAGTTCCGACGTAATTTAGGAAATTTTTCTTAATTTTTATGATAACAGACATACAGTAATTCAGCTTATAAATACTGTATTATTAATTTAATGTGATAATCTAGCTTGTTTTTCAACAGCAGCAGCAGCAGCAGCAGCATGTGTGGGCTTTAAATGCTTTTAAATAAGCATGGGAAGAACGCCACCAACAACGCCAACTAGAGGCAGCCGCCCGAAACTCTATTTTCTACAAACATCATATGATTCATCGGGTTGGATTCCGGTTTGTTGTTTAAGCTCCGACGCAAAATTTACTCAACATTTCGTGTTGAAATCCGATTATGTCGAGTTCTAGTACAGTCGGGGAACGGGGTTCTACTGTAACATATAAATTTCATAAAAACTGGAAAAACCACACTTTGATGGTTGGCAATGCTGCATGGCTTAAGAAAATGTTGGTAACATTGCTTACACTCATAAACAGACTGAGAAAGGGTTTGGGGGGTGTGGGAGGCCCAGAAAAGTTTTAAAGGTGGGGGTTTGGATGACTGGGTACCATGGGAGAGGGGCAGTAAGGCTGGCTAGAGGAATTCATTCTGAGAAAAGGCCATTTTGGAAGGTAGGTGGAGTGGGGAAGCAGTTTCCCTGGTTAAGAAGGGGTGGGAATTCAGTCTGGGATGGGTAGAGAGGGGTGGATAGGCATCTGACTTCACTAAAGCTTTTTTTGTTTCATGTTTTTACATTTATATGCTTTTCCACATTTCATTAAAGGATATATACAGTACTGTACTGTAACTTATAATAAATACATTACGCACAAAGCAAACAGCAAAGACATATACGATGCTTGCCCACCTGCACTCTTTCTACCTTTTGCTAGTACACTGAAAACATATCCAAATCAGCCAATAAAAAGCAACAAACAAAACGGCATTTCATGATGTGTTAAGGGATGATGTGCTTTTAAGCCAATAACAATCATGAAAGCCCACTCTTCCTCTCTACCTCTTTTGCTTTGTGTGTGTTTGCGTTCATGTGTGTTTCTTAACACAGTATCATGTATTGCCTTTTATTCTGCTTTGCTTGCTTTACTGTAAAGTACACTCATTACAAGTTAGTTGACTATAAGTGTGATTATCACCCATATCATAACAGTACACAAGAGAATATTTTGTTACTACAATATTGATATTTCATCTCTAATTTCGTAAAAATATTTAAAATGCGAATTTGTAGATGATGGCAACACGTTCTGCTAAATACAACTTGTTTCGATGCCACCACCCTATGCAGAGTGTGTGCGTATGTACATACCAGACGCACATGCTACGGGATATCAAATGCATTTACCTTTTGGGCTGAAAATACAGTAAAAATAAAAATGAGACTGCTGCAAAATAAACATTTAAAAAAAGGGAAGGTGTGTGTGTGTGTGTGTTATAGCTGCCATTTTACATAAGTAGAGTTTTATTTGACCTTATTTGGATTTTGACCCTTATCCAACAGGGCCTTGGTTCTTTTATTGCTGATAATCGAAGGATTATGGTATTTGTAACCCTACATGGGTTTACAAGGAAGGGGGTTGATTTCTGATTGATTGATCATGGCTGGGGAGCTCTCCTATTGGGTGAGTCTGGCTGAGCAATGGAGGTGCTGACTGGCTGGCACAACGGGTGTTCTGCTCATTGGGCTCGCTGCTCGAGGAGGAGGAAGGCTGCTGCGTTATCTCTGGGGCATACCCTACGTTCTCCCAATGGTGGTCGGAAGGAGGAGAGTCTTCTGAGTAACGTTAAGTGTGGGTTTCCAGTGAAGAATGGCAAGGACTACCTTATAATGGAGGTGGCTGTGGCTCATGTCTCCATAAAAGATTTTGGTGTTTCTCATGATAATGCTGGCGTTGGAGAGTGTTGCTTTGTTCCCTCATGCAGTGTTGTATACCATGAGGGATCTACTCACTGCATTCAACTTCCATTTTAACTCTACTGATTACCACTTTCCATATGAAATAAATTTACTAAACTAAGAACCTCTATGTTATTCTTTTTTTAGCTATCATATGAATATTGGCCAAATTATATCAAGCACTAATATTGCACAGAAAATTCACCCAATGCTGCCATTCTATTCAAAAGAACTTTTAAAAAAAAATGTCTACTTCCTTTCTTATTATTATTATTATTATTATTATTATTATTATTATTATTATTATTATTATTATTATTTACTGCTAGGTTTATAATTAATGCATAGCAGTTTACTGGATACTGTATTGTCCACAGTTCCACTGTTCTGATTATAACTGCATAAGAACACTGCAGTAACAAAAGAAAATGCTTAGATAAAACTAATTATTTTATACTCAGTTCTGCAAACTAAAATAAAAAGAACAAGTTGCTACTAAAATGGACTAATTTACATTAGCCCGTACAGTACACTGTTTGATAACAAACAAAAGGTTTACAAGAGTTGCAACTCTGTCTGTCTCAGTTCTTCCCTCTCCATTTACTAATTGCCATAATCTGTTATACATTCCACAGATTGCTCCAAGTTGTGGGCTGCCTAGGCAAGATCCCGTGACAGAAAAAGGCTGATTTAATTGAAAGAATGTGTCATTTACATTAATACACACTCTAAAATCATGCCACAATATATTATGCTTCATAACATTAGTGTACATTTTGCAAGTACCACAAAATATATAACTAAAAACAAATATGTACTCTGATGATAAACAATAATCATAGAAAAATATGCATCAAATATGCAAATGTTGAAGCACTGGACTGTGATTTCCACCAGTGTTGCCAATTGTAATATATTTTTCTTGCTTTCTCTGTCACACTCTTAGAAATACTAATATTTTGACAGCTTTTTGCCATTCTTTTTAGTGCCTCTTTAACAGTGAGAACACTAAAGTGTTAACTGATTTCAAGCTGTACAAGATGGCATATAAGATCCCTGTTTTTTCTAAAAAGTGGCTCCAAATACATCACCAGGGTCTTATATGCAAAGTTGAATCTGGTTAGCTAATGTTTACCTGGATACCACACACTACAAGTACTTGTACCTAGCCAGATTCAATAATACCTGTACTGAAACATTACTGGTACAGTATTTACTAAAATATCATTACTATTATATTAATGAAAACAGTCTTCTCTATTTTTCGTACATTATTCTCCTCAGCAGGTAAATATATTCTGCTTTCTTGCTTATTTTTACTCTACAACTCACGCACAGGTGGTCATCTACAGAGAGAATTAATGAAATACAATGGTGGACAAATATTTATAGCAGGGGGAGCTGGTTAACTTAGCGAAGTTATAGCAGGTCAAATTGTCATTAAGTCCGTTCAAACTCTCACTGAATAAAACCAGCTCTACCACTATAAATACACACCTAACTTTGTATTTCACTCTTCTCTCTGTAGATGACTGCCTGTGTGATCAAAATGTAATAGTAAAAATAAACAACAAATGCAGAATATCTTTCCATTTCATATAGAAATTTTCTGGATCGGGTCCCGTGTCACCCGGTGAAATAGTCCATTCAGCACTTATTTCTAGGTAATTCCGTTGCTAGATACCAGAGAAAGCTAAATGAAATGCTGGAGTTACTACCCCCAGAGCGAGCTCCACTAGATGGAGTCGTGTATGGAAAAGGGTGAACTACAAAAACACGGAACCTTATCCTATAGAGATTCCCAATGTCAAAAGTCCCAACGAGAGAGGTGCCGATACAAGCCCATGCACTACTCGCGGACTGTATACAAGGCAACACTAGCCGCATTCCATTTTAGCACGTTTTTCGTTCACACGTAATTTCGTTGTGATCCTTATTTTGTGCTCTATTTTGGATTTTTATGGCATCCTCGCAAGGTTCTTCTTCAATTATTTGAGTACCAGTGTTTTGTTGTTTTTAGGCGATTGAGGCTTCTTATTTTCCTTTAGTTTAATAATTAAAGGAATTTATAACGCCCGTCTCGATCTCCTCTCACGTCATCTCTTGACCTCTCTTGGTCTTGGATCGGCATTTTTGTTTTGTGTTTTTTATTTGTATCCCTTTTTATTTGGGATGTTTTACCAGTAATGATCCCTAACTTTAGTGGGTTTGATTAATTTTTGTTTGTTCTGTACCCATTTACTACGAGAAGTGCTGTTTAGCGTTTAGGCTACGAGCTACCCCCTCGGGCCCATTCGCTTTTTATCATGGCTTCATTACGAGAGTGATTTTTATTACGGAAGTGATGTTTAGCGTTTAGGCTACGAGCTACCCACTTGGGCCCATTCGCCTTTTATCATGGCTTCATTACGGGAGTGATGTTTAGCGTTTAGGCTACGAGCTACCCCCTCGGGCCCATTCGCTTTTTATCGTGGCTTCATTACGAGAAATGTTGTTGAGCGTTTAGGCTACGAGCTTCCCCCTCGAGCCCATTCGCTTATTATCATGGCCTTATTATGCTTTATTTTTGTCACTCACTTCTCTTAGCCTTTGGGGATCTTATTTTCATTGGTACTGTTATGGTTTTTACTTTGTTTTCATGATTTTGTTTATTTTGTGAATTTTGTGTTCCCTTCCTGGTCAAGTGCTGTCTTGTTGTTTAGGCTACGTGGTTCCCCCTCGGGCCTATTCGCTTCTTATTTTGGCTTTATTTTGTCTTGTTTTAGACTCACTTCTCTAAGTGTATGGGAACATGATTTTCATTGTTACATTTAATTTTTGACCTTGTGCTTGGATGCTTTTGAATTTTGTTAATTTTGGGATACTTTCTTTTAACTGGAGATCGGTCATGTCCCTTCACGTCCATGTTGTGTTGGGCCTGCCTATCCTCCTACATGTACCTTATAGACAATTTTTGTTTTATTATGATTTTTTTTTTGAGTTATTGGTTAGCCTTTACCCCTCTCCTAGGCTTCCTTCCTTTACATCACCTCAGTTAGGTTAGCCTAGGGGTTGGCTGTAACACTTTTTCCCTTCGGGGAAAAATTCGTTAAGGAGGGGACGATCTCGATCTGTACGTATGAGTTTCATGTCGGTGATCTCGTTCTGTACATGTGTGTTTTATGTCTGGTGCTTCCCTTTGTTTGGCTTTGACTTGGATATATTGCCTACGTCCACCCTCTCCCTGTTTCGGCTTTTCACTTAGGCTAATGTTCCTAATAAGTTAAGCTGGAATAGCGAGGGTTTACCTGCTTAGCCTATCTTAGTTCAATCCTTCTTTGGGTTGCTTACCAATGGTGACCGGGAGTGCTCTCCCCACTCCTGTTCACATTTCTTTTACCGACTATATATATGTTATTTTGTGGTTTCGAGAGTCCCCTTCTCTCCCTTTTATCCTTTGCTCTCTCTCTCCCCTTGGTTTGTTTTCAAAGTTTGTTAACTTTCCAAGGCTTGAGAGCAATTATCCTTATTTTATGTCGTAACCTAAATCCCCTCCCTCTGCATTGATTGATTGTCCTTGGTGTGTCTGAGTTGGCACTCCACCTGGACCTGGAGGTGACCAGGAGTGCTCTCCCCACTCCTGTTCACACTCCTTTTATCTTTCTTTGCTCTCCTGGCCGTAGAGGTTTTGCCCTTCCTCTCTTTTCTCTCGCTCTTGTCGCAACACAGCTTACATAGCGAGGGGATCTATGAGAATCTCTGGGCGCCCGGGAGTGCTGTCCCACCCTGGTCGCTGCTTTGGGTTATCAACCTCCTGGCCTATCCTTCCCCCTTCCTTTTACGTCGACTATTTCCCTTCGTGGTGCTTCCTACATGTTCGCACCTCACTGTTGGGATCTCATACGAGGCCAGTTAGCGTTCTCCACCTAACTGTCTTCTGCTTTATTTACTTTTCGGCGTTCCCCCTCCTTTTGCTACTACCTGTTCGGTGTTTCGTTATCTTGTTGGGCGCTCTCCTTGCTTACTGCTACGGCGGTTTTAATGTTTAGCGGTCGGCGTTTATTCCCCCCACCGCTATCACTTCGTTCAGGATATCCTCCTCCGGGGTTTTCCTCTCCTGGCTCGGAGTGCGCCCACTTCGAACAGTTCATAACCTTCCCACATTTTGTTCAGACATAATCGCTTCGGAATGTTCCGTTGACTCTGTTTTTATGTCTATGAGTTTTGTCCTGTTAGCCCGGTTTTCTCCGGGGGTTTTCCTGGTCTGACTAGGCTATAGCTGCTACGGTACTCTGCTCCGGCATCCGTTCCAGCATGCCCTTTTCTCATACGTTTTCGGCTGGTTTTGTCAAGTGCAGGAATGCTCCGCTATCCTACAACAAACCAGCGGTCACGGAGTCTATAGCTCCCATTCCGGTGCGCAGTCTGTTTTGGATTTATAGTTTGGCACGGAAGGTTATGAAGTACGCTATGCTCTCCTCGAGCAGGCTTCTTGATGAACCCGTAGGTTTTATATATACCTGTCGGTTTCGTCTCCGCCAAACTCCGCCTCATGTGACTTATTCTTGACTCGGAAGGTTGTTAAGTACGCTATGCTCTCTCCGAGCAGGCTACTTGATGAATCCGTAGGTTTTATCGCCGCCAAACGCCGCCTCCTTTGGCTTATTATTAGTCGTTTGGCACCCGGCAGGTGGCGTTGTACGCTATGCTCTCCCGAGCAGGCTACCTGATGAATCCGTAGGTTTCATATACACCTGTTGGTTTTACCTCCGTCAAGCTCCACCTTATGTGGCTTATTAATAGTCGCTCTTTCGAACTCCGTCTCCGGGCGGGATTCTTGTTAATTCGGTAGGTTTCATATAAACCTATCGGTTCTCCGCCTCTTGTGGCTTATTAATAGTTAATCTTTCGGTGTTTGGGCTCTCTCCGGGCGAGATTCTCGATGGTTCGGTAGGTTTCATATACGCCTATCGATTTCCTCCGCCAAACTCCGTTTCCGGGCGAGATTCTCGGTAAATTGGTAGGTTTCATATACACCTATCGGTTTTTCCTTCGCCAAACTCCGTCTTATATAACTTATTGATAGTTGTTCCTCCGGTGTGTGGGGTCCTAATTTTTCCCCCTCCTGGAGGCCGGCCGCAAGTCTCGTAACTCTTCGCTTCAAGTTAATTGTTTACGGAGAGTTTTCTGAAGACGTTGCGGCCTTCTGTCTCGTTCTCGGACCTGTGAACATCGTCCCGGAGCGATAAGTAGGTGCGGGAATAATTGAGACAAACCTTTTCCGCTTAGCTCGGAATTAGGTGAGGCAAACTTTTCCTTTAGGGGATTCGTTACCTTCTCATCCCTTTTCGACGGTTCCTGGTCTACCGTCCCTAAGGTGAAGTAAGTAAAATAAAAAAGACCACCCTTTTTTAAACCAAGAAGACCCGCTCCGGGGCCCCCTCAAGGACGTCTCGGATCTCTAATCCGGTGCCATCTACGAGTTTGGCCTCGTCTTCTGGAAAGGGACACGGCCCAAGCAAAGCAAGGCGGTTACCCCCTCCTTCCTTTGTTGGAAAACTCTTTTACGGGTCTCCTTATAAGGAGCTCGTTATGAGGGCCATTGTCAACCTATTAAACTAACTATCTACGTCATGGTCCATGCCTTCCCTTTCCCAGGAGCTTAAATCCCAAGAGATCAATCTCAAGACTCATTGTCAATGGATCACCTGTTAAGTCCTGCTCGTTTGGAATTCTATCGTTCGGACATCTCCACCTCTTTTCCCCTCCAGTCTGGGGAATCTTGGTGCCTTCCCTTTATGCTTCCCAGCATGAAGGCACCCTCCTGTCGGGGGTGTGGGCACACGGAGGTTGGTGGAAGGGCATTTCTTCCCTTCCGGTCTGGTATCCTCTTATCCGGGTTTTACCAGACTGTCAGAACGAGCATGGCATCTGTCTGGCAGGATCCATAAGTGAGCCCTCAGCTAGGGGCTGGACACATCGTCTCCCTGAGGACTCTAACGGAGTGGCAGGCGGAAAATTCCAAGTTCACGCCAGCTGTGGGGTCTTACCGTGCTCTCTTTGGGAGCCCTGTTTCTTACCCCTTGTGCTCCGAATGTAGCCCCTCTTATCAACAGGCTTGTTTTGAAAATGTATCGCTGAGGCATTTCCGGGAGACAGATATCACAGATACATTCACAGTGAATCTTCTAACCCCGGACTACGCTTCTAATTTATTCAGCGTACAGCTCCCTAAGCTTCCGGAGTCAATTTTCGGAAGCTGAAACAGGGTGTAAGTCAGGCTTGCCCGTTCCGCCTTGAGCTGAAGAATCTTATGAACAGTTTCACCTGGAGAATTAATCTTTTCCCAGGTGGGCGTTATTCTGACGCCCATCTTGGGCTACTATTGTTACCCAGAGCCTCCGTTCTCATGGGTGTCTACCCTACGAGCAGAAACGGTCTGATCTTGCCGGGACCTGTCCCAAGTCCGGCAAGAAGTTCATGTAGTTCAAGAGCCCCCCTGCTCAGGCGGTGTGCAGGCGCTTCAGGTCTCTGCCCCTAGACAGCCGTCAGCTCTCACTCCCAGCCTCCACCTCGATGTGTGCGGGTTCAGCCAACACATCAGCCCCTTGTAACGCCCCCGTGTGTCTCTGCCTTCCCCACGTGCCCGCCGGAGTTTTCTTTGCTTCATACCAAAACCTAAGGAAAGAATTTTCACTAGACATTTGGCCAGAGGCTCTGACCCTCAGGGTTATCATAGGAGCAGGGATGCATCCTACTCCTCTCCGAGAATTTGGGAAGGCATTCGCTTCACGGGAGGCAATCAAGCCTCCTCCCTGTAGTATTTCTCATATGGGTGGGAGGCTGTACCATTTTCGGGGCCACTGGAACTTCAGTTCCTGGGCCCAGAGTATAGTTATCAGGGCCCGGGGGGGGAGCTGGACTGTTGTTCCCCCCCCCAATCAGGTTCAGTCAACCTCCGGCCAGAGTTCTGGGGGTCTTTGCGAATGGCCTGTCAGGCTTTTTCAGTCTGCCAAGGAAGTTCCCTTCCACTGGAAAATTTTTCCGGGCGTGTCCCGTTTGTTTTCCTTATTCTTGCGGCAAGTCTCGGTTGCTTACAGTCTTGTGGGTTCGGATCCTACTGCGCCGTGGAGCCGTAACCACCTCTATAGACCTTTCCGATGCTTCCTTTCACATCTTGGTTGCAGAAAGGTCCTATCCCTTCTGGGATTCAGACTCGGGGAGCAGGCGTACCCCTTCAGGTTCATGCCCTCCTCAATACGGCTCCAGAGTCTTTGCCAGTTTGAACAATACCGTAGTTCAACAGCTCCGGTATTAGGAGGCTATGCTAGCTGCATATCTAGTTGCCTGGCTCATTTGGGCACCCAGCGTCGGGAATTGCCTGAGGGCGCCGGTCATTATAATCGGTTTCTAGAGTCTTTGGGCTTCTAAGTAACCAGGAAGGAATCCCACCTGATTCAGGAGGGTAACCTTCCGTAGTTATGAATCCAGTGGAAGTGGAAAGAGATAACAAGGGCATCTTATCATTTCATCATCTCAAGCATACCTCTCCCCGTGCCCAAGAAAAGGTCCTGGGTTTTCTCCAGTTTGCTTTAGTGACGGTTCTCCTTCTGAAGTCAAAGCTGGAGTTTATGACCGGGGTATGGTGGAGTCAGGGACGTGTCTCCTTGATTCCTCCTGCTTGAATAGTGGCCTCCGGCCTCGCACAACTGTCAAGTGCTTACCGAAGTCAGTTCCTCTCCAGCTTTCCCCTCCGGCCTCAGTATTCCACACCGTCACCTCTCTGGCAGGTGAGGTGGATATTTTTGGCCCAATGAAGCACATGGTACTTAGTCGGTCACGTTCCGGCAGTTCCATATCAACGCTTTGGAGGGCGGTGACAGTCTTCCTGTTCTTGGAAACTTCTTCCCCCCAAGAGGTTTCCTTTTAGGCTGGTTCTGAACAAAACAGCAATAGTGCGCTGCGTAAACAAGTGGTTTTGGACTCGAATTGTGCTCCGTTCAGGTTATGGTTCATTCTTCTCCATAACCAACAGACGCAGGTGCTTCTGTCTACCACCCTTCTCGTAGGGGTCCAAAAGGTCACTGCTTTTTCCCTATCCAGGGCCTCCCCTGGTGTCGGAATAGTCCTTAGGCGGAGCATCATTCAGGTAGTCTTGTGACCTTTTCCTGGGCCTGGAAGTAGGTCTGTTTGCAACCCAATTCAGCCACAAACTATCAAGCTGTCCCGTCTGGTATAAACTCAGCCTCGTCAGCCCCCTCAAACTCTGATGTCCTGGCTTTGTGGTCTTTGTGAATCTTACAGTTTAGGAGGAAACTGATATTGGTCCTGTTATTTCTGTTTTCCTGAAATCAGTTAAGGGATCCTACTCTACTGCAGTATGGTTCTGCAGTTAAGTAACTAGCACTCTTCACATAGTTTTCGAAGCTATAGTACTGATGCGCCGCATTGGCCTCGAGCAAAGTGTTTTGTTGGAACCAGACTCACAGGCCCTTAACTTTCATCCCTAAGGTCTGTGTTCGTCTAAGAACAGTACTCCGTCCACATTCGGTTTCCTGGTCTTTGAGTAATGTATCGGAGTTAGCTTCGGTAACCAACAATCATCTTGTTCTTATCTTTCCTTGTTAAGGAAGTCCCAAAAATTTTTAATCAGCTTAGCTTCTAGTGTTAGTTTTCCTGTACTGTCTGCCCTGTCTGGCGGAACCAATCAGTTTGGTTTGTCTGGTGGAACCAATCAGTTTGGTTTCCCCTCATCAGGGGGTAGTGTTGTGAATTCCTCACCCTAACTTTCTATCTACAATTGAAGGTCCTCATTTTCGGTGGTCACCTTGGAAAGTACTCCCCTTTTACAAGGTCTGTTTCTGTGTCCAGTTTTCTTCTTGCAGGCTTTTTAGACAGGACCTGCAATTTTGTCAGGTCCTCTCCTTTAAAAAAGGGGGCACTGTCATTGGGTCTGCTATTAGGCAGGAAGTATTTTCTTAATACAAGCCTATTCAGGTGCTGTTCTAAGCTCATGATCTTAGACGGTGACCACTTACATTATTTTCATTACATGAACTTAGAGGACCTTACTTATGTTCAGGGTAGAATTCTCCTAGTTTTCAACGTTTCTATTTAAGTCTTTAATAGCATAAGAATGATGTTTATTTCTCTGTTACTATTTCACCGGGTGACACAGGACCTCGATCCAGAAAAAGGATTTTGACAAAGGAAAAATCTATTTCTGGAGAGGGGCCCGTGTCACCCGGTGACCCACCCCTGTTTTTCATTCTCTCCCTCCCTTGATAAACTTCATTCTAGTGAGGTGGGTGCTAACATGGAATGCGGCTAGTGTTGCCTTGTATACAGTCCGCGAGTAGTGCATGGGCTTGTATCAGCACCTCTCTCGTTGGGACTTTTGACATTGGGAATCTCTATAGGATAAGGTTCCGTGTTTTTGTAGTTCACCCTTTTCCATACACGACTCCATCTAGTGGAGCTCACTCTGGGGGTAGTAACTCCAGCATTTCATTTAGCTTTCTCTGGTATCTAGCAACGGAATTACCTAGAAATAAGTGCTGAATGGACTATTTCACCGGGTGACACGGGCCCCTCTCCAGAAATAGATTTTTCCTTTGTCAAAATCCTTTTATTATACCATCTACCTGCTGAGAAGAAGAATAAAAAAAACAGAAAAGAATTTATACCCTGAATCCCACTGTAATGGCAATCATTTTCAACAATGATACCCTAAAAAAGGGACTCCTTCCAAATTACTATTATTACTATCATAAAAGTACAGTAAAATCCCTTGGGACCAAAGGGTTGCCAGTATTAAGAGATGTACTATAATGACATATGTATCCTGAATGTCATTTTGTCATTCATTGCCAATTAACATTACAAATTCTTCACAGTTTTATTATTAAGTAATTCCAAACATCTTACACTTAACATTATCCTGCGCTCACCTAATCCCGGCACTAGCATGAAGAAGTTGGTATTGTTTCTTATGTAGAATAACAATGAGAGAGAGAGAGAGAGAGAGAGAGAGAGAGAGAGAGAGAGAGAGAGAGAGAGAGAGAGAGAGAGAGAGAGAGAGAGTGTGTCATTTCCCTTAACACAATGCATACACATATGTATACATGCATACACAGATTGAATATACGTACAGTATGTTAACGCTACATTACCTGATTAAGTACATTACTGTACTGCACCAAATCATCGACCCCACATAGAAGTGGGAAAAGATGCAGTGAAAGAAGAAGACTGTACTGCACTAAATAAATTTCAATAAAAACATACAGTAATAGAGAGAAGGGAGAACCACAGTAAGTGCCAAGTTTACCTCAACGCATTCATACTTGCATGTAAGTATTGTATACAGGCAGTCCCCTGTTATAGGCAATCCGGTTTTATGGGGCTTATCTGACAACGAAAATCGGCAATTTTCAGCGCCAAAAATCGCCAATTTCTGCTTATTGGCGCCAATAACTGGGTATTGGCACTGATACACACCTAACAGAGGTGCCAATAACCGAAAATCACTTTTCGGCTCCGATAAGTCCCAAAAATCGCAGAAAAAGCCAAAAAAATCACTGATTTTTAGTTATCGGCAATTTTCAGTTATCATCAAAATTTACTGAAAATCTTATCCTACTATACAAAGTTTAAGTAATTTCTTATTCTTAAATTACGTGTACTGTATAATTTTTTTCTTTTCCTTGCAAATTTAAGCACTCATGAATTTACTTTCATTGTTACAGTTATCCATCTGTGGCAGAGATGGAGGGGAATGTTATAAAATGTTTTCTGCTCTACCTAAGGTACTTTTGTTTTCTCCTAGTAAATTATAGTAGAACTGTTACTGAATTGATTTTTCCCAGTGCTCTGGCTAAACATTGTTCTTAGTTTTTTCTGTTAAATTGTAGCTATGTATTTCTAGAACACTGAATGCTTGGAGGTAAAAAAAATTTTTTCTTAATGTGCTCTTCTGAAATGGGGGGAAGGGCCTTTTAGGCCTTAGAATGTGCTCTTTATTATATCACATTTTCTTTGAACAGGGACCAGGATACTTTCCTAAAAATTCACAATTGTTTATACACAAACTATCTTCATCTAATTTCTGCACACTGGTTTTATATTTACAATGGTACATATACAGTAACATTAACACAGTACCTGTTGTTAAAACTTTAACTTTAATACAGTACTTTAACATTTTTACTAACAGTACAGTAAAAGTTTGCAATGAATTATTTGTTGGTTAAAGTTTGGCTTCTTACATTAATTTTTCCTTACCTCAGACTTTTTTACTTACATTTCAACTTTGTTTCTATAAAAACAAAAAATTTACCTAAGTCTCCACAAAATCATGATCTTTGAAGTTTTAAAACAAATTCTTTCGCAATGAAATACTGCATATGACACCATCAACAATACTAAAGCCTTACATAACACTTAAGTTAAAATAATGACAAAATAATTACCTCTCTCAAATGCCAATCTCAAAGTTTCAATTTGGTCTTGTGACCCTGGAACCCTATAAATCCCTTCGGTTGTAAGACCCCGTGCTTCAACCTCTGCCACACAGTCCAGCACTACCTTAGGAACATTATCTGTAGACCCAGCTATACTTAAACTAGTTGTAAGGTCTGCTCCAAAAATACCTGAAAAATACAGTTGAAAGTATACAAAAATGACATTTTTATGATAAAATAAAGTTTTATATATACTTACCAAGTAATTACATAGCTATAGTTTCCTCTTGCACGGCAGCTTAAATTAAAAAACTCGTGGGTAACGCTTCAAAGTTCAGTGCAGACAACTGGCCCCGCCCACTAACGGGAATACCAGGACGACTTGGCAGACAATCTCATTCTGTTTACGCCATATGTCTATCGGAGGGGAGGCAGGAGGGCTCCGATCATGTAATTACCTGGTAAGCATATATTAAACTTTATTTTATCATACAAATGTCATTTTTATATAAGTAACTTACCAAGTAATTACACAGCTGTTTCCCACACTGACAGGAGGTGGGATACATGTACATACTCTACTCCAAAAACATTAAGACAGGAATATTGGCAGAAAATCCAGGAACTGGACAATGAAATATTGGATCTAACAGATCCTGTAGGACAACCTGACCAAATTATGAATCAAGCTGAATATAGCCTAAGGTAGGCACTGAAATTCATAGGCTAAATTCCTCCCTCACGAGTCTTCTAGCTGTAAGAGGTGAACCTATTGCACCGATATTGCCTGTTAAAGCTACTGTAAAGTTACCCAAATTAAACCTCAAGCATTTCGATGGTGATTTAATGGAATGGAATTCATTTGGGAACTTTATGAAGTATCAGTACACCAACGTACTGATTTTGAAAATATACAGAAGTTTTCTTATCTGAAGGGCCTATTACAAGGCGAGGCTTTGGAACTGATATCTGGTTTTAAATTAGAAGGCGATAAATATTTACAAGCAGTGAACTTGTTAAAAGAGACCTATGGCAGAAAAGACGAAATCAAGTTGTGTTTAGTTAGAAAACTCTTCCAAACTGAGACTCCCAAGGCAGATGCAAGATCGTTACAAGGTTTTAGAGCGCGATTCGAATTCTGCATAAGATCACTGGAGAGTGAAAGACTGGAATTGAGTGAATCATATACCATCTTGCTCTACACCAAACTACCAAGTAGCGTAAGTGAAATAATAAAATGAAGGTGTGGAGAAGATTGGCTGAAATTTGACACTTTGAAAAAATATCTTGAAGAAGAAATACACAATTTGAGGGCTTTTCCACAGACTGAAACAGCAAAAGCTAATACATTGACAACGGTATCTGCTTTCGCAGTAGAACAACAGCAATCTGTGAGACCAAAAACAACATCGGTAAGGCCTAAAGAAAGTACAAACAAAGCCAAGGTAAATCAGGTTACAGGATGTGCACTTTGTGGAGGCAACCACATATGGACACATTGTAAATCTTATGTAACCAGAGGAGGAAAGATAGAACAACTCAGAGCTCTGGGTTTGTGTTTCATATGTGCATCCAGTAAACACTTCAGTTCCGACTATGACAGGCAAGGTTGTAATAATGGTTGCACTGTCAGACATCATAGTGTTATATGCAATAAAAACCAGCCAAATAAATCAAAGATAGGTGGGGTACAAGATGGAACTCTCTCTTTGACAAATACCTGACAGGGAAATAAGACGACTAGGAAGTTGATCTTACCTACAGCCACAATAACCCTAAAAGGTAAAAAAGGTTGCATTGTTCGAAAAAGAGGGTTGTTAGATACCTGTGCCGAGAGATCATTTATAAAGAAATCTGCTCTTGAGGGACTCCACTATAAAAGCAAGGGAGTTGAAAACATATCATGAGAGGGTACTTAACTACTACACCAATTAAGGAATATGAAATGGTGAACATTGCTGTACCTCATCAGGGTAGATTAATAAATATGGATTGTATAGTGGTAGACGAGCTACCAGAATATACAAAGAAATTCGGCGTTAAGAAGAATTTAAGGTCGTTGTGTAAAACGAAAATCAGCTTAGCTGATAAAGATTTTGGTCTACCCATAAAGAAGCAATCACCTGCATGTACTGAATTGTTAATAGGGGTTGACAATGTGTACAACATCTTACACCCAGGGTTTAGGAAATTTGAAAATTTAGCATTGCTACCGACCATATTAGGTTACGTGGTAACCGGAACTTGTAGTTCTCTTCCCACCAAGGATACTCATCTCTCCATTTTAAAACTGGCAGTGGAAACTGACAACATAATTATGGCTGAAGGGGCTACTCAATTAAAGGATCCAAGGGAAGATCTTGAAAGTTTGTGGAGCTTGGATCATTTAGGTATTACCTGCAGTGAAATAACGGAACAGGAACGGAAGGTATTAAAGAACTTTGAAAATACTATACTATAACTTATTCTGAAATTGACAAACAGTATGTTGTGGCATTACCTTGGAAAGGTAATAAAAGGAGATTAACTTCCAACTTTGGGTTGGCTTTAAACAGATTAAAACAACAGTATGTCAAGTTTCAAAAAGACACTCAGTATCTAGAACACTATCAGAAAATCCTGGAGGATCAGGAGGATAGGAGATTCATAGAGAGAGTGGAATGTTTTAAAACAGAAGACTGTCACTTCTTGGCACACCATGGCATTAAGAAGGACAGTGAAACAACCCCTATTAGGATAGGATAGTATTTGACTGTTCGGTTAGACAGGGGAAAAGTTGGTTGAGCTTGAATAATTGTTTGTGGATGGGACCACATATAACAACTGACCTGCTCAAAGTTCTGCTGCAGTTTAGAACAAAATCGCTTGCTTGTATTAGTGACATAGAGAAAGCATTTTTAATGGTGCAACTCAGGGAGGAGGATAGGGACTATACTAGGTTTTTATGGTTGGAAGATCCAACAGACCCTAACAGTAAATTGTTAGTGTACAGATTTAGAGTTGTTTTATTTGGACCTACATGTTCTCCCTTTCTGCTGAATGCAACGATTAAGAAACACCTGTCTATGGTAGAAGGTGAAGCAGAAAGGATAAAAAGAGGACTATATGTAGATAACTTGCAGTTCACTTGCAATGATGATAATGAACTGGTGAATTTTTTCTTTGAAGCAAATAAGATATTTACACAGGCACATTTATATCTGAAAGAATGGATGAGTAATAATGTCTCGTTACAAACTATTGCTATGGCATATGGGATTAGTGCCAGAGAACAAACAACTCATAAGGTCTAACGTCTGAACTGGGACAAAGAAAGGGATACCTTGACATTACATCCGACTAAGATAAATAAGAGAGAAGTGTTGAGAACTGTTGCATAGATTTATGATCCATTAGGAGTGCTTCTACCCGTTACTATTAGGGCAAGGATATACCTGCAGAATTTGTGGACGCAACTAGTTTGGGATGAACAACTCCAGACCCGTTACAGAACCAATGGGTTGAGTTATTCGAAGACATAGAAAAATGTCTTTATATTTTCTTTCCTACGAATACTAGCCTAGGAAAGGGGGATTCCTTACACATATTCTGCGATGCCAGTGAGTCAGCATATGGTTGTGTAGCCTACAGAGTTAAGAACGAAAACTCTTATTTAATGATGGCAAAGGCAATAGTAGCGCCTATTAAAGAATTAACTGTTCCGAAACTTGAGTTGATGGCATTGTTGCTAGCAGCAAGAATGGCCAAATTTATTAAAGAATCCTTTGAGAAGGATGAGTTTGTGGAACTGTTCATTTGGTCGGACAGTAAAGTCGCCCTAAGTTGGCTAGTATTGAAAAGTGTTCTCCCTGTGTTTATGAAAAATAGAGTACAGGAAATAAACTCTTTCATTCCAGAGGCAGTCTTATCCTATGTGCCTACAGATGATAATCCCAGTGACTGGTCGACATGTGGGGAAAGGACAGAAATGATCTTGGATAGTTCTTTCTGGTGGGAGGGACGCCCTTGGTTAAAAAATTCCTCTTGGCCAATAGATAGGTCATGGGTTGGTGGAACACTTGTGCAGGGTAGGGAAGAGAACATTTTGGTCAATACTGTAGGGGACAACCTGAATGGTAATACTCACTTGCTGAATTGGGAGAGATTCAGCAAGGTTAAAAAGGTCTATAGGACCACAGCATGGATCCTATGATTTTTGAATAATTGTAGGAGTTCAATCAGTATGAAGAGGCATGGTGAACTGACCTTGGAAGAACTCCAAGAAGCAAAGAATAAGACCATTGCCATCATACAGAGAGAATATTTCCAAGAGGAATATGAGAGTTTGATGAAGGGGGTAAGAACACCAAAACTGGCTCTCGTACAACAGTTGAATCTTTACCTGGACAACGGGGTAATAAGGTGTAAGGGTAGGTAGACTAGAACACGCACAGTTACCCAAATCCGTTAAGTGTCCCATACTACTGTCGAAGAGTTGCTATGTTACTCGGGTAATTATTAAAGAACATCATGATGCTAATGCTCTTATGGGTGTAAATGCCATTGTGGCAAGTGTCAGATATGAAGTCTGGATCCGACAGATAAGGCAACTGACTAAGAGTATAATACACCATTGTGTTATTTGTAGGAGAACGCAGGGGAGGCCGTATGGGCCCAATATAGTTCCTCCATCACCCGAGTTCAGGGTGCAATGTAAGCAACCTTTCAATACCACAGGCGTGGACTACACTGGCGCATTATGGGCTAAGGGAAGAGGACAAAGCCCTGAGAAGGCTTATATCACCTTATTTACGTGCCCAATAACCAGAGGCATACATGTGGAGCTAGTTGATAACCAGTCCTGTGACTCGTTCCTCATGGGTTTTAGAAAATTCTGTAGCAGAAGAGGTTTCCCAGCACTCATGTTGAGTGACAAAACCACCACGTTTGTAGCGGCATCGAAAACCTTAAGACCATGTCGGAGAATCCCAAGGTAAAGGAATATCTGTTAGATATAAAGTGTAACTGGAAGTTCATTCTAGCGAGAGCACCATGGTTTGGTGTTATATGGGAAAAGCTGATAGGACTTCTGAAGTCATGTCTAAAAAAGATCGTAGGACAAGCCTTGCTCAGTTTTGAGGAACTGACCTGTGTGCTGGTGGAGCTGGAAGGAATTATCAATGACAAGGGGCCAAGGAGCAAGTGGAAGTTGGGCCAAGTGATCGAGTTACATGTGGGGAGAGACAAGGTCCTAAGAGTGGCTACTCTAAGAATGGCACATAGCCAGCTTATGAGACCTGTAATTAAGTTATACCTCCTAGAGCTATGGCAGGAGATAAGGGAAACTAATCCTCCGACAGATGACATTCACTCAAGCACTCATCCGAACAGAAGGACTGCTCAAATAGCTGCAGAAGCCAGAAAGGCACTGATAAGAACAGGACTATTGTAAATCATGTAGGCATAAGTTTTCTTGCGGGGGAGTATGTCGAAACTTCAACAAGAGAGACTGTACTTTTCCACAAGTTGTGGTATAGTTTTATGTATTCTCTTTAAATTTACGTAAAATGGAAATGCGTATTATGTAGAAGAAGGATATTATGTTTTGTTGTTTGTATATAGTAGTGAATAATGTTGTCTTAGTTTTGTGTGTTTAATTGTAAGTATACTTGTAATATTGCTTAACTACTGGTAATGGTTTTCGTACGGTAGTTAGTCGAAGGTTTGGTTTCGGTCAGAGACGGCCGTGAACTCAGTCGCTTCATAGATTTAACGTAGAGTGGTTCGAGCTAGTGGGGGAGTCAAGAATGCAGCCATAATTGTCGGTGTCTACAAATCCATTTAAGTATCCTATTCACCTTAAAATACATTTAGGGAAACTTTCTTTAGGAGATATGCATATCGAAATGTAAGGAGAATTTCTTGAGGTGTGCTTTACATGAGGGTAGTGAAATAGAGACTGTGCTCCCGCCAGTCCAACTGTACATAAAGCTAGGAACAATTGAATACACCAATAGTAAGTTCATACTGTCAGTTTAGTTAATATACACAACACATTGTATTAATATAATCACAATTTAAACTAACATAAGAGTGAAGTAACCTGGGTGTCGTAGCATACGACTTAGGCTACGATTTGGGTCAGTATGTTTCAGATCGTTTAGGCTATACGACAACACTGACGATTTGAAATGCTATACTTATTCTGAATGAGTTGGAATAGGTTGTATGGTACTCAGAGGAGGGAGTCCAATACTGAAGGAGAACACCCGATGATCTGAGACTAGAGTCGGCCACTTGAAGAGGTGTTCAATTGGAAATTGCACTCAAACAAGAACAACAGTATGTTCTTAGAAGAGACAGGCACCAAGCTAAAGAGAGACTGGCATCAGCCACTAGTAGGCTGGCACCAGACACACAAGAGCTGGTGCAGGATGCTCTATATGAAGATGAGCTCTGGCGCTATTTGAAGCTCAGGTGCTATTAGGCGCTATCGGGCACTTATTTTCCACTTGGCGCCAATACTGGCATTCTGCGTGCATCTGGTTGGGGTTCCACTTAACCTGTAGCAACATGGTAGTATAGCTACTTAAGTGGTAGCTTTGCAGCAAAGGAGAAGTCCGATGGCTAGCAAAGCATAATTGGAAGTTTTATATCGAAGGAGTTAACCAAAGGCTAGCAAAACTTCAAAAAGTACATCTCTATGGATGCCTTTCCAATGGCTGTCTGTCAACAACTGCGGACAGTAGGCTCGACTGGGGGGCAACTACCCGGGGGCAAAACCCTCCGGACTCCCATGGACTTCAGTATGTCTCCTCCCTGGTGCACGGAGTCTGACAAGGACTGGGTTTAGGAGATCCGAGGGCCCGGATAGCTACCCCTTCACTACACATCCAGTAAGACACATTTCCAGTGGCTGTCTGTCAATACCTGGGACTGGCAACAAGTTCGACTAACGGGGCGACTACCCATGTGTAAACACCCCCGACCTCCCTTGGACTTCCAGTATGCCTCCTCCCTGGTGCATGGAAATCTGACAGTGACCTTTGTCTAGGAGCATCAAGGGATGAGTAGCCACCTCCTTGACTGCACAACACTTCACTATTATTACACGGTTAACATCTATTAACCCAGACACAAGACTGGTAATGGCACGGGAAGGAAGCATGGAAGCCAAGCGTGGGAGCAAGTAGATAAAAAAAAAAAAGTTAAGTTACCTTAGTTTAACCAGACCACTGAGCTGATTAACAGCTCTCCTAGGGCTGGCCCGAAGGATGAGACTTATTTTACGTGGCTAAAGGCAGGAGGGCCAGCAGTAGGAGAGAGTTGGTGCCAGGAACTCAGAACTGTCGCTGAGCGAGCACCCGATAGCGCCCAGGCTCTGCAGTTGGCACCAGGTGAGCTAGTAGCTCGGGAGCTGGCGAGCGCTACTAGGCACTGTTAGTAGGAGCTATCGAAGCAAGTTAACACGGTTCTCAGCTGTCAAGAACTTCTTCTTTCGCTAAAGCTCATCGTAACCAAAACATTAAGTAGAATTTTCTCCTACTGCATTCCTGCCCTTGCACTTTTCAGTTCTCTACAAAGGAAAGTGTAATAATACGACCTTCAATTAATTTTATACGAACAAATGTTATGAAGTACACAGTACCATCATACAAACATATCTCAAATTCTAACCACCATAATTCGAGATTGCAGATATGTATTCATTACACAGAATATTGGATCAGTACAGAAACAAAATTTACGCTATATTACACTAATCGGTAAACGAGGTAGCGAACACAATAATCAAGTATTTTTTACGCTACTTGGAAAAAGAAAAGTTAACCTTCGCCAACATAGTTCAAAGTACATTGAGTACCGTCATACAGACATATCTCAAAACCTATCAAACATTGAGACTGTTATGTATTAAGTCTTGCGTATTATATAGTGCATGTCGAAGCTCTATGGAAGCTCAGGCGCTAACTAATGACTGGTGCATTGTGGGTTGTTGCAATTTGGGACTGGGGAAGCTCCATTGAGTTGTAATAAGATTTAACAGCACTATAACCATTAAAGCCAACGTTTAGCCATCTGTATTCTTAACCCTCTACCTTGGGACCACCGTAATAGAGACTTTCAGATAATATACATATTCACTACCAAAAAAGTCAGCCCAGTAGCAAACACAATATATGTTATTCGGAAAAGGAAAGTTAACCTTTACTGACAATAGCTGAACACGGAGTATCATACAGAAATGTCTCCAACCCTAACAAACACTAATTGAGGCTTGCAGATAAGTAATTCTATACCGTAAATATTGGTTTGGCAACGAACGCAATGTTTACGTTTATTACGTTAACCAGTATAGGTGGTAGCACGGTAAACTACGCTACCAGAGTTAAACCATTTGATTGGGAAATCGCTATTGTAGCGAAATATGATGAACTTGAATCAGATCTTAATAACAAAACAATAAAATACTAATCCTGAAAGCTGTAGGCTTGAAGGCTACCCGAAATCAGCAATAATACTTCACTGAAATCTGGTTTCCGACCAGCAAATTTAAGAACAAAGCTGCCATTGACACTCTGTATTTACTCGAGCGCAGCAGAAAACAGAATGAGATTGTCTGCTAAGTTGTTCCTGGTATTCCTGTTAGTGGGCAGGACCAGTCGTCTGCAATGAACTTTGAGGCGTTACCCTCAAATTTCTTAATTTAAGCTGCCGTGCAAGAGGAAACTATAGCTATGTAATTACAGTACTTGGTAAGTTACTTATATAAAAATTTGTATCATTGATAGTATTCAAAACTTCAAGGGCTTATAAGCATCTGATGATCCAAATATGACCACACTCATAATATAAGTACACTATGTTGTACTCACTTTGTAAATCTTTAAGATCTGGACAACAATCATTAGGGACCTTGTAACTGCATTGCTTGTGTGCTTTAAAACTACAATCCTGGCATTTAACGCCTTGTGAAACGAAACCCCATAAGAAATGGCCACAAAATCCACACCTGTAGTATGCACATCAAAATATTTTAGTACACTGTACGACCGGTATAACTTAAAAATTATTTTTTATTTCATAAATTATAACAATAGTACAAAAATGTGCTGTTTGACACAAAATGTATCATACAAATTGCAAATTTTTAAGGCTTTCTTAGCCTATCTCATACTTAAAGGAATCAAGGGGTATCTTAGTAATAAAAGAAATAAAAGAGAAAACAATTATATGACTGATAATTAAAATATATTTGTTTCAAAATAAACTCAATACAGTACTTTAATGCTGACCAAATTTATGGTCTTAAAGAATCCTAACCAATCCATTCCTGATTCAAACGAAAAGAAATTAAATTGCTAGCCAGTAGAATCGTGGGTGTGGCTCAAATATCCTGGGGTTCCATGTAGTCGGGGCTTCACTTTTTGTGCTTAAACCTGGCTGAAATTTTGGTTACTTGTTTCAATAGAATTGTTAGTCCTCTCTTTCCTCCTTTATTGGTCAAATTTGGGGTTCACTCTTTTTGCTCCCATTCTACATGGTACTTTGCAAAAGAAGAGTTATCTATGTATGTTTTCTGGCTGCTTCAGAAGAGAATACTGTACTGCTTTCATTAAGCATGAGCAATACTGAGTAACAAGTGATGTACTAGTTATAAGCAATATGCTAGTTAGGTTGCGTACAAGTTAGTTTTGCACACTTTTCTGCTAACATGAAGTCTGTACTGTTCATATTTTTATACAGTTAATCATATGTTATTCTGTGTCTTTATGAGTGTCTGTTCTACATTGTATTATAAATTTCTGTTCTTCATCTTAGAAATTTTACCTTATTTTACACGTTGTTAAGAAGCTAGTTATGATGAGTACTCTTTATGCACCAATAATTTATTCCTATGTACATTTCATATAATGTACCGGGTATTTTTACCATGTATTCTACATTTTCATTTTTCAACTCACCAACTTCAGTAGTAAATGTCTGCCTTTCTATCTTTACTGAATTCAATAAGAGATGAAATTTTCCACATAACAGTAATTTTGTTGCTGAGACTTTCCAATTTTTTTATATTAGCCACTACACTAGAAGAGTTCAGATACTAGAAACTTGTGATCCAAATCATATGGTACTTGTTTCAATTCCTCACCTTAATTACATTTTCAAGGATGCTACAGCAAAGGTCTCTTGTTCTTCACAGTAGCCTAAGGAAGATGTATAGGATTATTTTGTCTTTAAGACCAACTGGTCAATGAAACTGTAGTGCTGCAGCCTACTAGAGGTTTTTATTTTATTTTAACTGCTACTATAGTGTAAAGTTTCTAGTATGTTTCATGCATACATTACAAAGATAGTATATTTTGTGTTTAAATTTTTGGTAAATTCATCTTTCCCCCTTGTTTTGCACACCCCATGAAAATGTCAGCTGGGCTCCTGAGGGCACCAGAGGAATTGAAAGACCCAGACCCACTTGGATGCCAACTATGAGATGGAGGCAGGAGAGGATTGTGTTACATGGCGATGATGATGATTATAGAGTGTATAGGAAAGTTGTAATGGAGTGCCTAGTGCACCATATCATAAACATTTTTTCCTAGTTTGGCTAGCAATGGAAAAAAAGACAAGAAGATAAGGAAAAAATGAAGTGGATCTTTGAAAATGGACAAATCTATCATGCAAAAAGAATAGGGATACTCTGCAAGATCTGTGTGAAGCACTAAAGAAACAAACAGTGAAGAGGGTAACTGGTTCCTAACAATGGATCAAAATGCCACGGATTAATGATAGCCTTTCTGTCTTGAAGACAAAAATACTGTGTCCCTGGGTAAGTCACAACCACAAATGTGGGCATGATATGACTGATGGGGCTGTCATGAAATAATTCTGTATCATAAATTTTAACAGGCTCATAATTACATAAGAGAAATTTAAGCACATACCAGTGTAATCCTGTGAAAGTGTTCACATGGAATCTGTGAGGGCGCTGTGTTGTCACATCAACTTGTTCAATATTAAGATTAACATCCTCCACACAATCAGGAGGTGCAGCACCATAAATGATGGACTTAAACTCCTCTTTGTGTACTCCCTTGTTACTCTGGGGGGAGAGGGAGAGAGAGAGAGAGAGAGAGAATATATTACCACTTTAAAAAAATTATTTTACTAACATTTCAATAATAAGCTGATTAACTGAGCCAAGCAAGAAATAATGATTTACAGATCAAAGAAAGTGGTTATCTAATGTGAAATACATACATAACAGATACACAGTGAAACAACAATATACTGTACAATGAAGCCTTTTATGAGGCAAAAGAAAATTCCTTCTAAATTTACTTGGAACTAATTTATGAAACTAAGAAAACAACATCCATTACCTCCTTGAGCCTAATGATGACCCTTCCATTTAGAAGCAATACAGTATTGCTGATTATGATGCCATCTTCCATCTTTTTTTCCAATCCCAAAAGCTTTAGTTTACTCCTTTAGTTTATGAATTAAGCAACCTAGTTTCAAGTTGTCCATAGATAAATCTTATTTTTTGGATTCTTATACATCTAAACCATGAGAAAACATTATCACAGCAAAATTATTTTTAACAAATGCTGTTACTGTGTTCAAAAAGAAATTCCATAATTACCTGAGGTAATTGTCGTGGAAGAGTTCGACCAGTATGAATGTGCATTCGCATAGATCGTGTCAGGGTATAATGGGGTGAATTAAGATAAGAGCCCCTGGACATATTATTAATGTAATCTCCAGCTTGGTCTTCCAAGTAGAGAGTAATTAGTCCATCTGCAACCAAATCATGTAGCGTATCAAAGCGTTTTTCTCCAACATAGTGCTTCCCATCATAATACAATTTGTAATGTTTGACATTGTTGTTGAACCTGGAAAAAATAAACCAAGTGAATAAGGTAAAATTGAACAACTTTACTATAATCAAAACCACTTACCACATCAGCCAAACGTGATTGCTGTCATACTTGTTTGTGCTTTAGAAAAATAAATTTATTCACCTATAGTCTATTTAATAATTAACATAATTATAACAGACAGGCATTATCCACATAGCTTCACAACTAGTTTCCTGATAACCAAATACAAATGTAAGGTTTAGCTGACCTCAGTTAACAATGAATAGCTACTGCATCTCACCAAGTTGGTTACAGCAGTTGTTTGTAACTGACATTAATTATTATACTGACTTCAGTACTGTTGCAAATTTTGTCCATGCAATGATGGTGATCCTCTAAAAGTACCAACTGATACTTAAATCATTGCTAAATACAGTGCGTGTTGTTGTTATACCAAATATATTTGAGACTAGACTTTCACATCACCACATCATTCAAAGGACATGTTAGCACTTTTGCACTATGTTTCGAAGATAATTCAACTGATCTGACTGACTTATGAAAATTTAGCAATAAAGCCAAGCACTAGGACACTTTCAGCCATTCAGCACTTATTCTAATGTAATTTCAGAGGAAGGTTTATCAAGTTTCCCAAGACATTTACATATAGCCTACATGAGCAAAAGATGACCTATACTATATTCATATTCCATATCATGCTCTCTGAGGCAAGATCATGTTTCTCTTTCTCTCTCTACAAACAAAGGTTACTATATACAATGTTCCTGTGAATTTTATTACTGTACTGTACTACAGTATATCTAAAATATATACCATTATGGGGGGCAGCTAATAGAAGAACACAGGATTTGAAAACAAGAAATATAATTTTTCTATAGCTGACAGTTGACAATGTAAACATTACACATTTTGTTAAAAACTCATCATAGTTTCAGTCATGGGTTACTTCCCCCAAACAATCCCCAAATGTAATACATGATATGTGTTTGGTTAGTGCAATATATTTTTTTTTACAATAAATCAAAATCACTTTTACCTAAAAAGTACCATCAAAACTGACTACAGGCACCTTTCCCCCCACCAATACAACAACAATGGAAAAGTTGGGCTCACTAGCTGTGAAACCTTGGTCTAAGTGTCTGACTGATGGCATAAGACTTTGTCTGAAAGAGTTAAATTTTGATAATTTATGTCAGCAACAGAAAAAATTAAAATTGTTAAAAAACCTAAAGTTCATATTTTGCAAAACAATGGTATTTGCCAGGATTTCTTTCTATGGATTTGAAGATTATTACAAGAGCTGTGTACCATATTAATTTCATTCAAACAGAAGAATCAATATAGGAATACTAGTTGCTTTTAAATTTTTTCAGGTGAAAAGGAGAAAAAATGAAATTATCACAGAATAGGTTTCTAAAGCTAAAACCAATGTATATGATGGGTACGCATGCAGTACAAACATTATAGCAATATATTTCAATAAATGAAGATTTTAATCCCCTATCTAAATGGTCTCCTCAACTTAATTTTTCACCAAGAACTTAGGGTCATGTTGTTTCCATTGCCAATAATATTATAGTGACATATACATACATGTACTATACATGAATATATCCTGCTTGTCCTCAGAAACTTTTACAGTTTACAATGACTATTCGGCCATAGCACAATCTGGTGAACTGCCCAAAAATCTGAGGTATCATATGGTACACCTTTTTAAAAATAAGCAAGACACTGGCAAAGTTTGTAAAACTTTGAAAACACAATATATTTGCTATTATTGAGACAAAGGGACAATTGTTTTATTTTATAATAAACTAAGATAATTTCCTTTATGAAGGTAGCCAGTTACATCATGAAAAAAAACACTCAACCACAAGCCTACCTTCTACCAAAAAGGAAGCATTTTTTTTATTTGAAAAACTAACAACTTTCCTTAATCAAAAAAAGCTCTTTACCATACAATACAAACAAAACAAGAGAAGATCCCCCTCCTCACCAAATCTTAAAATCTCTAGTCTTGAAAAATGTGCAAAAAAATTTCTTTATATGATATTTTAACCTAGTCTTTTACTCAAAATCTGTGCAAAACACACAAAGACAAGACTGCACCCCTCCCACCCAAATACAACAAAAACTCCACCCCTTTTACTTTTCTGGTAAATATTCATTAATATATTCCTCATCATGGCAAACAGTTTAAAAATGGAAAAAAATATGTGGGAATTTGTAGCAAAAAATAAGAAAATTTACTTTAAAAAACTGATGGGTAGTAGGGCAACTTTTTTGCTTTCCTATTTATTGTATGCTGAAAGACCTTCCTTTAAAAAAATCAACCTAACAGCTTTTTAGAAAAAATTTCTAATTTTCTGCTATAAATTCCCATAGTTCATACTAACATTTACTGCATTACAGCCAACCACCAGTATTTGTGGGGGACAGGAACCACAACCACCTGCTAATACTGAAACCATCCCTATAAAGACACTTAAACTGCTTATTTTAACCCTTAATGGATGGAGATCCTCACATGAGTATTTACAACAGGTTGTGGGTGATGGACGGGAATCCTCACTTGAGTATTAATATTATATGTCAAACTGTTTGAATAAATTTAGTGGGAAAGAGGCAACTTATTACCTCGGCACAGGAGAGACATCGATCATTATTCCTTGAGATTTCATAGGAGGATGTACTGCCTCTTTGCAGCTCCAGGACGTCTTTTTATTTATTTGCTCATAAGTATACCCAGGAATTGCTGCTGGTTTTAGTTCTTATCTTTTACAATAGTATAATTGTAATTTTGCAAAGAAATGTGCAAAGAAATATTAGAAAAAACATGTATACCTCACAAAAAGTTACTGCATCTCCCCATCTCAGTAAGTCTTGTAAATATTTTATACCAAATATACTCACAATCTGTTACTGGTTTTAGTTCTTATCTATTATGATATTGTGTGAGCTGTAATTATAATTTACAAAGTAAAATAAAATAAATTACTAGAAAAAATATGCATAAATTACCATATTTTTAAGAGTGTCTTGTAAAAGCAGCCCCACACAGGGTTGTAAATAGTCACTTTCAACTTCCTGTGGAAGGCCAGGAAAAATTTTTAGAATTTTTTTTCTTACACCATATGCATTTGCATATCTTCCTCTTTCCACTGATGTGTTTTTTCCTTAAATTGGCCAACCTTAAAGTTTGCCCGGTCTGGGGGTGTGCTTGATATACATTTAGCCCGTCCCTCAAGGGTTAATAGTTTAAACACCAAATGTACATATGCCTTAAACTATCATCCTACACCAAATATACCTTAAACTATCACCTAAAACACTTTAATATCATTTCAAAGTCATTTTACAACATTACCCTTAAAATTATATGGCTTACAGCTAAGCGTGAAAACTATTCAAGTTATCCCTATATATTCAGGTACATCGATTTTCTCTCATACAGTACTGAAGCAGTCATATTTTCTTTTTTACAGTACATAGGGGAAACACTGGGAAGTTAAGAACTGTACAGTACCTAAATATTTACAGTGGACCCCCGCTTATTCGCGGTTCAGCAATTGCGGATTCAGTTATTTGCGGACTTTTCTGTGAAACGCAATTTTCAATACATTATAGAAAATTTGGTCATTCGCGGATTTTTTCGTCGAAAAATATCCACTGATTACTGTATTTTCATGCTATTTTTGTGACTAAATACATTTTTTTATCATAAAAAAGGTATTTAGTCACAAAAACACCTGAAAATAGGCAGTTATAAGCATTTTTAGAGGGATCTTTGGTGTTCCAGCTTTTAAAATACACAGTTATAAGCATTTTTAGTGGGGTTCCAATATACAGTAACAGATTTTCGGTATTCGCGAGTGGTTGTGGTACCTAACCCCCGTGAATATGGGGGATCCACTGTAATAAACACTGTAAAAAAAAAAAATTAATTTTATTGATACAGTATTTTGCTGTGTTTGCATTCATATTATTATTTGAAAATTAGTAAATCATTTTTTTATAAAAAAATGTATTTAGCAATGAAAATAACATGAAAATAAAGTAATCACTGAATATTTCTCGACAAAAAATCCGTGAATTACCAAATTTTTCATGAATACTTCAGGCATAAGTTCCACAGAAAATTCAACAAATAGGTAAAGCTGCGAATCCCAAACTAGGGGGCTGACTGTATAAAGTTGGTGAACAGACTAAAATGCACATTAACTAAAATTTTCATTGGAAGAAAACAGTATCAGAAAATAAGGAAGAAAACAATATCAGAAAATAAAGAACTTGTGACTCCTCTAGTAACAGGTATGGGAGAATCTATACAGTAGTAATAGGACACTAAGCATCACTTCATCATCAAATGATGTCATCTGATAAAATGATTAAACAATGTCAATTTTGTAGATGCTCAAATTCTCACTGTTGGTAAGAACATGTAAAAAGCTTACTAATTCCAAACAATAACAAACTCTCACCTCATGCTGAGCGTATAGAACCCCTCTGCCTTCTCACTGTGCCGTACAAGATATGATCCATTCATGGTTAGCTTATCTTGGCTTTGAAGGTGGCTGATACTGCCATGGTATTCCAAACCATAGTATGGTGGGCAATCGGGGGGCCGATCTGTACACAGCACTGCTGCAGGTTTGGGTGCCTGCTGCTGCAACTGGTACACTAGCAAAAGAAAGAAGGAGGAAAGATTAAACACTGTCATAAAATTCTAAATGCACAATTTACCATACCATCTGAAAACTGATTTTCAGTAAACATAGATTCCCAAAAGTCATTTGCATAACAAATAAATGTACAGTAGTTAAGTTAAGTATACCTTAGTTTAACCAGACCACTGAGCTGATTAACAGCTCTCCTAGGGCTGGCCTGAATGATTAGATTTATTTTATGTGGCTAAGAACCAATTGGTTACCTAGCAATGGGACCTACAGCTTATTGTGGAATCCAAACCACATTATAGCAGGAAATGAATTTCTATCACCAGAAATAAATTCCTCTTATCCTTCAATGGCCGGTCGGAGATTCGAACTCGCAGCCAGCAGAGTGCTAGCTGAGAACGGACCCCACTCGCCCAACGAGGAACTAATGTACATTAGTAACTGATTCAAATCAGCAAGTTGTAAAGCATCATTAGTACTATTATGTCTTGCCAGATACTTAGCCATTCTGTTTTAAAATACTAAATACTTTAGCCAGTCTTTCTTAAAGTACTGATCAGATGATCTAACTACAGTATTGCACATCAACTGTTATCTATTCCTTTTCTTACACAGCAACCCATCTGAGATCCAGAAAAACAGTGCCAATGGGAGGGTAACAATCTGTTTATTAAAATAATACATAGTTTAACCAAACCATTTAACTCTGATAATGGTGGAACTGGGTGAGAGCCTCTTCTAGGCTATGCTAGCTATCACCAAACCTTAGCCTAACCTTGCAATTTAGTTAGCATACCCTATATGTCAGCATAGAAGAAAGAAGAGTGACAAATAAATACAGCCAACATCCACAAATACTACAATGTAGCTAGCAAAAAGTCTCAATTGAGACAGTCGTCAGGATACATAAACAACTACTACTATAGTTTATTATGGTCAAGTATTCCAATACAAGAGCAAAACATGTACAAAGTACTGCAGATCACAGTCCTGAACAGTATTCAATACTGTACAGTAAGTGAAAATAAATAAAACTGAGTAAATACAAAGCTGAAATTAACTTGTAGGCTACTGTCAACCTTTTGGCGAGTGACCACAATTCTGTATTGTTTAAAGAATAAATGTCTCCACTTAAAAAGTTTTCCTTGCTGCAGTACTGTAACAATATACAAAACTTGTGTTCTTCACTGGGTATGGGATTTAGAATTATTCAATGCAATTGTTTTTAAGTGAATCACACAGTACAGTCATAGCAACTACCCAGACAGCAGTATACAAACACTCTTGAATGAGACACTGTACTGCTCAATGGAAAGTGTGTAAGAGTATGTATATAAATGAAGCAACAGTAAAACAAAACTGAAATTTAAGCAACTAAGTAAATGTATAATAAACTTTCAATATGCATAAACTTCAATTTGTATACCATACTTACAGCAAAGTTATGTTACCACATACAGTTGTAACAATAATTGTTTTGTACCATTTTCACACCTTTTCTTACTCAATACTATTCACATAGTATGTAACTGTACTTACAACTGCTAAAATAATGAAGGAATTCTATAGTAAACTGTATGTAATGTAAATTGCTAACAATGAATGGGAAAAAACTCTATCTCTCTCATATCTACAGCACTATATAGTACTGTTACCGCTTTTGAGTTCTGTATGCATGCAAGATCATCATTTGACCCAAAATCCAGTATACTGTAACTGTTGTAATATTAAATATTCAATAACAAGTATTTATCAAAGAGCAAACAAAAAGTGCACTGCTCTCTTTTTCAAGTCTTACAGCATGGTATTCTAGAGAATTATTTTGACACAGCAAAATCTGTACTGTAACTGATTAAATAATAAAAGAATTCTATAGCAAATGTTAACTCTCTCTGGAAGTCATTTAGCTTATCAGTGCAGAGTATTCAAGTATTCAACTCTTACACACTTTGCTACTCTTCCTGAACAGTGGTTATCAAAAGTCTTCAACAGTCCCAACTAGGAACCCTAAGAGTTATAGGTGGCATACATCTCTATCCAACAAAGCGGGTGTATCTCACAAGGTATCACAAATCATTTTCCTTCCTAATGTCTCGTAACCAGAGAAAGCGTTACATGCAGAGGTTGAGCCTGAATTTCCCTTTAGATGTCCTGGCTTCACCTATCCACCAAATTATTTAATACTGTACCAAGGATTTCTTTCAATGTAATAAGTATGAATTTAGTTAAGATGCTATTTATAGGTAATACAGTAAAAACAAAGGTTAGCTAGGCAAACAACTTAAGTTAGCCTGGCTTACACCACTAAAAACCAGTTAATTACCAATTTTACTAAAGACTGCCTAAAAATTCACATTTTCCAAGTACTAAATGGCCTAATAAAGCAAATAAAGACACATGATGAAATAGAATTGCATAAAAAAGTGAAAAGAGGAAGTGTACAACATGAGAAGACAGAAATCAAAATAATTGCAACTAACAAGAGCAAAGTACAAAACCCCCTCATTGTTAAAACACATATTCCTTATTAAAACAGAGTATTGCAGGTGACACAAAAAGGTCTTCCCAGTTGGGGGAGGAGAGCTTTCTACTATCCAGGCTGGCACAACTTCCACAATTTTTATATGTATATATAGAATATTTTAAATGCTATAGCTACCTCTGCTAATTGTTTGTTTTGACAGGAACAGCCCTCTTGATTCAATAAACTGGAGACTGGAATACTGAATATTTTTTACAGCAATCTAAGCAATAAAGAAGAGAGAGAGAGAGAGAGAGAATGCTGGGCTACTGTATTGGGAGTCCAAAGTTATCTACAATAGAGAGCCTTGTGGATCTGAAGGCACTGCTTGAACCATTACCAAATAAATACAAAGGTCACAGTAAGGGCATTTACAAGTAAAGCACAAAATTCTATTCCGCAGTGATAAGCCATTGTTTATACTCACAAGCATCGGCATACACCCAAACACTGCTCTATCTGTTGCCACTTCTGAATGTGAATCTGAGCACATAGGCACACAAAATCATTCAGGAATGCTGACATCACTATATCTTGGTTACAAGTACAGTACTATGTAAATCCAATGAAGCTTTTGTACACATTTCATTACAACTTGCCACATAAACTTCTGGTAATTTCTAAACCAATAGACATTTTCTCATTTTTTACACATATAATACCATTGGATGTGAGTGCAAGTCGATAAAATAACATGTTTAAAAATCCCCTTGGTGATGACTTCACACACATAAATGATGGATGGCATGCTGGACAGTTACCAGTTCTTAAGAGACATGTATATTTCAAAAGAGCACTTAACAGAATAAATACCATACCTTAACACACAAAAGAAAACTTTCATATTCTCACATGTAATTCCCTTCTTCAATACTAGTCAGGTTAAGAGTACAGTACAATATTTTTAAAGGAAAAATTGTCATCCTTCTAAAACAAGAAATTTGTTCAATTTAGTTTGGCACATACAGTACTGTGCATTGTAAAATATTTACTGGACCCAAACTAAATCCCTTTAGACTCAAACTTGGAACAGTAAAACCACAATAGATGAAAAGGATGATCTCACACACTAAATGTATAGTAATACAATAATCTACTATTATGAAAATAGTGGCCTTGAGAGATCTGTCCCTCTCATATTTGTACTATCAGAGATAAGTATTACTTGACTGACAGAGACTAAAAGCTTATGCCTTTTCTGGAGTGGTATACTGCATTTCTATTTGAAAAGCCTACTCTCATGTTGAAGGCTTCCTGCTCGCTAACTCGTTTGGTGATCGCTAATGCCACGAGAAAGAGAGTCTCCCTTGTGAGATTCTTAAAAGAGGTCGAGGTGAGGTGTTCGAAAGTTGAGCTCACAAGCCACTTCAGAACAACGTCCAAATTCCAGGAGAGAAATCCAGGCTTTTCTAATTTGGAGCTTTCAAAGGAACTGATAAGGTCACTGAGGTCTTAAAACAATAACCTATACCCCTTGATGGTACTGGGAGATAACTTCCTACCAGTCCTCAGGAAAGGTAAAAAGTCAGCTAACTGGCTTACAGAGGTTTCAGAAGACACGATGTTATTTTGACAGTACCATCCTCTGAAAACTTACCACTTGGATTGGTAGAGCCTGCTAGCAGAAGATCTTTTGCAACTAGCAAAAGCTTCTGTAGCTTACTTCGAAAAGCCTTTTCGCTCTGACTACATTCCTGCCCCCTACACTGCCAAACTTAGTGTGCGAATCATAAGCCACTTTAACAAGTCTAATTTTACACCCCTCAATGCAATAATGAGTGCTTGAAGAGCTGGAGTCTGACATACTTGTCTATCTTAGAAATAAAGTTAACTAATGATATTACTAAGATAGGAAAAGCCACCATAAAAAAATGAGAGAGAATACTTCACCAAAACTACAGGACAAAAAATCCAAAAATGATGAAGCAGCGATTGCACGAGACTACCGACGTTAATTGGGAGCTGGCAAAAAACAAACTGAAGCTCTATGCTGAGTTATATCTATCAGTCCCGAAAGTGGGCGGGACCCTGTCACCTACACTAGTGATGGCAGCACCACAGCAAAAATTTGAATTTCGTTAAACTGCCGTGTAGAGAGCTAGTAGCTATGCAATTGCTTGGTAAGTCACTTATATAAAATTGTTAATTCCATTCTCCAGTCTTTTACACTGCATAGGTCAACTCCTGCAGATTTCCCAGTACTGTATTCTTGACTGCTTTGGCATCAGGAGCTCAGGTTACCACATTGGGCATTCTTAGACAAGGACAACATTTCACCACTCATACACCTGGTTATCATCTGCTGTTGTCTCGTGGCCTATCATTCCTGGCCAAGAATGAGGACCCTTTTAAAAGGAAAGTCCCCTTTTCTGATAAAGGAACTCAGTATTTCATATAAAATATTATTCCTGGTTCAAGCGCTTAATGCTTACCTAGATGTCACGGAAAACATCCCAGATGGTCCTATTTAACCGACACCTTAACACAAACCACTCTCTCTAAATGGGCTGAGAATTATTTTAGTGGCCCTCATTAAAAAGACATGCCCTCACTGGTTTCCAAGTCACATGACATCCAAAAGGTGAGTATAGTCATTAACTTTCTTCGGAAATGTTTCCTTTGAAGAAGTTTTCGAGTGTACGGAGTGGTTATTATAGACAGTACAGGCAGTCCCCAGTTATTGGTGGGGGTTCTGTTCTGACGGGGTGACAAAAACCAAAAATCACCGATAAACAAAATTCAGCAGTTTTTGGGTTTTTTTTCGGCGATTGTCAGCACTTATCGGTGCAAAAAGTGCAGAAAATCACCAATTTTCAGTTATCGGCGCCTCTGTTAGTTATGTATTGGCGCCAATACCCAATTATTGGCGCTGGTAAGTGGAAATCAGCAATTTTCGGCGCTGAAAATTGCAGGTTTGTGCCACTAGACAAGCCCCGTAAAACCAGATCACCGATGACCGAGCCCGCCAATAACTGGGAACTGCCTGTACTCCTGAACTGGTGAAGGCACAAGCCAGACTTGTCATAATTAGGATTAGGTAAGTCACTGTAGAACCACAATGAATAATACATTTATAAGTTCGTGTGTCTCCTGTTCTTTGTTACCAGACCCAAATGGGTATCGGGAATAAAGAAACTGTTGATAACCTTTGACTTTACCTTGAATTAAAAATTCTTGAAACACTATTGCCATGAGAATGGTGGTCATGCTGAGATACTGCTGGGGAAGGCACAATAATCCCACAACCAGGCCTAACTTTCAAACCACAAGAATAATACATATTGGTTCATGTATTGTTCCCTGTTCTTTATTGCCAAACCCTATGGGTATCTGGAATAAAGAAAATGGTTAATAACCTGTGACTATACCTCGGACCAAAAATAAATCTGGGTTGTTGGGATTTATTTATTAGGAGGTAAGGTATTTCGTCACCTGTCAGTTTCTTTTGTAAACTCCTTTCAGGATGAACAGCGGCTACGCTATCAAAAAACAGGTTTTGACGTATGAAAAACCTACATTTGGTAGCCGCTGTGAGTCCTTAAACCCATCTACTTTCCCTGGAGAAAGGGTAAGGGACTGGGGTGAACATTTAGACTTGTGTCGCTGTTATTAACTCAAAACACTGAGGCTTGAATTGGTAAATCTTCCCTGCAAACACAAACTGAAGGTAATTGTGAGACATAGGGTTTGTTGGGACAAGGAGATAAAAGCCCTGCATGTCCGTGGAAATCATCCACTCACTCCACCGGATAGCTGCTAAAACTGTGCTGGATGATTTATGGAGAAAGGAGTCTGCCAAATGAACTTGTTGAGGTTGGAGATGTCCAACAATGGTCTCTAACCTCTGGATGCATTCAAAATAAGAAACAGGTGATTGTTGCAGTCTGGGGAGGGTTCCAATATTGGTTCTAAACCCATCTTCTCTAACAGAGTGTGATGTTTCCCCGGAAGCATCCGTAATCACCCTGTCAACGCAGCCCAAGAAGCATTCATAACCACCCTGTCAACGCAGCCCAAGAACTCTAAAGATTTGTCCAAAATATGTACTCTTCCGCAAACACAAAATATTTAAGCTGTCATGAGGAATAAGCAATTGTAGGAAGAGAAATTTCAGCAAATGATAACACTTCTACAACTCAGAAAAGTTACCTCCTCATATTTTTTGTCTCACAGTTAGACCACAGATCCTGGCCCATCTCCACTGTTCTTCTGTTCATTGGGTCTGATAAACAAAGGAGTCTGCATCATGAACCAAAAGCGTCTTCAAAACTGACATAGAAGCGTAACATATGATGTGGCTCTACAAAACCTCATAAAGGAAGGAAGACAAATAGGAGCATTTTCAAAGGAAGCCTCGTACACCAGAGCACACAAAATTTCCTCAAAGTGCACCTTAACCAATACAGTATAGAAAGCTTTACATTTTTGTCAAATTGCTGGAAGAAAGTGAAGACTGAATTTCTATCACTGCTAAATACTCAACCGAATGAGGCAGAGAGAAGCACACTTGTCTATGAACCACCTAAAAACTGAAGATGACTCATCCACCTCCAACTCCTGCTTTGCAAATGCCAGCAAAGGAGCCAGGGCAGCAGACGCCTACTCCCCAAGCGCAGCAGCAGGTAAGGTGGAGGGTTAGGCAGTGGGAAGAACAAAATCTTGCTGCATATTAACTGTGATGCCATTATTATTATTATTATTATTATTATTATTATTATTATTATTATTATTATTCAGAAGATGAAACTTGTTCATATGGAACAAGTCCATAGGGGCAATTGCCTTGAAATTCAAGCTTCCAAAGACTGTGGTTTCATTAGGAAGAAGTAAGAGGAGGTAAAGGGAAATAAAGAGGACAGCTCACATTAAAAAATTTACATTTCTATGATAAAATAAAGTTTTATATATACTGCACTTACCAAGTAATTACATTGCTATTAGTTTCACTCGCTCCACAGCTAAAATTCTGAAATTCGCAGGTCGCACTATTTTGTTTTGGGTAGGTGACTAGCCCCGCCCATTTTCGGGGAAAGAGACGAACAACTAACAAAAGAGCTGCAACTTGTTACAGTACTGCCCTTATGCTCATGCAAGGGGAGGAGGGCGGGCTTCAATCATATAATTACTTGCTAAGTATATATAAAACTTTATTTTACCATAAAAATGTCATTTTTATACAAGTAACTTACCAAGTTATTACATTGCTGATTCCCACATTGACATGAGGTGGTATGCATGTGCATATCTACCCCAAAACATTAGGAATGGTAACGAATTTGAGAATAGGAAAAATTGCTAGCATTGATACAATGCGTTGTTGTTTCCTTAACCGATAAGAGAACTGCTGCAGGAAGATATTGGCCCTAGTTGGCGCTCGTCTTATCGTATAGTGGCATGGCGGTATAGCCGTTTGGTCGCCTAATATTTCAATGGGTGCTTTGCAGCAAAGGACAATTCTGATTGCTAACAAAAAATAGCATGCTGCCCTGCCCTTGGCACAGTACAAAAAATAAAACCAGAAAAGACAATGTCACCTTTACCACAAAAAGAGTAAAACCACCACCCAACCATAAAAGAACTGGAGGGTACTCTGGGTACACAGTTAACCCCAGGCTCCCCTAAAAAACTCAATACCCTTATGCCAAAGCGAAGAGGAAAACGGAAGGTAGGAATGCTTCCTACGCCTCTTCCCCCAACACCACACCTGCCACCAAAAACAGACCCAATGTACTGCAGTTATCATATATAGTATTGTCTCTATTTCCTTTAAATAATGGGATAAAAACACATACTTGCACTTCCAAAAAGTCGCCTGTAATATGTATGAGAGAGATAAATTACTTTTGAATACCAACAAAGTGGCTACAGCTCTTATTTTATGAGCTGTTACTTTACAAGAGGGAAAGGCATCATCCCCAATCAAGGATTGAGCTTCCGAGATGAGGTCTCTGAGGAAGAATACCATGACATTCTTCGACAGTGGGCGCGAGGGGTTCTTGACCGAACAACATAAAGCACTTGAAGGTCCACGCACACCTCTGTTCTGTGTAGGCAATAATTTCGAGCCCTCACAGGACACAGCTCTCTCTTCTTCACCTGGACCTTATATTTCTGATAGACTTTTAATGATAAAAAGAATGAGGCCAGGGCTTAGAAAGTGTCTCATTTCTGGCTAAAAACCCCAGGGAAAAGGAGCAGACAGCACTCCCTTGGGAGAAGCCAACTCTTTTATCCACTGCATGAATTTCAGTCACCAGTTTTGCTGTCACCAGGGCTACTAGGAAAAGGGTCTTCCTAGTTAAGTCCCTTAATGATGAAACTACTGCTACCTCCTTCTGTTTTGTAGTGTCAAAAGATTTAACAAGATCTGACAAGTTCTGATTAAAGGAAAGATCTACTCCCCTGTGTTGGAAGACAGAGCTTAACATGGCCCTATAACCTTTTATCATGGAAGTCGACAGGCTCCTAGAGGTTTTCAAATATATCAGAAAATCTGCTATTTCCACTACAGATGTCTGGGTAGACGAGATACCATGCCTTCTGCACCATGCTCGAAATATTGCCCACTTAGCCTGATAATAGCCTGTCAGAGGACTGCCGTCTACACTTGACATTAGCTTGCGAAGCTGATCTTGAAAACCCTTTCTTCCTAAGGAGCTTCTGGCAGTTTGTAGCCTGTCAGAGCCAGAGTAGACAACCCGTGATGGAACTGCCTGAAGTGAGGCTGTCTGAGTAGATGAGGTTTTTGAAGTAGCAGCCTTGGAAAGTCTGCCAGCAGGTTGAGGAGCTCTGGAAACCACTCCTTTGATGGCCAAAACGGGGCTATTAAAATCATCGATACATTCTGATGATGAGTCCGAAATTTGTTCATTACTTGCCTCACCATACTGAGAGGCAGGAAGGCATAGAGGTCCTTGTTTGACCAGTCCTGAAGCATGGCATCTGTTGCCCATGCTAAAGGATCTGGGACTGGCAAACAAAACAGCGGGAGACGATGATTTCTGGAAGTAGCAAACAGATCTAGGATTGGTGTCCCCCACAACTTCCATAGATCCAAGCAGACCTGAGGATCTAGGTCTGCTCTTTGGGTAAAACCTGCTTCTGGTGGCTCAATTCGTCAGCCAGAACGTTTAGTTTCCCTTGAATGAAACGTGTCAGAAATTTGGTGTGATTCTGGTTCGCCCAAAAAATGTCTCTTGCTGTTTCGTAAAGGGAGAATGAGTACATTCCCCCTTGATTCTTGATGTAAGATAGGGTAATCCTGCTGTCTGAGTGGACTGTCACTGTACTGCTGAACACTCCTGACTTGAAAAGTTGTAGTCCTAGATGAATTGCTTTCAGTTCTTTAACATTTATATGCCAGTTTCTCTGCTCTGGTGACCATGTCCCAGAGACTTCCTTGCTCTCTAGAAGAGCTCCCCAACCTAGATCTGACGCGCCTGAGTAGAAGTCTAGGTTGGGGCTCAGAGGAAGGAGAGACTTCCCTTCCAACCGTCTTCCTTCAAAACTTCACCAGAGAAGGTCTCTCTTTATCTCGGGAGTCACAAGGAACACGAACGTGTCTGGGTAATTCTTCCTGTCTCAGCTGATCCTTAAGAAAAATTGTAGCAGTCTCATATGCAGTCTGCCTAGGAAAATGAACTGTTCTATGGATGATAGCATTCCCAGAAGGCTCATCCATTCACTGGCAGAACAGTTGTCGAGAGAAAGAAACTTGTTTACTGTCCTCAGACAAGACTCTACTCTCTTCGGGGACGGAGAAACCCGAAAATTCCGAGAGTCTATCATCATCTCTAAATAGAGAATCTGTTGAGAAAGAGTCAGCTGGGATTTCCATATGCTGATCATCAAGCCAAGATCCTGGGCCAAGAGAAGGGTCCTCTGAGGATCCTCCAAACACTTCTCTCTCGATTGAGCTCGAAGGAGCCAATCATCTAGATAGAGGGAGATCTTGATTCCCATCAGATGGAGCCTTTTTGCAAGGGGAGCGAGAACTCTGGTAAAATCTCGTGGAGCTGTCGAGAGACTGGAGCACAGAGCACAGAACTGGAACACACTGTTCTTATATACGAACCTTAGATACTTCCTTGGGTCCAGATGTATAGGGACGTGGAAGTATGCGCCCTGCATATCGATGGGTGTCATCCAATCTCCCTGGTGAATGGATGACAGGATGGTTTGGTTTGTCTCCATCCTGAACTTTGTCTTCTGGATGAAGACATTCAGGGTGCTGACGTCCAGGACAGGTCCCCAGCCTCCTGATGCCTTGGGCACCACTAACAGATGGTTGAAGAATCCTGGGGAGTTCACGTCTCAACTAACTCTATCAACCCCTTCCTGAGGAGGGACGAAACTTCCTCTGAGAGTGCCAAAAACCTCTTTGAGCCTACAGACTAGGCTGTCAATACTACTGGCGTGCTGACCGAAGGAGGCTTTTCCTTGAAAGGGATGGTGTAACCCTCCCTCAGGACATTTACAATCTAAGGTTCTGCCCCTTTCTCCCTCCATCTCTCCCAGAAGAGAAGGAGTCTTGCTCCTACTGGAGTTCAGAGGACTAAGTTCTCACTTATGGAAGCTCTAGTCAAGGACTTCTTAACGACACAAGAGATGAAACGGCCATTAGATCGGGGTCTAGAATAAGCTCTCTGCCTACTGCCATGAAATGGACACATCTGCAGAGGAGAGACTGTCCTAGAAGAAAGGGCAGATATCTCCTTAGGCTGCCTAAAGACTGGGTCAAAAGATCTTGGATGCTCTTCTTTTGGAGATCTTATGCTATCCCCAGTACTGTGGCCTGTGGGAACAAATAGTGATGGTCCAGAGAGGAAAACAGGAGTGCTGACTTTTGTGAGGGAATAACTCTCTTAGAGGTATAGGAACACAATTCTCTCTTTTTAAGTACTCCCATTGCATAAAGGGAAGCAAACTCTTGGGAGCCATCCCTGATACTTTTGTCGATACATGACAATACTCCTAGCCGGACAGTAGCACTATCTTCAGGCAAAACTGACAGCAAAACTGAACAGCTCTTCGAAAATTTTCTTAAGTGCTGAACATAATCTTCACTGAAGAAAAAGCAGATCTTTCAGAGTCTATTAACCTGTAGAAGGCTGGGAGGAGGCAGAAACTCCCAGGAAGAGCCCCCACTGCCCAGTCAAGGAAGCATCAAAAACTTTGCCCAGGAAGAAAGCAAAATTTTCAACAATTTTTAAGAAGGGCTTTGGGCTAACTCTTAATAAAGATGCTGAACATAATCTTCACTGAAGAAAAAGCAGATCTTGAGGAACCAATGGAGCTTTCTTGAGTGGGCTCAAAATGCTTCCAACCTGAATAGGGAAGTTCTCTGGGAGGAGGCTTAGAAACTCCCAGGAAGGAGCTTACAAGACTGGCATATGATAAATATCTCACTGGAGGGAACGTGATTCAGGACGTGATTCATCCACAAAGCGCCACTGGCATCTGGGACTAGACTCATCCAAACTTAACAAAAGACGATGTACATCCAAAGATATGCCTTTCCAGTGGTGCTTGGCTGCAACCTGGGATTCAACAACAGGTTCAACCGAGGGGGCAACTACTCGTGGTCAGACACCACCGACCTCCCTTAGGCTACCAGTTTGACTCCTCCCAGGTTTGGTGGAATATGACATTGACCTCTGCCTAGGAGAATCGGCAGGAAGAGCAGCCACCTCCTCCAATAACACTTCACTAGCACTAGGAGCTACTGGGAGCTCCAAATCACTCTTATTGTCCATTAGGACTTTCACTGAAGATGCTAATTGGGCAATGGATTTCACTATTAATTCGAACCTCTTATCAATCTTCAACTCAAGGCTGACAATGGGGTTTGGTTCAGAAGTGAGAGAGCCAAATAAAGAAGAGGGTGGAGCAGATGGAGAACTGGGAACGGGATTCACAGAAATCACAGGAACCTTGAGAACCTCGACATTAACATTAACATTAGAATTAGGAGATTCCTGGCTAGCTAAAGACTTACTAATCTGTCTAGCAGTCACCTTCCTCTTTTTATCCCTAGCCAGTTTATTCAAATGTGGGCTCAAAGTCTTCCACTTCTTACTGTCCCGGTCTGAACATTCTTTTTACATCTCAAATCCACTGAACATACCTGTCCCCTACAGTCTGTGCAGATCGTATGTGAATTGTAAGATTCTTTAGTCAAATGAGTATTGCAGCCTTTGCTGCAATACCTAAAGCTAGTTGAACTCGAGTCTGACATTACAAAGAAAACAAGTCAACTAAAAGTCGCAATTGGGAAAAAAGTCATAAATTCAATTACTGTAATAATGTTTCAAAAAGAAACCTAACTCTATCTAAGTATGCCGTAAGGCTACCAATGCAAGAATACTTCACCAATTGATGAAAGGATAAAGGGAAAAATAATGAATTCCAAAACAAAGCTGCTGCTAATAACTGGTGTACAGCCATCAGCTGACAGAAACAAATTGAAGCTCTTTTGCTAGTTGTTCCTCTCTTTCCCTGAAAGTAGGTGGGGTTAGTCACCTACCCAAAACAAAATAGTGCGACCCAAGAATTTCAAAATTTTAGCTGCCGAGCGAGTGAAACTAATAACAATGTAATTACTTGGTAAGTTTCTTATATAAAAATATAAATCAATAAATTAATAAACAGATAAAAATGTATTAAAATACAAGGAGAATAGTATTTGGGTGGTAATGCATTGCATCTTTGCTTTAACTTCTGAAGTTCCAATTGCACGACATCCTCTGGGCGGCTGTTACACAGTCCAACAGTGTGAGGGCTAAAGGACCTCTGGAACTGAGAAGTTTGACAGCAAGACACACTTACTGCATATTGGTGTTGCTGTTCAGCGAATCTGGTTGCTCTCAGCAGGTAAAGAGAATCAGGGATCAATTGTGAATGCGAAAGATCTCCGTTGAAATACAACTTACGAAAAAGTGACAAACAAGAAACCATCTGTCGATGTTCTAAGTCATAACTCATAAATCTCTGGCAGAAGCAGACATCCACACTGGAGAACAGTATTCCAGTAAAGGAAGTACAAATTACCTGCAACAGGGTGCATTGATTTTATCACTATTATAAATATGAGTCCTTACGAACAATACCTAACTTTTGTGTGGCACTTGCTGAAACTTTCATTAGACGTTTCTCAAAAGTTAGATGTCAAAAGTTACACCTTGAATAGCAAAGTTCCATCTACCTGAAGGGGAGGATGGAGTGGGAAATCTGTACGAGATAACAAAGCACGTAGCAAAAATACTTCCACTATTGCACTAAGCTTAACTTCTAGGGAGGCTAACTTTTGAGGAGAGAGCAGAAACTACAAAAGACACATTCAAGATGCCAGACACAACAGAAGGAAGATGAAGCTTACAAGGACAGAAAAGAAAGGAATGCAAAGAAAATGAGGAGGAAAAGAACAAAAAGGTTAAGATTGCATGACATGAACAGAAAAAATAGGCTCAACAATGAATTGAAAAACATTAACTTGATATTAGAACTCAAGGTAAATGAAATATTAACCTTGTCACTATGGTTATCTCCTATATTACTAGGACCTAACTCTACACCTACATCACTACAATTAGGACTTAACAATGGAAGGTGATAACTGGTGTGTTGGCTTATAGAACCAATCCATAAGCAATAGGGGAATATGACCAGTCATCTGTGAAGAAAAGAAAGGTGTCGGAGGCAGAGAAAAACCTCACCTCAAGACATGGCCAGGTTCCCTAAAAGTGGAGGCTTCCTACTGGTGCAGAGCAGTCCTGAGCTTGGGCTATAAATGAGTGAAGCCAACTCCTTTTCTCTCTTGGGAGAACATGCAAAAGAATGCACATCATGGGAGGAACCAGCTCATTTACCCAACACAAATGCCTGCAAGCACCAACAGCTACGACAGAAAGAAGAATTCTGATAACTAAAACATTCAAAACCCATCTGGCAGTGAGCAGATAAAAGAGGCACTCCTTCTGGGTAAGTGAAGCATTCTCATTTTTTTTTTAATGCCAACCACACCTGAATGGCACAAAGACATAAGCTATACTTAACAGTACGTATGAGTCATGCTAAATGATAAAAGCAGGTCAAATCAAATGAAGGTCAGATATAAACTCAATACAGAACTGGTACTGATACTTGTCACCAGGTGGACTGAGGCTCTTCTTAGCTGAAAATGTTTTGCCAATCACAACCAATGCTATACTTACTGCAAGAGCTATTTGGTATTCAGTCTGTTTACTCAAATTGGCTTGGTGATATACCACTTGTAAAAATAAGGTAATGTATTTTGGTTAATACAAAGATACTTTTCTCTTTCCAAGTACTGAAGTAAAACCATGCCTAAAAGGAATTAAAAAAGAAATGGGTAAATTAATTGCAGAAGAAGAGGCTATTTATTACAGATGTACCCGCTGCCTCAACATGAGAGACAAATGATAAAACTAAATTTCAAAAAGGAATGGGGAGAGAGAGAATTTTCACAGTGAAGAGGTCACATGAGCACAGAGCTACAGATATCCCAGATGCAGTCACCCCAAGGAAACTAAAGAAGACAACCCATTTGTTTCTCCACCAAATGCTACAGTAGACACCCTTTAGAGGGAAAGCACAAGTAAAAGTTACAGAAATGAGAAAACAGAGGATCCTAAGAAGAGATGATATTTTATCAATGGTTTTAAAACTCAGTAATAAAAAGATAAAAGAACACTCGATGCAAGACAAAAAGAAACTTTTATTAAGTGTTCTTTGTTGTAATTTCTTCTGTCACTTTTGTAAAAAAAAAAAAATATTAAAGACCTAATTACAGTACTGCTCATAACAGTACAGCCTAAAAAGAATCACTCAATTCAACATATGGGTTTAGATGGCAGACAATTGATAGTAGGAAGTAAAGTGCCGTAACTGAAGAAGGAAACTCTGTAGAATTTTGTAAATAACAATACTGTAAAAGCAGAAAAATAAAAGTTTAAAGAAAAGATTTTGAGTCATTTCTTCTTGAAATATTTTCTTTATTCTCATTTTGGCATCATGAGGAATAACACTACTGATATGAGGAAGAGAGCCTACAATAGCCATAGAAGTCTGGAGACGGTAGGACAACAGCCTGGTAAAGTAAAGGCTATGAATTCACATCCTACAATATATTTTGCTTTGACCATAACTCCACTTTCACTTAATACAAAAAGCAACATTTGCCAGATGGACTTTATTAAATCTATAAGAATGTTACAAAAGAAAAGAAAAACTGTTAGTAACGATTTTTCATTAAATGCCCAGTATTAAAATTTATACAAAATTTTTAGTTGCCGGTCTGAGTTAAGGCAATGAAACAATCTACAAAAGGACAGTTAAAAGATTTTTGAAAAATATCTTGCATAGGTAGCTTTAAAATTCCACTTTTTCAATAAACGAGCCAAAAATCTGTATACCGTACCCTTCACAGTGGGCGTTAAAAAGGAGAACTAATTATTCTATAAGTTCTACCACTGATTTGTGGGTATGTTTAGGTTTACATTCATTCTCACCTCTCCTACTGACCATACATTTCTGATGCATTTACGCCATATAGTTTCTTTTCTTTAAAGCAATGTCTAGCCCCTATTACAAATGCATGTTTTAGTAGTAATTTAGTTGGCATGCTGAACTATAAAAAAATACAGAAATGAGTATCATTCACCCCGAGAATATTTATTGCATTCCTAACTTCTACATATGCATCTGAGCATGTCCCATATTTTCCAGATTTAAGTTACAGCAACCAAGTAGTGCAGTGCTAAGAGAAGCAGATTTGTCCAGTAATGGTAAAGTGCATAAAGCAAAGCAATGAAACTTCTGTCAGGCTCTACAAAGCACTTTAGCAACGCAGTAAAGGCATAACTACTTACAATAAGATTTCCATACTGTTGATACTCGACGGATTTGCTCAATATTTCGTCCATCTGGAAAACATAAATGACATCAAAAGGCTACTTTATTGTTCTCAAAGAATAATTTGCTCTACAACTTTCTGTCATGCTTCTGAAATAGTCTTACTCTGAACTTCATTTTCCAAGACAGTAGGCTTAAATGTCTTGATGAAGAAAACTTAAAAAGACGCAAGACTTTAACAACTTCATTCATATACTGTATAATAAAATTCAATAGCGTCCTTTCAAGCTCAAAGATAAAACCAAAACCAAACATGGGTAAGTCAGGTACAACCCCTCAAAATAAGCTACCTCAATCTTTGTATTATACCACTATAAATCTCTCAAATCTCTGCATTCCAGTAACTGGGGCACTAGTTCCTTCTCTGTTCACAAATCAGTACACCTAAATTATATTTTGTGCTATAGTATAGAGTAAATGTTGCATTGTATATACTTACATAAATAGAACATCAATGAACTCAGTATCATTGCCAACTGAGGTTATTGTATGTCACTTCTGCAAACACAGATTACAAAAAACTCAAGTACATGCCTGTATAGTGTGTGTACTTAAACAGAACGGCTACAGCACATGATACCACATGATTGAATAACCTCTGAGAAATACAATTCAAGCAGAAGGTTTATCAAAACCCAAGCCCAAGTCCATTGAAGACCACATTTTCTTTCACTTTTCCTCCCAAAATGTTCCACTTGCCTCATCTTAAAAACTTGCATTTAACTAAAGAAAAAAGTGATAGCCTAACTATTGGGGAGTTCATCTCTAGCTTATGCCACAATTCAGAAAATACCTGCTTAAAATTTATTTCCAGCAGTCAAAGAGCGAAAGGGACAAAGGACTCTACCTGTAAAACAATGGTTGTATTTGTGAAACAAAAATACTTAAAATAATGTGTTGTGTTCATAAAAAAATACAGACCAATGTTTTACATTGAGTATCTGTTCAGCCACACTAACACTGAAGACTACTCAGCTACTGGATATTATTTCTTTGGTGATTAACTCATATTTTATTGAGCTGAAAAATGTACCAATCCAGTTTGAACCATATCCATAGTGATTACTTCAAGGATAATTTAGAGCTGTATTAACCTTGTCCACTGCTTTCTACAGGCAACATAAACAAAATAACTTGGTGTCTTAATCACCAAATGTACCTTGAGCTTAAAAGGGAAATTACTTTGTTTCCCTAACATAGTTCTTGCATAGGTTCATTGCACACTATAAGCTTATCTTACACTTTGTTGGGAGGGAAGGGTAGTGACTTTAATGAGAAACACTCTTACCTCCAAACTTTGATTCCTAGTCCCTTGACAGCCTTTCATTCTCCCACAGAAAATACATAATTAATTACAAGGAACCCTGGCGACCCACAATTCCACAAGTTATCCTTTGCAAGGATGCAGTTGTGGGTTCTCTACATTATCTATTTCTTTCAACTATGTTTTATATAGCTGAAGGGAACATCTTTGCTACTGTTTATGAGACCTCAGTTATCTCAGATACCACATACAGCTTTCGTACACTAGCACGACAATAAAACCAACTTACTCAAAACCAGGGAAACGCTAATACTTCTGTACCATGTACTTCTAATCATAAGCATGAGTTTCCTCAAAGGGAAGAACACATTGACACTTTCTATTCATTTTTGCAGTTCATTAATTTTAATCTGTCATCATCTATGGATTCATATTATTAGAACACTTTCTTCGTAGTTAAATTTACTCTTCTCTTCTACACAGTTTCTTCATTTTAAGTATCGTGAAAACATTCTACTCTGAGGTAGCTCACTAGCGAAGTAAATCGCCTTTTGGCATGTATTGAAAAAAGTTCATATTCATCATGAATGTTAAAAGCATATGATAGCTCAATTTGACACCTAATCGTATTTTAACTGGCATGCCTCAGACGATTTTAAATTCCAGTCAATCCAATCATTTGCAGCATAACCTCTTCTTTTCAACTGGATGATAAATATGGGTTCTGTAAGGAAAAGTCTTCAGTTCAGTTTACCATTATATTTCAACTTCCAGAAATCCATGGGACAAAGCTTAGTCCCATGCCTAAATAAAAAGACCTTTAAGATATAGGAGCAAACACCCAGCTCATAAAAAGACCCCAGTAACATGAATTAATCAATATCTATAAAGTTTAGGTTGGGTCTGAAAAGCTGTCTGTGTAAGAAGAAAATTCTGACAATGTCTGAAATAACTGAGTTCCTGCCATTTCCCTTTGTGTACCTTCAGTAATTTAGACCAATGCTCTACCCTGAATAACTTCTCTTGTATGTTTCTCTTACATGCAAGTCCATTCAAGTTACTCACAACATGCAACAGATAAGAACAACAAATATTATTGAAATTGTACTAAAAATTACACTTTGAAGAACGTATGATTGGTTAGACTGACGCCTCTGAATAACATGTTGGATGAATGACTTTCCAGGGGGGACACAAAATCAACTAGGCTATTAGGATATTAGAGCCAGGTTACAGTCTTCACTTATGTACAGGTATTAGTAGTTAGGGATAAGACCGTCAACTTGTAAGGGTAGGTTAAATATACTAATTTTGCAAATGAGCTACAAAGGTCTAGGGATTAAGTGCATTTCTGAGGGAAGCACATGCAGTGCAAAAATGCATATCCTATTGTAAGCCTGTAAAAATAAGTGGCTCAACACTTCATGAAACCAACAGATTTAAAACATTTTCAGATGACACATTTCTGTAAACCCCAATCAAGTCTGACACCCAGTTATGAGGCAATTCTTTCTCCTCTTCTTCATGCACTGAGCAAGTACAGTACTGTGAATATGCCAAAGAAGCTGGGTCATGTCATAAGTCTTGGATGGCTTAAATCTACTCAAAAACCTTGGCTTTCATAGTTTCAAATGAAGAGGAACATGTTGCATATCTTGATTTATCCTCTCCAAACCTTACATTAGGCAATTTCAATTCATCCTGGCAACATGGTAAGTACCTGTCCAGAGTTTGCAAGCCTCAGAGTGAACTTTTTTTTTGGGGTACCACTGAATAGTGTAGTGATTTTGTGTATAGAAAAAATCCTGATATTGTATGTTTTCTGTTTAAACAGCTGTGATATGATGTTAACCACAACAAAAATCTAGCCAATTTTACCATATTAGAATCATTACTAAATACCTTCAGAGAATACCTCTTGCAAAGATATGCTAGCACCTGAGAACTACAACCTCAATGACTTTAGCGACTCAGAATATAATGTAATGAGAAAACAAGGTTTTCTTCAAGATTTATATATATTTCAATCACAGGCCTTCAGTGTCTTATGTTATTGGTATACATTAAGTTACAGGTGTAAATGTTCAAAGACCCTGGCTGGGCAACAGGTACAGTATACATGTTTGAAGACCCTAGCCTGATAAGAAGCTATATTTGGTAAGGTTTTATTGAAATGATAGTAGCCTACCTTCACATTACAAGGCAACAAACACTTTTTAATTAATGGATCAAATTTTCTTGTTAACAGTTTAAATAAAAAAATATTACAAACTACCATTGGAATTAAACTACATAGTACTTACAACTAACCTTTAAAATGCACCAGTTCTAGTCTAGTGTGTTCCTATTAAGTACAGTTACTGTCTTTCCTCCTCTTACTGTCTTTCCGGCATTCTGCCACAAACAATCTATCTTAGGGGTTTACAGCTCAACCTGAAGCTGTCAAGCAGTGCTCTGAAACCCTCCATGTACTCTTACACCACTTCTTTTAACATTACCATGATTAAATTGTGGTGTAAAGTTTCAGATATTTTTCAGGATATACATTATTTCAATCTCAAAACAATAACGCTCCCTCCATGTTAGATTATTGCTCTGCTTCACATGTGTACCAAAAGGTCTTCCTGCCCATACTAAGAGGTGTTGAATGATGTAATTGAACATAGGCAGTGTTGCATTAAGTGTTAAAATGAATATTATTCATTCTTTCATGATACAGTGGTTGCTTCAACACATATCTAAGAGTTCCTTTCAGATTTTGCTAACAGTTTTCTAACAGTTATTCTTTTTCATGTTTGTAACATGGTGTCCATAGCCTATTTGCAGTCATGAAGTGCGTTATATAAAAGTTTTAGCCAACACTGTTCATTCTTCATCTGGTGATGGGCAATAGCCTATGTTTTTCACGGTGGTTTGGCAAATGCTGGAAAACTTATATTCTACATATTTTTTCATTCTGAGGTAGTGTAAAGGAACCATGATTAGCCATTCTGCAAATTACCCACCTAAGATACCTAGAAATGATGGGATACCCAAAAATTGGGCGGGGATCAAGAAGGGTTGACCCTCTGTCTGGTAAGTCTGAGTGTCCTTCAATTAGGTTAGGTTACAGGCATAGAGTATAGCATAAGCCTACATCCCTGATTTTCACTGATTTTTGCTACTTCCTCTAGCCCAAAAACCTTGGTTTTCCATTAGCTGCCCTGCTGTTTTTGGCAATTCTAAGTATTAGCTCCGTGCCTGTTTTTACCTTTTAAACTGGTTTTTTCTTCAATTTTAGGGCTTCTGATACTGGCAGTGCATTTGTTTGTTGTTGGCCAAATGGAATGTCCCTTTGCTGTGTTTAGTACTGGCATGGGGGTGGTACCCATATGTTAACAAGTTATTGCACTTGCCGGACGGGATATGAACCGTTCCAAACAGACGTACCCGTGCTCTGTCTTGTGAAGATCGCATATGGAAACCCCTTGTTGGATGGTTAATGACATTCGTGCGACAAAAACTGAAGGTAAATCCATATTTACCAACCAAAAAACTGTAGAAATAGTAAAGTTTGAGGGAAATTGCCATCACAGAGCTACTACTTAGATCTATCCTGTTTTTCGATATCGGGTTGGGGTTGTAGGAGGTTAATCATGCATTTCTGGCGAACATGAATACCAAATTAGGCCTAATCAAAATCACATCAATTGCTAAGCCTAGGCTTATCAAAAGACCACAGCCTTGCCTATAATACTTTACCTCTTTTAAAGTAAACGGTATTACTGTAAATATTTACCTAACCTAAAAATCAACGCCATGCAACCACCTCAAGACAGATCTGCGGTTATATTATAAAGGGCAGCTACTATACTGGGACCCGCACCCTACCTTGTTCTAGTTTAAAGTAGCCTGTCGAAGGCACACCTCTTTCTTTTCCTCTACCCAGGACTTTAATATATGCACCGAAATAAAACTGTGTAATAATCTCACCACAAACCGAGGACATATTCAACCAGATGTCACTTGTACTCTGTATATCACTCTCACAGACATAAAAAATAAGTGGATCACTTCATTTTTGTACATGTCAACAAACATGACCAATGTTGACGCGTCAAAATCCCAAGTAAAACACCGCACCGAAGCACTTCCGATTTTCGCTGAAGTGGCAGAAGTGTGATCATTTCAATCTTGGGACACGTGAAGGATTTATTGCCATGAAATTTTGATAGAATGTATGACTATTAGTCTGCATATGATACATTTGGAAGTGCAGAGCTCAAAAATCAAGAACCAGAGTTTGGGTTGAACCATAGTAATCCACGAACTGTGCAAGCAATCGCTTTATGTATTACACACACACAAACACACACATATATAAATATATATATATATATATATATATATATATATATATATATATATATATATATATATATATATATATATATATATATATATATATATATATATATATATATATATATATATATAAGCAGGCTAATTAAGATTAATTTTAACAATTTTCTGAGGCAAATTTTCTAATGATCAGGATAGCTACGAATGAACTTAAGCATACACTTCTAAAAATTAGACTAAACTTACTATAATCTTAACGTAATATAGTTATTGTTATTTGTCAAGATGGGAAAAAAAGATCATGTATGAGATGATTTGTTCAATTTACCGATATTATTTATACCAAATTACATGCCGTTGTACTTTGAAATTAATTTTATTTATCATCCACTTATTTTTTTTTTATTTCATTGATTTATTTATTATCCACTGTCCTATAAACACAGGATATTCCATGGCTGATATATTGTAGAAAAGCCTCATACGTCTTGCCATTACTTGGCTTAAAATTGGTAGATTATTGCTGCATGTTTTCTGTTTAAAAAGTCTTTCTATGAATGGCAGAATACAACTTTCAAGATAAACATCTGAGAACATACCTCTTAATTAAGAAAACAGAAAGATGACGAAATTATTTAATGAATCGCTAGGTGATATTGTTCGATAAAAGAACCTAAAGTTTTCAGTGTTTTATTCGTGAAATACAGAAAGTTTTTGAAAGTTATAAAAGAATTTAACAAACTATGTTGCTTTAAGTTCGTTGCTTTTTATGTTTACCATTTTTTACCCAAACAACTCTGATGCAGAAAACATGGGAAAGCAATTGTAATTATAAGTCGCAGTTAAAACTCGTGTGTTGAACAGCTTTGTATATATTTATGAATTCATTTTGTTTTCCTAAATCACCTTTCAAGCGTCAAAAGTATGTTCATTTGTTTTGTTTTGGACATTATTCTATTCTGAAATTTGTAGTGTGTGTGTTGCTCGTTAAACTGGCGTTAATCTGCGTTCTATTGTATTATCAAGGACCTTAAAGGAGAGCTTGGGTGATCCTCTTGAACTTTAGTGGAGGCAGCGCCAATCCCCGCTGTGTTCTGCGCGCTTCATTAATTTTAATTGCAAACTTCAAAGAGTTGAACGCCCCGATCAACGCATCATTGATGATTATTGATCCCAAACTGTTAGCGATGGTTATCACCCTAAGTTCTGACGGTCCTCGGAACAAGGCGTTTTTTTTTTTTTTTATTCCTTTTCGAGGTCAAGGTTACCCAAACCGCAAAGTAATGAGTTAGAAAATCAAGCGGGATTGTGCCATTCATTTTATGTTGTTGTAAATTTCAACTAATTCCTTAAATTCAGTCAATTCTTTCCTCACCTGAATTCTGTGATTCTCGAGTAATCTTCGCCAACCACCAGCCAATCCAGATAATGCTTTAATTTATTTGCATCTTAATTTTCAGGATGCATGAGAAAGCGTGGGAAATAAAGTAGGGTGGCCCAGTGCTTGATGGACCTTGTGTGGTCATACGAAGTGACTCGTGTGATACTTTCCTGCTTAGGGAGAGAGGCTCCAAAAAGTATTGCCCTTGGAGAGTCTGCAAGTCTTCTGTAGGTTGTAACTAACAACAGTCATCTAACTACAGGATACACAACTCACTGCTTTTGTCAGCGGAGGCCCCGTAGGATTTAACGAAATGCGCTTACATCACTACGCCTGACTTTTGAATAGTTGAACCTTGGCCGTTTTGGTTACGAGGCAAATATCATGACCACTAAGCCACAAGATCCTATTATACAGTATGTATGTATATATATGTAAGAGAAAATATAAAAGAACCAGAGAATAAGATTTTGATGATATCATCTATTGTGAAAAGATTTCCGCTAACATCAGGCATGATGTAGGCTAATATTTGGAATATCATTGACAAAAGCAATTTCGATTGAAATCCGTGTCACGAATATAAATCTGCTCTTACCCGGATGAATTAAAACTCAGCTGTTCGAAAGGACAAACTTGAAGTTCGTGACCACGAACATTTGTATGTGGCCTACTTGTAAAGTTGAATAAACGGGAGATACAGCTTTTTATGCGAGACAACGTGAAGTAAAATAGCGCTGTTGAATAATAAGTCATGTTCAGGGTCAAACCGATATTTTTAAAACCTGACATATGAGAAGGAATGGATAATTTCTCGCTGAGATACGTGGCTATAAATATACGCTAGCTGGCATCAAGTGTGTTTATCAGTTTCTAGAAATATGCAAACGAACATTTTACTTATAAAAATAGTTGACTGGAATTCAGTGAACGACGATAATAATAGAAAACAATAACAACAAGTGCATGGTGTATTTCAAAATGTAACGGACGTCACATATTTAATTTGCCTGTCAGTTATCCACTGGGTGACAGCATAAATGATTACAAAACCTAGTACAGCCATTCTTCAGACTTAAAGACAACAGACTGCAGTTATTTTCCGATGTGTTTTATGCATAAGCTTCCTTGTCTATCTGTTGGGGCCATATGCTTGAAGTTAACAACCTCGTCTTTCAAATTATCATTATTATTACTCTTATTATTATTATTACTGAAAAATATTGATAATCACGTCCCAGTTGATAATAAGAGAAAAAGAACCGCTAAGTGAAATCTGTGTTCGTACTTCCTTCTTGTTATATAGATCAAAAACTCAAACATGAGATATAAAATTCAACTGATATGGTTTCCATGTTTGCCAGAGAGCCATACTGCATAATAATATTAAATAAAATAACAATAACGAGCTGTAGAGTAGCCTACACGATGAAAACTGTAGTGCAATTCCCATGGATTTGTTGGGCTCTGCATTGCCTGGGAGCCAAAACTACAGTTTTAGAAGCTCTATCCTTTTACCTGTCCCTTACTTTTTCTGTAGTTTTCCTAACATTAAATGGTTATCCTAAATAATTAACTTTCATTTGCCTCACAGTTCACGAGAGAGAGAGAATCTTCATGTCTGTCTACATGTCTTTTTTATGTGATAACCGTGCGAGGGATGACCTGTTTCGGTGAAAAGTGCTGACTCAAGAAGGTTATTCAAGAATATAATCAGTCAGCCTGTTAATTTTCTGCTGAATCAGTTATGATGTTACATCAAACCAATACACACTGGACCACAATGAAGCTCTCGAAGCCAAAATGGTGAATAAGTGAGCGTAAACTGCGTAGCTGCGTCTAGAAGTGAATGAAATTAACAGATCTAATGACGAAAACAAGAAAGTCATTCTCTACGCTTTGCACAATGGTCTTTTTTACCTTCTCATTGTACTGTTTGTATTAAGATGTTTTCAATGATTCCTGTCAAGCAATTTTGTTATTCATTTGTTTCCTCTCCCTCCTCATCTTTGTTTATGAAATGCACAACAAGTACTGAATGACACATCTGCATTAACATGCTGGCCCCTGAAAAATCATTTGATTATTGTGACTGTTGTTTTACTGAACTTGGACACTTCTACATGCTCGTTACCACGCTATGTACAAGTGTATTTGTGTTTTATGCATTTCTTGAAACGACTTCATGAAATGTAGATTTTTGCAAGTTGAAATGTTCAAACTTACCTCAGCTTAAGATTATAAAATCGACACCGGCAAAGAGTCCCATTTGATGGAATTACGGACTGAACATTTTTATTCATTAGTCTCCATTACACTTCAATGAATAAGTAATAGCCTACATCGCACAGAAGGCGTAAGCAACGCTTTAATTCGCAATTAAGCATGAGCTTGATCAAGAAGAGAAATGGTGTGGAATTGGGTTTACGCACATCAGGCAGCAAACTTTTTTTCTGAATTGAAGTGGTTAATGCCTTGGAAGTGCTTATGGGTTTTATTTCATAATTTGCCGAGTGGATTATGGTCTTTAGCGTCTTTAGATCCCAACGAGCCGAGAGAAATGCTACGGCAGGCATCAGGCCACAGTACCACAATAAATAATTTGAAATCAATATATGAGCTGTCACGAGTTACAACAGTTTAATATGGGCCATCAACGTTAATTAGCCCTCCATCAAATATTCACCTGAATAACCGCCAGTTAACGACCTTTAGAAGTTATATCATTACCATCAACAATAAATATCGAGTTAATCTTACGTTATATAAACGAACAGTTGCATATGATTTAGCCTGAGAAACTTGCGCTGGCAGACGTAGCAGTTCAAGACACTTTTCACCTGTGGCGTTTTAAGTCGTGCATAAGGACGGCTGCGCACTCACCAAGGAGCACATGGCATCATCGTTCTATGTGACCAAACGCGGCACGAGATTGGAGGATACGACAGGTGACGTAGTAGTAGTGGCCAAGCAACCGGCCTTTAGCAACGGTGTTGTGACGACCTTATTGGATGGGCTTAAACGACGACGACCAGGCAAGGGTCAGTTTCCCCATCGCCAGCGCGCTGCTCAATTGCCCGGAGTATTGGTGAGTCTTTCATTTTAGTCTTTTCTCAGTTATATCACTCGAAGAAATGTGTTTTAATTGTCGTCGAAATTGATTCAAAGACGCGTCGAGAAGAGGATGATTTTAGCAAGTTCGTGGTTTTAAAACACATCCGAGCGTTGGCCGTGAAAACACTTGGACTGTCCTTGGAGACAAAAGAACGACTGGTCGCTTTCTTCCGTGTTCAACCTTTCGAAATGTTGCCTTTTCTATGTCAGCAGTGCTTAGGATAATGTAACAAATAAATTTTGAATGATTTGATCTTAGTTAATCTTTGAGGTGCTTGTTCATGATTTCACTGTCACCCCAAAAAAGTCAGACTGAATAGGTACTCCCTCGGTTATTTCGTTGAATGCTAAGATCAAAAGCACTGGGTAAAATCAATAAACGCACTTTAACTGGTAACCACTGGACTGAGCTTTTAACCGGCAAATTTATTTATCTGAAGGAGCACACACACGCACATACACACACTCACATACACATACTCACACTCACACGCACACACACATACACACACATATATATATATATACACATATGTATATATACAGTATATATATATATATATATATATATATATATATATATATATATATATATATATATATATATATATATATCTTCTCTAATATCTTTGCAACAAAGAGTACTGAGTATGGGCTGCAAATCCTATGTCCCGGAATTTTGGTGATTTTCACCCCATCCAGAGCTGTGGGGATGTTATTATTTTATTTTCTGGTATCCTGCAGGATTGGTAAAGTGTGATTGCCGTCGGCCACGGGAAAGAAGGTTCGTCCGTCACTTAGGGGTCATTTTGTTCTACCAACCAAGGGGACCACAACCCTCCTCTAGACCCTCCACTGTCCTATGACACTAGGCATTTTTATCTAAAGCTCTGTCCACACTAACGGGAACTGCCCGACGGGCAAACACTGTTCCCATAACCCGTTCCACTATACTGACCGACCGAGTATGGAGCCAGAACGATGCGATTGTCTGGTAACACTGCTTCAGAAACGAGAGAAAATATGAACAGTTGAAAGTGCCCGTCCGGCATGCCCGCTAGTATGGACAGGCCATTAGGCTTCCGCATTTCTGAGCTTGTACTCTGTAAACTTGAGAACGACTTGCTTACTTTATAAATGTGTATGGTTGAGCGTGTTAGGGACTGCTGTCTAGCTTTCTGGAGCCATCCTTCTGTGGGAAAATAGCTAGTTGTTATATATATATATATATATATATATATATATATATATATATATATATATATATATATATAGTATATGACATTTTTTATCACACCGTGATTTATATACCTCTCTTGATAGCTCAGTGGCAATGTCGACTGGAGTTGCTGGATGCGTATCTGTGTCGTGGGATCGAGACTCGGCAGTGCCCGTCCATTTATCACTTATAAATTCTCCTTCGGTGATAATTCCCCATCGGGGATATTCTCGAGGCAGCGTGGATTTGATATTAAGCGACATTTGTAGCTTCATGATTATATATAGTATATACACACACACACACACATATATATATATATATATATATATATATATATATATATATATATATATATATATATATATATATATATACACGGAGTGTTTATATAAGGTGCAGATTTTTCTGTACAAAAGTACAATACGATAGATGTGGTAATAAAGAATAAGCAAGAGAGAGAAAGAAGTCGACTGATAAAAAATAACAGGGAGAAGGTGAGCAAGAACTGAGAGAAAAAAAAAGTAGTTGTGCAATGAAGTGTATGTGGAAAGGGAGACGGGTTAACGAACATATGGATCATTTTTTTGAAGTGGCTTATCCCCTATGAAAAGCATTGTGTCTGCAATCTTTCTGGATGTCACACTGACCATTTTGTGCGCTGCATGTATTTCATAAACATTTCTAAGTTTCGTCATCGAAGTAAATTTCTTACTCTCTCTCTCTCTCTCTCTCTCTCTCTCTCTCTCTCTCTCTCTCTCTCTCTCTCTCACACACACACACACGTTCACACATACATTTTTCGTGGCCCCTCAGGAGAGAAAAATTTAAAGAATAATGAAATCATATTGTACTACGCTGCTTCATAATCATTTTCGAGCAATATTCGAATAAACTTAATGAAAATGCTATCTTTTAGCTAACTAAGCATGACAGTTTAGCGGCCGCCCGATATGGCCAAAATTTTATTTATAGCGCAACATCGGCATTTTGTGACATTCTGATATCGGTGAAGGGCATGCAACGGAACGCGATTTGGCGTTATGCGTGGGTCTAATATAATAATAATAATAATAATAATAATAATAATAATAATAATAATAACGAGTTTCTGTGCTTTCGAAAACAATGGTAAATCGACACGTTTTGTTTGTTTATCGTTAGTGCGTGTATGTGCCTGAAAGGAACGTAAAGTACGTTGAATGTATGTAAATGTCGAATGTAATTGCTGAGACCGTTCGGTGAATGCGACCGGGAGAAATGTTGCAGTACATAATGCAATGTCATTTGCCGAAACTCTTGAGCTAATGCTGATCAAATTATCCTTTAAGTGAGTAAAATATATTTGGAATTCTTCAAACAAACTAAAAAATGAGCATTCTGAAAGTCCGGTTTTAGAAGGACGAAAATAATGCTTATATAGCCTTTGGTATCAAGAAGGGTAGGTTTTGTATATATTATGGCCATTAACTTCATTGTCATTCTCTTGTTTACCATGAATACTTATCATCATCAACGCCAGGATAATTGTTATCATTATTTCCTTCATCATCATTATACGGCTATATAAGTCTGATGTCTTATTATTATTATTATTATTATTATTATTATTATTATTATTATTATTATTATTATTATTATTATTATTATTATTATTATAACTTTTTCTAGTATCATCTCAAACATTGTCATCCTTATTACATCCAGCTACCCTATACAGTATCGTTCTACTGCTGACTTTATGATATATCAAGTCGTGAATTAGTAGTCATGTCGACTTTTGTTTAAACTTTTGCCTAGTTCCTTGATTGTAGAAATCAGTGCGCAACATATCAGTAGTGGTGCAACTTTTCCCCTGCGTCTCAGCATCCACTATTAAAAGAAAAATCTGTTAATCCATAAGCAAGCAATTATGAACACAAAGACTCATGAAACTTATAACCGAACGTGCACATCAGTAGGTGAATTCATCGGCTATTTTACACATATTAATATTATATATATATATATATATATATATATATATATATATATATATATATATATATATATATATATACATATACATATATATATATACATATATATATATATATATATATATATATATATATATATATATATATATATACACCATACACCTTTCCCCGTTTGATAGTGTGACGCCAAAGTAATTGCATCCTCCGACTTTCAACATTTTTAGAGGCTAGGTTACAAGACCAACACCCATTTTTTGAATCCCTGCCAATACTAAACCGCTATCCATTCACAGCTGGATTGACTGGTGGTGGTTAAAATGAATAGCCAATAAATATAGATCCAGCTGAATGAGAACGAAGTAGAGAAAGAAGCAAGCAAAGACTGACATGTAGCCTATATCAGTAAAGGGGCTGCCACAAGGACGATTTTCTCGGCATCTCGAAGCATCAGTAAAAGGTCACTAAAAGTTTTTTTTTTTCTCTCTCTCTCTCTCATCACAACGGGCTGTTTGATGCCGTAATGACATTTTCTTACTCCAGGGAGAATTTAACCAAGTAGTATACTTAATATTATACATATAATGCATGAGTTTAGCAATTAGAAAGTTAAGACCATGGGACAATTACCAGCTTTCCGTAATATTTGCTATAGGTCTAGCTGATGACGAAAGAGACAGTTTTTGTTTTGCAATAAAGCAACAAAGTAAACAAGAGAACAGTTCGCTTTTAGAGTATGTTATAAAGTATAGATCCAATAACACTAGTTGATCAAGCTTGTATTGCAGAGATTTAAATAACAGTCGTCGTCTGGGCAAAGATGCCGATTTTTGGCTGCAAGATGACAAACACGGGTGCCTTCTTTAATGGAGACACTTTGAAAGATTGCGCAATATACGTGGGAAGATTGAAAAACATATCTAATGAGACATGACATGAAAGAGAAAAGAAAATTTGGGGCAGGGACCGCCAGAAAAGAAACTGGTCTTGTGATTTTAAATGACAGTGTTTGGTTGAATTTTTGTGTGGGACGTATTGCAACGAATATTCAACAAGGTATAACCTCTCTTACCACTGGCCCATGTACAGCTATGCTCTTAAGTGATACGACATGATTGCATACGATTTCGTTCAAAATTCGCGAACTGGCAACTAACATACTACATATTTATCTATTATGTCAATGCGAAAACACGATTATTGCATACAATAAGGCCATAATATGTTTCATAAGAGTGAAATCTGTCATATATTTCAAAACTGTAAGAAAATATCACGTGTGGCCAAATTTCGGAAAAACAGTTACGAAACATTTCCAAAACTTTCGTTCACTCATCGCCGATGCATCTGACAAAAAAAAGTTATCATCAAATGTTAAATAAAAAAACGAAAAAATTTGTCATAACTAATATTGCTTCCAGTGCAATCATAAAATTTGAAATAGTCCTATTTAATTGTTTTTACACCTCAACTCTGAAAAAATGTGAATAAGTCAATACAAAAGTAGAATGCATCCACCAATATCAACGGGTGAGCTGCGCGTGTGTGACACAACCATTAGACCGGCTTCGCAGCATGAACCACCTGGGGTAACATAGGTCTACAATGAGTAGCGGCAATGAAATTATCTTGAAACCATTATTAATTTTATATTTGTCAGAGGAGTATTTGGATTTTCGTAAAAATAAAATTATTTAAGTTGTATTTCTTAACCACTTCAAAAAATTATGGCTTACTAGCAAATATTTGCCTATGCAATTATTCTTTTGTTAAAGCCAAGATTTTCTTCCTAGGCCTAGGTATGTTAGATTTCTTTTACACTTAGCATTCACATCTCATTATTAACAGTTTCTTGCCAGAAAGCATATGAAGTTATCTGCACAGTCTTGCACTTCAAATTACCTTATGTATGAATAAATTATACGCCAATATAATTAAAATCATCATCATAATTTAATTCTTCAAAGAAGAGGTTATATATCTCTACAAATAAATTCTTTAATAACAGATTACATCTCAAAAGGCTTAGATTATTTTTTAGGCCTATAAATCATTTTGAAACATAGAGGAAGCTTGAACACAGCCTAAAATTTCAACATTCAGAGAAAACTTGTTGTGATTCATATTATTATTTTGAAAACGTTGTTATGACTGTTGAGCTTATTACGTCCACTGTTATAAAGATGCAGAGGTAGTTGCGTTGACCAGCCTAAAGAACAAGTCAAGCGCGCTGTCATTGACGGCACCACTAACCTAATCACATCGTGCTTTGAACTAAGCAATGAAAAAAAAAATTAGTTCAAATCACTCAGGTTATGAATTATACCAATGCATAAAAGGGATCATATTTATATAACCATGGGGAAAACAGTGCTACCTGTGAATTCTCAAACTTGTCGATATGTATATTACTGGAAAAAAAAAAGTTTAACACTACTTGGCAACGTTACGTTGAATCTGAGATTTTAGACGATACAAAAAGAATCATGTTGCCTCAGATTTGAGTATGACTGTACAAACTATAGAGGGTATATACCTGGATATGCTATCTGTATACCAGTGCTATGTAGTTCGGTGGTCTTCCACCAGGGCAGAGCTGCAGAGCCTTGCGGCCATTTTTACAGGTCTGGTAACCGTCAAATAGAACAGGGGCTCAGTGTGATTGTGAAATTTTTTTTTAATGTTTAATGAGTGTGTTTAGCGAATGTTTACTGTTTAGTGAATAAGTGTTTAGTGAATGTTTTATGAGTAAGTGTTTAGTGAATGTTTAGTTTAGGGTTTAGTGAATGTTTTGTGAATGTTAGTGAATGTTTAGTGTGTAAGTATTCAGTGAATGTTTAGTGAGTGTTTAGGGTTTAGTGAATGTTTTGTGAATGTTTAGTGTGTAAGTATTCAGTGAATGTTTAGTGAGTGTTTAGGGTTTAGTGAAGGTTTAGTGCATTTTAGTGTTTAGTGAATGTTGAGTGTGTAAGTATTCAGTGAATGTTTAGTGTGTATTAAGTGAATGTTTAGTGGGTGTTTAGGGTTTAGTGAATATTTTGTGAATGTTAGTGTTTAGTGAATGTTTAGTGTGTAAACATTCAGTGAATGTTTAGTGAGTGTTTAGGGTTTAGTGAATGTTTAGTGAGTGCTTATGGTTTAGTGAATGTTAGTGTTTAGTGAATGTTTAGTGTTATAAGTATTCAGTGAATGTTTAGTGAGTGTTTGGGGTTTAGTGAATGTTTTGTGAATGTTAGTGTTTATTGAATGTTTGATAAATATTCAGTGAATGTTTAGTAAGTGTTTAGTGAATGTCTTGTGAAAATTAGTGTTTAGTGAATGCTTAGTGTGTAAGTGTTTAGTGAGTGTTTAATGAGTGATTAGTGAATGTTCATTGACTGTTTAGTGTTTATTGAGTGTTTAGGAATTTAATGAGGATTTAGGGTTTAGTGAGTATTTAGTGTTTAATGAGTGTTTAGGTTTTAGTGAGTGTTAATGTATAGTAAGTGCTTAGTGAATGTTTAGTGAGTGTTTAGTGTATAGTGAGTATTTAGTGAATGTTTAGTGTATAGTGAGTGTTTAGTGTATAGTGAGTACTTAGTGAATGTTTAGTGTATAGTGAGTGCTTAGTGAATGCTTAGTGAATGTTTAGTGAGTGTTTAGGATTAAGTGAGTGGTTACTAAGTGTCTGGGGGTACAGTGAGTATTAAGTGAGTGTTTAGTGTTTTATGAGTGTTTAGTGAGCATTTAGTATATAGTGAGTGCCTAGTGAGTGTTGAGTATTCAGTGAGTGTTTAGTGTTATTAAGTGTGAGTTTATAGTAAGTATGAGTGTTTAGTGAGTGTATAGTAAGTGTGAATGTTTAGTGAGTGTAAGTGTATTGTGAACATTAGTGTGTTAGTGTTTAGTGATTGTACATTACTGTTTAGTTAGTGTTTAGTGATTGTATGCAAAGAAAGTCCTGTAATTTACAGGAACCATTTATGCTAAACACTGCTTAGATCCAAGAACAGATGGTTAGGCCTTGACCACAATGGTTGGAGTGCCAGTGATGTCTTACCCCCACAGTGTTCTTTTCCAAGATAGTAAGTCATATGTATATCATGTTTGGTTGAAATTGCTCAATGCATTTCAGAGTGTAATAATGGAACATATACATACATAATACACACATACATACATCCATTTATATATATATATATATATATATATATATATATATATATATATATATATATATATATATGTATATATATATATATATATATATATATATATATATATATATATATATATATATATATATATATATATATTGCTATCAAAGGGCTTCAGGAAACGGCATATTTAAATCATATCACACTGTTATTGCCGACGGCATTAGAAATGTCACATTGCATCATCAAGGCTAGACTGAGCTAAAAGAAGAGTGTCTTTTTAGCTCGGTTTAGCCTGGATGATGTAACGTGACATTGCTAAATAATAAATTATGATATGATATACCGTATGTATGCCTTTTCCTAGATGACACCCTTGATTGCAACTAAAAAGTTTACAGCTATATGAACCTTTTTACACATACATACACACATATATATATATATATATATATGTGTGTGTGTGTATGTGTGTGTGTGTGTGTGTGTGTGTGTTTGTATGAATGAATGCGCATGAATACGAGCGTTTATATAAGGTAAAATGCCATTGCTTTATTAATTCCATTTTGTATGCATAGATATGAGGCTCTTAACGATTTTATTCAATGGTTTATAAAGCAGATTTAATGAGAGACACTAATAATTAAGTAATTTTAGGTCTGGTCAGTATTTATAGTCTAGATTCCGAGTCCATTCCTAGAAGCATGCACAAGAGACAAATTCTTTTCCTCTGGAATCTTATTTTGCCTGAACTGAAGACTTCAACACTTTCTCAAAATATATTTTGGAAATTTGTCTTTTTCTCCCTTTTTTTATTCCAGTTTCTGTTAGAATCATTTGCAAATAAAATTATATGTTTTGAAGAAGTAAAAGGAAATGTAACCATGTGCGCAAATTGAATCTTTTTGGATCAGTGTTATAGTTTATAAGGGGAGTTCAAAACTTTGGACCTGATGTTGTTAAAAATGTTTTTGGAGGACTAACTAGCCATCTACATGGAAAGGCCAATACGATTAAGTCTGCTCTCAGGAACTAGAACAACCAGACAGAAACTGACTACACCATTCGGAAGGAAGAATTTCATATCCAAAAGAATGAGGATTTAGAAGAGTTAAGGAAAGCGTGGTCCTGTGTTGAAGAGCTTCGAAAAGCTCTTGTTGATGCTCAGGAAACGATAAGGAAAATTGAAAGCAAAAATAAGGACCTTTCCTCGAACAACGAATGCCTAAATAAGAAAAATGAAGACTGGGAGGATGCCATGATTAAGAAAGAAAAGGAAGTCGAACAACTGAAGGACTTCCTCGCTCGCCAAGATACAGAACGTGAAAAGAACAAAGGAAAAATACACGAACTGGAAGATGAAAAAATGTGAATGAGGTCTACATCGCCTATCTCGAGGAAAAGGTGAAAGCCCATGAAGTGGAGAGAAAGAAGATGAGGAAAGAGCTGGAAGGACGCCCTCGAGCCTCACAACAAGAAGTTCATGTTCCTCGAGCAAGAAATGGCGCTCTTGACAACAGTGTTGGAAAAGAGGACCAGAGGGATGATTTAGGTGTCCAGTCGGAGGTCCAGAAGCCGGACGATCGAACTCAATCGCTCCAACGGGACTTGGCTGAGAAGGAACTGCAAATTGTCTCGTCAAAGGAAAATCTCAATGATGAGAGGGAAAACTTGGTTCGTTCGAGAAGAGGCCCAAGAGGTGAAGAGCCGCTCTGCCGAACTGGGAGGTGGAAGGAAAAAGCAGAGGAAGTCCAAACGCAGAAGAAACAAGGCAGGAGGAACAAGCGCCCTCCCCAAAGGTAAACAGGAATGTGGAGGATTCTGACTGGCCTACTGTTGACTGCTGCGTGTCGTTCCAGAGGCGCTGCCATCTTCTGGGTCTTTTTGACGGGATCTGCTGGAGGATGGGTGTGCCCACGGAAGTACCCTCACACCCATTCTCTAGCCAGCCCCTTCGAATAGGCCCAGAAGACTGCAACGCCCCGGAACACGACGCAACAGCATCAACAAACGGCCAGTCAAAATCCATCCTTGAGGGGCTTGGGCCCTCTCCAGGCCTGCTTCCCCAGCCTGGCAGGATACCTACCTTCCTCCAAGGAAGCAGCATCTGAGTTGGACCCTTCCCTTCAAGGCTGCCCTCAAAAGACTGGTGAGCCTTGAGGAGTTTTGGGGCCCATCCAGTTCCCCAGTTCTTGGCCCTCTCCAGGCCTTTCCCCTGGCCTGGCAGGATACCTGCCTTCCCCAGCCTGGCAGGAACCAGCCTCTGGGTCGGACCCTTCCCTTCAAGGCTGCCCTCAAAAGACTGGTGAGCCTTGGGGCTTTTGGGCCCATCCTTGAGGTTCTTGGGCCCCTCTCCAGGCCTGCTTCCCCAGCCTGGCAGGATACCTGCCTTCCTCCGAGGAAACAGCCTCTGGGTTGGACCCTTCCCTTCAAGGCTGCCCTCAAAAGACTGGCGAGCCTTGGGGCTTTTGGGCCCATCCTTGAAGTTCTTGGGCCCTCTCCAGGCCTGCTTCCCCAGCCTGGCAGGATACCTGCCTTCCTCCAAGGAAGCAGCCTCTGGGTTGGACCCTTCCTTCAAGGCTGCCCTCAAAAGACTGCTGAGCCTTTGAGGGCTTTTTGGGCCCATCCTTGAAGTTCTTGGGCCCTCTCCAGGCCCAGTTCCCCAGCCTGGCAGGATACCTGCCTTCCTCCAAGGAAGCAGCCTCTGGGTCGGACCCTTCCCTTCAAGGCTGCCCTCAAAAGACTGGTGAGCCTTGAGGGCTTTTGGGCCCATCCTTGAAGTTTTGGGCCCTCTCCATCCCCAGCCTGGCAGGATACCTGCCTTCCTCCAAGGAAGCAGCCTCTGGGTTGGACCCTTCCCTTCAAGGCTGCCCTCAAAAGACTTGCTTGCCTTGAGGGCTTTTTGGGCCCATCCTTGAGGGGCTTGGGCCCTCTCCAGGCCCAGTTACCCAGCCTGGCAGGATACCTGCCTTCCTCCAAGGAAGCAGCCTCTGGGTTGGACCCTTCCCTTCAAGGCTGCCCTCAAAAGACTGGTGAGCCTTGAGGACTTTTTGGGCCCATCCTTGAGGGGCTTGGGCCCTCTCCAGGCCTGCTTCCCCAGCCTGGCAGGATACCTGCCTTCCTCCAAGGAAGCAACCTCTGATTGGAGTTCCCTTCAAGGCTGCCCTCAAAAGACTGGTGAGCCTTGAGGGCTTTTGGGCCCATCCTTGAGGGGGTTGGGCCCTCTCCAATTACTTCCCCAGCCTGGAGGATACCTGCCTTCCTCCAGGAAGCAGCCTCTGGGTTGGACCCTTCCCTTCAGGGCTGCCCTCAAAAGACTGGTGAGCCTTGAGGGCTTTTTGGGCCCATCCTTGAGGGGCTTGGGCCCTCTCCAGGCCCTTCCCTTCACCATACTCTTTGCTTTCTCTTACCCATGTTTTCAAATATGACACTTGCGCTCTCCGAAGGCTTCCAGACAATTTGAAGCATCTCGGAGAGTTTTCCTGGAGACTTTGGAGTTCGGCATTGCAGAATGGCATTTCTCTCGTTCTTCCAGGAGCTGGAGACTGAAGGATTTCAAAATGTCTTCAAGGAAAATCCCTGGAGTATCAATGGGCGTTTCCAAAGGCTTCAGTGCCTAGAGATCGTCTTGAAGCCTTCAGAAGCCCCAGAAGCCTCTGGAATTCATTTCCAAGAACGTAGACTTATTCATCTTCAAAAACATGGTTTCCCCCAAGAAATCTTCGAAGCCTTTCTTATCTGATTCTTCCCCATTAAGCTCTGTTCTTTAGTATTGTGCAAGAAATCCAAAGGCTACAGAGCCTAGAGATTGTCTTGAAGCCTTAGGAAGCCCCAGAAGCCTCCGGAATTCCCAGAAACCTTCGGAATTCCCAGATTCCCTAATGGCACCCAGCGGATGACAAGAATGATCCAGACAAGATCCACTTGGAACATAGAAGGTATATACTTGGAATTGTGATCTCTACAGAAGTACTACATAATTCGGTGGTCTTCCACCAAGGCTGCGCTGCAAAGCCTTGCGGCCATCTTTAAAGCTTTGGTAACATGCAAATTGAACAGGGGCTTGGTGCGATTGTGAATTTTTTTATCCTTAATGTTTAGTGAATAAGTATTTGGTGAATGTTTAGAGTTTAGTGTGTAATTGTTTAGTGAATGTTTGAGTAAGTGTTTAGTGAATGTTTACTTTAGGATTTAATGAATATTTAGTTTAGAGTTTAGTGAATGTTTTGTGGATGTTAGTGAATACTTAGTTTGTAAGTATTCAGTGAATGTTTGGTGAGTGTTAGGGTTTAGTGAATGTTTTGTAAATGTTAGTGAATGTTTATTGCGTAAGTATTCGGTGAATGGTTAGTGAGTTTTCAGGGTTTTGTGAATGTTTTGTGAATATTAGTTAATGCTTAGTGTGTAGGTATTCTGTGAATGTTTAGTGAGTTTTTACGGTTTAGTGAATGTTTTGCGAATGTTAGTGAATGCTTAGTAGGTAGGTATTCAGTGAATGTTTACTGCATGTTCAGTGTTTAGTGAATGTTTTTTAATATTAGTAAATGTTTAGTGTGTAAGTATTCAATGAATGTTTAGTGATTGTTATTGAATGTCTTGTGAATTATTAGTGTTTAGTGAAAATTTAATGTGCAAGTATTCAGTGAATGTTTAGGGTTTAGTAAATGTTTTGTGAATGTTAGTGAATGTTTAGTGTGTAAGTTTTCAGGAATGTTCAGTGAATATGTAAGGCTTAGTGAATGTTTTGTGAATGTTAGTGAATTTTAGTGTGTAGGTATTCAGCGAATGTTTGGTGAATGTTCAGGGTTTAGTGAATGTTTTGTAAATGTTAGTGAATGTTTAGTGTGGAAGTACTCAGTGAATGTTTAGGGTTTAGTGGATGTTTAATGTGTAGGTACTGAGTGAATGTTTAGGGTTTAATAAATGTTTGTGGATGTTTAGTGTGCAAATATTCAGTGAATGTTTTGTGAATGTCAGTGTTTAGTGCAGTGAATGTTTAGTGAGTGTTTAGGGTTTAGTGAATGTTTAATGTGTAAGTGTTTAGTGAGTGTTTAGGGTTTAATGAAGGTTTAATTCATCTTAGTATTTAGTAAATGTTTACTGTGTAAGTATTCAGTGAATGTTTACTCTGTAATTATTCCGTGAATGTTTAGTGAGTGTTTAGGGTTTAGTGAATTTAGTGCGTGTTTAGTGAGTGCTTACAGTTTAATGAATGTTTAGTGAATGTTAGTGTTCAGTGAATGTTTAGTGTGTAAGTATTCATTGAATGGTTAGTGATTGTTTAAGGTTTAGTGAATGTTTTGTGAATGTTACTGTTTAGTGAATGTTTAGTGTGTAAGTATTCAGTGAATGTTTTGTGAATGTTAGTGTCTAGTGAATGTTTAGTAAGTATTCAGTGAATGTTTAGCTAGTGGTTAGTGAATGTCTTGTGAAAATTAGTGTTTAGTGAATGTTTAGTAAGTGTTTAATGACTGATTAGTGAATGCTCATTGACTATTTAGTGTTTAATGAGTGTTTAGGGATTTAATGAGGATTCAGGGTTTAGTGAGTATTTAGTGTTTAATGAGTGTTTAGGGTTTAGTGAGTGTTGGTGTATAGTGAGTGCTTAGTGAATGTTTAGTGTATAGTGAGTGCTTAGAGAATGCTTAGTGAGTGGTTAGTGTTTAATGAATGTTTAGGATTAAGCGAGTGTTTAGTGAATGTTAATGAGTGTCTCGGGTACAGTGGGTATTTAGTGAGTGTTTAGTGAGCATTTAGTGTATACTGAGTGCCTAGTATTTAGTGTTATTATGTGTAAGTGTATAGTAAGTGTGAGTGTTTAGTGAGAGTGAGTGTATAGTAAGTGTGTCTATTTAGCAAGTGTAAGTGAATTTAGTGTTTAGTGATTGTACATTACTGTTTAGTTATATAGTGTACAGTGAATGTAAGCAAAGAAAGTCCTGTAATTTACAGGAACCATTTATGCTAAACACTGCTTAGATCCAAGAGCAGATGCTTAGGCCTTGACCACAATGGTTAGGGTGCTTAGGCCAATCTGTCTTTGTAAGGTGGTTTTTCTCTGTGAAATTAGGTCAAGTAATAATAATAATAATAATAATGATAATAAAAGCAATAATAATAATAATAATAATAATAACAATAATATAATAATAATAATAATAATAATAACAACAACAAAAAGATAAAAATGATAATAATAATAAAAATAATAATAATAATAAGTATAGTAATGAGCTAAAAAGACCTTTAATAAGTCGTCCGAGGTAAACGTTAGTAATAAGTATAGTACTATGAGTTGGATGACTTGAAATTATATAATATAGTATATATATATATATATATATATATATATATATATATATATATATATATATATATATACATATATATATATATATATATATATATATATATATATATATATATATATATATATATATATATATATATATATATATATATAAAGATCGCGCTGTTTCAACGTCACCGATTTAACGCCAATTCTCTTGAAAAAATGTTTAGCTTTTGCTAGTAAAAGTGAGACAGACAAACAGGCAGAGAGGGAGAGAGATTTTCGATTGAGTGAGAGAGAGGGGGAAAGAGAGAATGTTAAAGAAAAGTTAAAAGAAATGAAAAATCCATCAGTTAAAACTGAAATAGTTCAAGATTGCATCAAAATAAAGAGAGAGAGAGAGAGAGAAAAAATTAAAGGAAATAATGAAATTCATCAGATAAAAAATGAAATAGTTCCAGACTGCATCAAAAGAGAGAGAGAGAGAAATTAAAGGAAATAATAAAATTTATTTGGTAAAATCTGAAATAGTTTGCGATTGCATCAAAATAGAGAGAGATAAAGAAAAATTAAAGGAAATAATAAAATTTATCTGATAAGAACTGAAATGATTTAGGATTGCATCAAAACAGAGAAAAATTTAGAGAGAGAAAGATTACAGAAAAATTGAAGGAAATGCTAAAATTCATCTGATAAAAACTGAAATAGGTCCAGATTGCATCAAAAGAGAGAGAGAGAGAAGGAAATGATAAAATTCATTTGATAAAAACTAATATAATTACTGATTGCATCAAAACTAGAAAGAAAAGAGAGAGAGAGAGAGATGTTTTTGACATCGAGGGAAGAGACTAAACGAAGAGCATCAAAGGCTTTCTGGGGAATGTTTCCAATGAATGGAGGAAGAAGGGAAAGGGAATGTTTGGGGCTTCACCAGAAGGGAAGCGATAGAGAAGTCTCCTGAAGGGGGGAAATTATTGTGCCTCGTGAGAGAATTGTTTCTTGGGCATCCAATGAACTATACAGGACGCCTGAACAACATCTTTCATTAGTACTAGGTTTTAACATTAGGGTAAGCACAATATGGGCTATATATATATATATATATATATATATATATATATATATATATATATATATATATATATATATATATATATATATATATATATATATATATATATATATATATATATATATATATATATATATATATATATATATATTATATATTGAAGGGCCAGAAGAAATTGGTCACCAAAGTGGAGCCGGTACATCTTGTAAAGCAAATAAGAAACCAGCCAAGTTTGCCACAAAATGGGGAGAGAAGTCAGGCTGGATTGAGAAATTAAATTATAAAATACCCTTAAGGATAAATTTGGTAAAGAAAAAGTCGCTTTCCTGTTACTCCACCAAGGAACATTAGCTTTCATCTCAGCCTGTCCTAAACACTTTCGGAAAAACGGAAAGTGAACAAAAAGGAGGAATACTCGTATGCCTGTTTCTACGCTCAAGCAAGGGAAATGAAATCCAA
>NC_089755.1:28347676-28357676 GCF_040412425.1 Macrobrachium rosenbergii
ACTCGAACTGGAAGATGGAAAAAATGTGAATCAGGTCTAAATCGCCTATCTCGAGGAGAAGGTGAAGGCCCATACAGCGGAGAGAAAGAAGATGAGGAAAGAGCTGGAAGGACGCCCTCGAGCCTTACAATAAGAAGTTCATGTTCCTCGAGCAAGAAATGGCGCTCTTGACAACAGTGTTGGAAAAGAGGACCAGAGTGATGATTTAGGTGTCCAGTCGGAGGTTCAGAAGCCGGACGATCGAACTCAATCGCTCCAACGGGACTTGGCTGAGAAGGAACTGCAAATTGTCTCGTCAAAGGAAAATCTCAATGATGAGAGGGAAAATTTGGTTCGTTCGAGAAGAGGCCCAAGAGGTGAAGAGCCGCTCTGCCGAACTGGGAGGTGGAAGGAAAAAGCAGAGGAAGTCCAAACGAAGACGAAACAAGGCAGGAGGAACAAGCGCCCGCCCCAAAGGTAAACAGGAATGTGGAGGATTCTGACTGGCCTACTGTTGACTCTGCTGCGTGTCGTTCCAGAGGCGCTGCCATCTTCTGGGTCTTTTTGAGGGGATCTGCTGGAGGATGGGTGTGCCCACGGAAGTACCCTCACACCCATTCTCTAGCCAGCCCCTTCGAATAGGCCCAGAAGACTGCAACGCCCTGGAACACGACGCAACAGCATCAACAAACGGCCAGTCAAAATCCATCAAGAGACTGGTGAGCTTTGGGTGCTTATGGGCCTCATCCTTGAAGTTCTTGGGCCCTCTCCAGGCCCGCTTCCTCAGCCTGGCAGGATACCTGCCTTCCTCCAAGGAAGCAGCCTCTGGGTCAGACCCTTCCCTTCAAGGCTGCCCTCAAGAGACTGGCGAATCCTTGGGGGCTTTTGGGCCTCATCCTTGAAGTTCTTGGGCCCTCTCCAGGCCCACTTCCCCAGCCTGGCAGGATACCTGCCTTCCTCTGAGGAAGCAGCCTCTGGGTTGGACCCTTCCCTTCAAGGCTGCCCTCAAAAGACTGGCGAGCCTTGGGGGCTTTTGGGCCTCATCCTTGAAGTTCTTGGGCCCTCTCCAGGCCCGCTTCCCCAGCCTGGCAGGATACCTGCCTTCCTCCGAGGAAGCAGCCTCTGGGTGGACCCTTCCCTTCAAGGCTGCCCTCAAGAGACTGGCAGCCTTGGGGGCTTTTTGGGCCCCATCCTTGAGGTTCTTGGGCCCTCTCCAGGCCCGCTTCCCCAGCCTGGCAGGATACCTGCCTTTCTCCGAGGAAGCAGCCTCTGGGTGGGACCCTTCCCTTCAAGGCTGCCCTCAAAAGACTGGTGAGCCTTTGGGGCTTTTGGGGCCCACCCTTGAAGTTCTTGGTCCCTCTCCAGGCCCGCTTCCCCAGCCTGGCAGGATACCTGCCTTCCTCCAAGGAAGCAGCCTCTGGGTCGGACCCTTCCCTTCAAGGCTGCCCTCAAAAGACTGGTGAGCCTTGAGGACTTTTTGGGCCCATCCTTGAGGGGCTTGGGCCCTCTCCAGGCCCGCTTCCCCAGCCTGGCAGGATACCTGCCTTCCTCCAAGGAAGCAGCCTCTGGGTTGGACCCTTCCCTTCAAGGCTGCCCTCAAAAGACTTGCTTGCCTTGAGGGCTTTTTGGGCCCATCCTTGAGGGGCTTGGGCCCTCTCCAGGCCCGCTTCCCCAGCCTGGCAGGATACCTGCCTTCCTCCAAGGAAGCAGCCTCTGGGATGGACCCTTCCCTTCAAGGCTGCCCTCAAAAGACTGGTGAGCCTTGGGGCTTTTGGGCCCATCCTTGAGGGGCTTGGGCCCTCTCCAGGCCCGCTTCCCCAGCCTGGCAGGATACCTGCCTTCCTCCAAGGAAGCAGCCTCTGGGTTGGACCCTTCCCTTCAAGGCTGCCCTCAAAAGACTGGTGAGCCTTGAGGACTTTTTGGGCCCATCCTTGAAGTTCTTGGGCCCTCTCCAGGCCTGCTTCCCCAGCCTGGCAGGATACCTGCCTTCCTCCAAGGAAGCAGCCTCTGGGTCGGACCCTTCCCTTCAAGGCTGCCCTCAAAAGACTGGTGAGCCTTGAGGGCTTTTTGGGCCCATCCTTGAGGGGGTTGGGCCCTCTCCAGGCCCGCTTCCCCAGCCTGGCAGGATACCTGCCTTCCTCCAAGGAAGCAGCCTCTGGGTTGGACCCTTCCCTTCAGGGCTGCCCTCAAAAGACTGGTGAGCCTTGAGGGCTTTTTGGGCCCATCCTTGAGGGGCTTAGGCCCTCTCCAGGCCCTTCCCTTCACCATACTCTTTGCTTTCTCTTACCCATGTTTTCAAATATGACACTTGCGCTCTCCGAAGGCTTCCAGACAATTTGAAGCATCTCGGAGAGTTTTCCTGGAGACTTTGGAGTTCGGCATGTGCACGAATGGCATTTCTCTCGTTCTTCCAGGAGCTGGAGACTGAAGGATTCCAAAATGTCTTCAAGGAAAATCCCTGCAGTATCCAATGGGCGTTTCCAAAGGCTTCAGTGCCTAGAGATCGTCTTGAAGCCTTCACAAGCCCCAGAAGCCTCTGGAATTCATTTCCAAGAACGTAGACTTATTCATCTTCAAAAACGTGGTTTCCCTCAAGAAATCTTCGAAGCCTTTCTTATCTGATTCTTCCCCCATTAAGCTCTGTTCTTTAGTATTGTGCAAGAAATCCAAACGCTACAGAGCCTAGAGATTGTCTTGAAGCCTTAGGAAGCCCCAGAAGCCTCCGGAATTCCCAGAAACCTTCGGAATTCCCAGATTCCCTAATGACACCCAGCGGATGACAAGAATGATCCAGACAAGATCCACTTGGAACATAGAAGGTATATACTTGGAATTGTGATCTCTACAGAAGTACTACGTAATTCGGTGGTCTTCCACCTAGGCTGCGCTGCAAAGCCTTGCGGCCATCTTTAAAGCTTTGGTAACATGCAAATTGAACAGGGGCTTGGTGCGATTGTGAATTTTTTTATCCTTAATGTTTAGTGAATAAGTATTTGGTGAATGTTTAGAGTTTAGTGTTTAATTGTTTAGTGAATGTTTGAGTAAGTGTTTAGTGAATGTTTACTTTAGGGTTTAATGAATGTTTAGTTTAGGGTTTAGTGAATGTTTTGTGGATGTTAGTGACTGCTTAGTTTGTAAGTATACAGTGAATGTTTGGTGAGTGTTAGGGTTTAGTGAATGTTTTGTAAATGTTAGTGAATGTTTATTGTGTAAGTATTCGGTGAATGGTTAGTGAGTTTTCAGGGTTTTGTGAATGTTTTGTGAATATTAGTTAATGCTTAGTGTGTAGATATTCTGTGAATGTTTAGTGAGTTTTTACGGTTTAGTGAATGTTTTGCGAATGTTAGTGAATGCTTAGTAGGTAGGTATTCAGTGAATGTTTACTGCGTGTTCAGTGTTTAGTGAATGTTTTTTAAAATTAGTAAATGTTTAGTGTGTAAGTATTCAATGAATGTTTAGTGATTGTTATTGAATGTCTTGTGAATGTTAGTGTTTAGTGAAAATTTAATGTGCAAGTATTCAGTGAATGTTTAGGGTTTAGTAAATGTTTTGTGAATGTTAGTGAATGTTTAGTGTGTAAGCACTCACGGAATGATCAGTGAATGTGTAAGACTTAGTGAATGTTTTGTGAATGTTAGTGAATTTTAGTGTGTAGGTATTCAGCGAATGTTTGGTGAATGTTCAGGGTTTAGTGAATGTTTTGTAAATGTTAGTGAATGTTTAGTGTGGAAGTACTCAGTGAATGTTTAGGGTTTAGTGAATGTTTAATGTGTAGGTACTGAGTGAATGTTTAGGGTTTAATAAATGTTTGTGGATGTTTAGTGTGCAAATATTCAGGGAATGTTTTGTGAATGTCAGTGTTTAGTGCAGTGAATGTTTAGTGAGTGTTTAGGGTTTGGTGAATGTTTAATGTGTAAGTGTTTAGTGAGTGTTTAGGGTTTAATGAAGGTTTAGTTCATCTTAGTATTTAGTAAATGTTTACTGTGTAAGTAGTCAGCGAACGTTTACTCTGTAATTATTCTGTGAATGTTTAGTGAGTGTTTAGGGTTTAGTGAATTTAGTGCGTGTTTAGTGGGTCCTTACAGTTTAATGAATGTTTAGTGAATGTGAATGTTAGTGTTCAGTGAATGTTTAGTGTGTAAGTATTCATTGAATGGTTAGTGATTGTTTAAGGTTTAGTGAATGTTTTGTGAATGTTGCTGTTTAGTGAATGTTTAGTGTGTAAGTATTCAGTGAATGTTTAGTGAGTGTTTATGGTTTAGTGAATGTTTTGTGAATGTTAGTGTCTAGTGAATGTTTAGTAAGTATTCAGTGAATGTTTAGCTAGTGGTTAGTGAATGTCTTGTGAAAATTAGTGTTTAGTGAATGTTTAGTGTTTAATGACTGATTAGTGAATGCTCATTGACTATTTAGTGTTTAATGAGTGTTTAGGGATTTAATGAGGATTCAGGGTTTAGTGAGTATTTAATGTTTAATGAGTGTTTAGGGTTTAGTGAGTGTTGGTGTATAGTGAGTGCTTAGTGAATGTTTAGTGTATAGTGAGTGCTTAGAGAATGCTTAGTGAGTGGTTAGTGTTTAATGAATGTTTAGGATTAAGTGAGTGTTTAGTGAATGTTAATGAGTGTCTCGGGTACAGTGGGTATTTAGTGAGTGTTTAGTGTTTAGTCAGCATTTAGTGTATACTGAGTGCCTAGTATTTAGTGTTATTAGGTGTAAGTGTATAGTAAGTGTGAGTGTTTAGTGAGAGTGAGTGTATAGTAAGTGTGTCTATTTAGCAAGTGTAAGTGAATGTAGTGTTTAGTGATTGTACATTACTGTTTAGTTAGTGTTTAGTGACTGTATGTAAAGAAAGTCCTGTAATTTACAGGAACCATTTATGCTAAACACTGCTTAGATCCAAGAGCAGATGCTTAGGTCTTGACCACAATGGTTGGGGTGCTTAGGCCAACCTGTTTTCGTGAGGTAATTTGTCCCTGTGAAACTGGGTCAAGTAATAATAATAATAATAATAGTAAAATAATAATAATAGTAGTATGATAATAATAGTTAAAAAGATAAAAATAATAAAAATAAAAATAATAATAGTAATAAAGTATAGTGGTATGAGCTGGACCGGGACCTTTCAATATGGCCGCCCGAGGTCACACGCTCGGCAGGGAAGTCGCCACTCCAGTGATTGACGCTCTATGGTACAAACACGTATAAGCTAAAAGTACCGTGGTATGAGCTATAGCATGGTACATGAAGTTCCCAGGTTCGGGTAGGGACTTACCGTCTCATTTCGAAATAACCCTTGCGAAAACAGTGACAAAAGTTTCAAGAGCAAGGAAAATAGTGTCATGAAAGATTGTCACTTATCAAAGTTTGAATTTTGTGATTAGAAGCAATAGTCTTGGCACATAAATAAAAAAAAAAATCAAGCCCAAAGAATCCTTTTACACTGAAAAACGAAATAAACATGCAAAATGTGATTACCTTTAGGAAAGACTGGCATTAAGAAAGCCCGCAAATGAATCCGTGTTTCAATAGAGGAAGTAAGGAGATAATTGTTGCTAGTAATTGAAAGCAGAAACGGGAAACTAGTTGAGGTACTTGACTTATATAATACAAATCAACTGTGTTTGATTATAGTGACTGAAGGTTCTTGAAGAGTTAAGAGACGAAAAAGAATAACAAGAGGAGCCGTACAACAGAAATATAAACGGACTAATCTGTCCGGTAAATGTTGATACTGTACGTTCTATGAATCTCTGATCTTGAGGTGTGATCGACGAGGAACCAGGGGCTTAGCCTAGCTGCAAAGACACTAACATGCAGAAACGTAAATATTCACGTATTTTTTATGTTAAAGTTTCTTACCTGAACTCTTTAAGATAGGTATTTCTTTTGGTAAACGTAAAGGAGACGGCCGCACGGATATATCGGTTTTTAAAATATAATTTTCCAGCTAACCAGTGTAGAAAGTGGTGTATATAATGCAGTATAGGCGGGATAATATGAGACATTTACAGAGATATTGAGAAATTCACCGTCTTTTGTCTCTATTTTTACTTTAATCTTCGAGGGGATGGTACTAAATATAGCGTCCCGCGAACCTTCGCCATATTCTTTACCAGCCACTTGGGGGTTACGGTGACAACAAACAAGGCAGCAAATTTTTCATTGTCTCGGTAATTTTTTCAGATTATCTCATCAGTACTGCATTATATACACCATTTTCTATATTGTTTCACCCAAAAAATTATATTAATAAAGAATATCTTCGTGCGGCATTCTCCTTTACATTTACCCTCTTCATATACACTCTTGAACGTTACGCCTAGGCTAGCTGAATATTATTGCAAAGCAAGGCAAATCTGCGACTTTAATGTCAAGTATGCTTATTTAGTTGTAGATCAAAGTTCTTTAGAGGTGATACTGTTTGGTGATGTTTAAGATTAGATTTTATTGTCTTCCTGGATTGAGTGACTTTCTTGGAAAAGTTAGCAGCAGAAATATAACATTACACAGGTAGAAAATAACAGACTTAAAGACAATTACTGATGAGGCAGTAATGTTAACTAAAAGCGAGGTGTATATACTGTACATATGTATTATACATTTGTATATATATATATATATATATATATATATATATATTATGTATATATAATGTATAATATATATATTATATATATATATATATATATATATATATATATATATATATATATATATATATATATATATATATATATAATAATCTGCACTTTGCATTCGGAGGGTGCAGAAAGATGCATGTGCTAGGCTACCACAAAACCAGAACTGAGCTTTGTAGTTTGTGTAGCCTGTGTTATTCACATACATTTAGTCTACACAACAGTAACACATTAGATATAAGAACAATTCAATATATTTCACTTAAGTTAATATGGTGAATGTTTGTTAAAGATTTAGTCTTGGCTACCATTAGGTCTTGCAGCCTAACTTAAACAATATTTGTTTGTTACAATTCCGGGATGGCATTATGCCAGTTAAACAAAGCTTAATAGTCTTCACACACCAACATAACATCCCTTTTCTGCATAATTTTGCTCCCAAATGAATGGTTCAGCCACGAAAAGTGCTCATCTTTTGGGTTAGATTGAGTTTCTTTTTCATCACCAGGTTTGTGAGGTAGTTCCTCCGATGCTCACTAGGAGGTGCATGTGTGCAAGAGGAATCATCTGATGTTAGGTCATCTTGATCTTGGAGAAATATTGTATTTCAGTGTGAATCTACTCCATGTTAATAGGCATTTATCATGTATAAAACAATAATATATATGTATGTAGAGGTATATATATGTTTGATAAATTCTTATATTTATGTAGTGTGTGAATTTTGGTCAGATACCCACAAATATAAAATCACATATATTGTTTAAAGTCGAATTCACTATAGCTAGTAAAAACACTCAAAGAAAATTATGATTGATAAGTGATTCTCCGCCAGCCAGAATTTGAATCGTGGCTTGATTTAACCACCCAGCACTGAAGCACGTATCAGGTATAATTCTCTTTAGGTGTAAATTATTCAGAAGGCATAGTAAATTTGAAATTAAATGATATTTGTGGCATTACATGCATATACTTTATAAATTACAAATGAGCATTTTTGAAATTAAATGTTAATTTGTGACATAGCTTTCAGTTTTAGATTACATATATATATATTTATAAATTAGAAATATATAGCATTTTCAGTATCTCTACATAATTCTTTATTCCAACGTTTCAGGCTTTATTACATCATCAGGAATCTGTTAAATAACTTTAAAAAGTAATGGATTTTATTGACGACATATGATTTCAGTTTAGACTATACGTTTATAAGTATATATATATATATATATATATATATATATATATATATATATATATATATATATATATATATATATATATATATATATATATATTCTATTAAATGCGTGTGTATATGCAGCATCTGTTATTTTAAAGCAATAATTTCATGATTTCCTATGCTTCACATCTTCGCGGCCGATATGAGGTAGAAGACAAAAATTGCTGCTGTGTCGTTCCATCTATTTATTATTATGCTAAAAGCTGTTACTGCCATGAGCTCATGGCTATCACCAGGGCAATTGTATGAAGATAGCACATTACTTATATGAAGGCAGTTAACTCAGACAAGCAAGAATATTTAAAAATAAGAACTAAAATTAAAATTAGCAGGAAAAGATCATCGGAGACTTGTCTAGATTTTCCAGCTCCTTTGGCTTTGGTGAGATTCTGGCCGCCAGGCGGAAGGAAAAAGTAATGTATATGACTGTGTCTATAAGACGAGTGCACAAGGGAAATGCCAAGCTTGACAAACAGACAGACTGAAAGGTCTGTGTGACAGACAAATAGACAGTTAAATGAACAACAAAGAAGCAGACAGATAAGTGTGTGTGAGAGAGAGAGTCTGTTTGTTGTGTAACTGCTTGTCAATTAAGGACTTTTCTTTACCGAGGTGTTAATCGATCCCAGTGAATTTATGACCTTCCCTTTATTTACATTAGGCGCCACTTTTTATTCTTAACAGCGAATGATGATGACCCTGCTTAAAGACTTGTTATTTTACGTCTTTCTTAAAGTACGTATATCTTTTAATGGTCTTTTTTTTAATAGTGAGGAATGAAAATACTATCAACAATTAGTTACTGATGAAAGCCGCTTACTAGAGCTTGTAATAAGGTAATATATCATGGATTATGTCATCAACTACAGGGTAATTTCTCGTCACCACCACATCTATGAATTCAAAATTTTTGTTTAGGCTGTATTTCTTCAGTTAATTGTATCCATGAATGCAAAATATGTATTTGCCTTGCAGTCTATTATAAAAGGATGGCTTTCTTCAATTCATTGACACCTGCAAGGGTCTGAGGCACTTTCGCTTGGATTACAAAGTAACTCATACCAAATACGATCCTATCAAGTGTGTGATGTTATTATTAATCAATAATGAAACTAGCGCGTATATGCCGCAATGGCTTTATCAAGAAGTATCCTTGAGATCCAATACTGCCATCCTTTACTCCCTTTTTCCTAATATATCTACGGGTAAAATAGATATCATCGGCTCCATAAATAGCTTGCTTACATAGGCCCACAGACTGTATCGTCACTTGGGCAATTGTCGGACATCTATTAGGCTAATAAATATCAATAACGTCCACAAACACTGACTGAGACCATTATTTTCAAAAGTGCCATAAAAAATGCAAAGACCCTTCCTATGTGGTTAGTGTATACGTCGCCACAAGTTTTACTTGTTAAGTTGATAGACAAGGAATTTACCTTTGTAACGGCTCTTTAATTAACTTGTTTCTTTTTCTTTCTTTCCAGCAGACCCTTCCTTCGTCGTGTGAGTGAGGCCACCACAAGAATAGCCAATGGGAACGAGGTAAGTAAGAATGATCGTTTTTCCATTCGGTTTGTCAAGTATCGATCGTTCTGTTAATTGAACTGATAAATGGTGCGTTCTCATTTGTTCGTTATATATATATATATATATATATATATATATATATATATATATATATATATATATATATATATATATATATGTATATTTTAACTTTATCACATACACAGTTGTTCTGTGCATTAGTAGAATTACTAAAAGGACCTCATTCAAACTGGATGGTATCTAATGGAGTATTTATTCAGAAAAAGTTACAAGCTTTCTTGAACAAACAGTCCACATTATCAAGTACCCGTACAATGAGGAGACGCGTAGTCCAGCTGTATTTATATCTGTGTGCTGGGTACTTTTAATCCTATAATCGCCTAGCTCCTCCTGTGTGACCCCCACGAAGGAAAAACGCAAGAGAACGCACGAAAAACGGACACCCTGGAAGAAGAAGGGAGCAGAGAAAGACCAAGATCGCGAGGGGGTCACACAGGAGGAGCTAGGCGATTATAGGATTAAAAGTACCCAGCACACAGATATAAATGCAGCTGGACTACGCGTCCGCTCATCATAGGGATAC
>NC_089755.1:28367676-28372676 GCF_040412425.1 Macrobrachium rosenbergii
ATTCCTGAGCTTAGGGGTAGAAGGAAGGAAGAGCGGCTGAATCACGCATCCGGATAAAACCAATTCCCACAGGTTAACATGCGAAAAAGTTACGCGTATTTTCCACTGTTGTTTGTGTTGATGATGGAAGAGAAAATAAGCAACTTTTCCGCTCCAATTCGGTTGTAAGTATATTTCTTTTCGTATGATTTAGTGAATTCTCTGAGCCAATACCGCTGTCTTTTTGCCTGACTAGAAAAAAAAATTCTCCCAGAATTCATAATTACGGCTCCGTATGACTGATAAACTGACTTCGCTCATTCACTGACTATATCAATTGTCATTGTAGTCAGTGTCCATTTAAACTGACTTATTTTTGAGACTTCAGTGAATCCGTATTTATTATTTTTTGTAAAGTTTATTATTCTTATTCATTTTTATCTTTGTTCAGAAAACTACAGTCTTTACACGCATGTTGTTCTCCGAGTAATAAATCAAACTAATGTAGAGAAAGGATCTTCGACCGTAAACGAAAGGCCATCATCGCACACACCGCTAAAATCGAGACGTCATCGTACGCCAATATGGCATCCTCGACCAACAGGGCTTCATAAGTCGTAGGGAATTCAGCGCAATAAGCTTATCACTGCTCTGCTTGAATTTAGCCCCGGGGCCTTCGGTAATGGCCCAGTATTTGCCTGCGTAATGACGTGACATGTACAGATGTACAATTGAGAGAGAGAGAGAGAGAGAGAGAGCGGAGTTTTCAGCCAGGAGCTTTACTATTGAAGAATTCTTGAAAGTGACTTTTCTGATAAATAAAGTTGTAATCGTTCCTCGCGTTTTCATAGCTGACTGGTTTATGAAAGGAAGTTATTGCCAGCGCATAGTGAATGGCACTGAAAAAACTGCAACTTGACATTCGCGATTAGTCTTGACTACCAACTTAATTCCCACCACACCCAAAAGTCTACGACTCGTGGTTGAAGTTTTCGATTTCCAGTAGCGATACAATATTTATCAAGCTACTAATGAACGTGCCCCAGGCAAGCTACAGAATAAGCTCACGAGTTGAGGAATGGTTTCTGTTGGCTCTGCACGCGACGATCATGTCCACTTTATAGTCTGTTTTTCTGCGGGCGTTCGTTGATCTGTGCTGCCTCGTACTCAAACTTACTCATACTTAATCAAACTCGCGCTGTTACTCATACTTAATTTGTTACTTTTTGCTCGCTCTACGGGATATTCAGAGCGCGGAGACCTTTCTTGTTATTGATAGTTTTGTGCGTCTTATGCGTGCTCGCACGCACTTGCTAGATCTTTTGCGTTTCGATCAACGAAGTTGAGTAACGTGGGTCTGGTCAGTACTTGGATGGGTACATAACCGCTGAACAGTAGTGGGACAAAGCGTAGGTGTAGTAACTTTATCCCAAAAACCTTTGGTTAAAACTGAAGTGTAAAATATATATATATATATATATATATATATATATATATATATATATATATATATATATATATTTATATGTATGTATATAATATAACGTAATATAATATAATATCATATACACGTGCATGTGACCCGGCCAGTATTTGGACCTGGGCCTTTCGTTTAGAGACAGTGATAAGTTAAGTATACCTTAGTTTAACCAGATAATCGATTTTGACCATTCGGCTATCAAGATGAATGTAAGCTGATATCGGCTCTTCTTACAGCTGAGTCGAAATCGACTTATATGCATATATTTGCACTAGCAAGAACACGCATGTACAGAGGCATTTAACCAATCAAAGCGTGTGGGTTAACATCTAATATTTATTTATACAGACGCGCTACCATACAGTTACATATGCGCGAAGTTGCATATTCAGACTTACCTATCACAAGCCATGCGTACCTAGATTCAGGTTAAGCAATATGCTTGAAAAAACACTGCCTTACGTATAGCTACAACCCCTTTCATTCTTTTTACTGTACCTCCGTTCATATTCTCTTTCTTCCATCTTACTTTCCACCCTCTCCTAACAGTTGTTTCGTAGTGCAACTGCGAGGTTTTCTTCCTGTTACACCTTTCAGACCTATTTGCTGCCAGTTTTATTTTCAGCTCTGAATGACCTCATAGGCCATAGCGCTTGGCATCCGGCCTAAATTCTATATTCTGTTCTATTCTAACATTCATACAACCATGCTGATACTCTCGTGTAACAGACACGTGTGAGTACATGTGATCAGATTTGACGTACAAAGATCTATGTGTTTTGTACTTCCGTTTGAAAGGTATGCAGTCCGCTAACTTTCTTAGCGTGACCGAACATTAAGAAAAAATTAAAATGCTTCACACTCGCTTCTGTAGGCAGACTAATCAATAAGCTACCGTGAAGGACTTCACCGAACCAGAATGTGAACTGAATTCTCAGTTCATAACAAGTTCTTTGGCGCCATTTCCTTTCCATTTTCCTCAGTAATAATATGAATTAGTATGGTTAGCAAACTTATTGACCCAATCGACGTTAGGAGGTTAAAAGGTCTGGTGATCAATATCTATATTGACTCACTCGCAATTTGGCTGATTGCTTAATATATCTTAATGTAATTTAGTTTTTTATTAGTTCTTTCTCGCCCACCCCTGTTTGAGGTTAGTGCCGTCAGTGGGCTGGACTTAGTGAATTGTAGGCATTAATAAAGGGTGTTTGCAACGTCCCTTCGGCCCCTAGATGCACCTACTTTTTACCCTTTTTTCTTTGCCTCTGTTCCCGCTTCCTCTCTTCCAGCTTGCTGTCCAACTCTCTTAACTATTACTTCTAGTATAACTTTGGCCTTTTCAACCAGCTCTACCTTTAGGTCCTTGTACTTCATCTCATGTAGTTTCTGGATCTCTTTATCTTGCTGTCCAACCGCTCCAACTCCCTCTTTTCATTGTTTTAAGCTCTGAATGGCTGAAAGCGCCCCAGTGCTTGGCATGACAGCTTAAACTTCACAAGCCATTCATTCTTTTTCTCAGCGGGTTAATTTATATTTCAATTTGACTAATAAAGGAGAGTAATAATTATTTCAGTTAAGGTAACAGGAACACTTTATGACCAATTATAATTAGTAAATGCTTCATTTTTCGACGAAACTTTTACTCTCTCTCTCTCTCTCTCTCTCTCTCTCTCTCTCTCTCTCTCTCTCTCTCTCTCTCTCTCTCTCTACATAGCGTGTCTTCTTATCTACCTAGCAATCTGTTACTGCAAGCATATAGTAAAATGTGTAATATTGCCAATAATATTCCGGAAAAAGCTATTACAGTGTTACATTGACAATCTAAAGCACAGTTGCTTACCTCTGTTACATAGCATACTCCCATACGTCATTACTTTTCAAATAATGTTCATCTCTTTTTAAAATGACATATTTCAATAATCTGTAGTTTGTTTTTAGAAACTGTCAACTAATATTAACAACAAAATAAATTAGTAAGTACTACAGTAAAGAATCAGACACACGTTTACCTTTGGAGCTGGCATATCAAAGGCATTGTCTTCCTTTATCGTGAGGCACAGAAACATGACACTCGTACTTTGGGTGATAAAATACCAGAATTGATACACTTCGTCAAAAGGTATTCCAAAAAACCACCGGGTGTGGAGCCATCAAGAATTTTTAATGAGTAGCCCATGGTAGCCATTTTCAAAACGGCTCCCAGTGACAAGGGGAGCATTAAGGATATATCGAGGTGAATTTTTTTTTTTTACTATACAGACTTCTTGGAAATTGTCCTTCGCATTATACAAGCAAATCATCGAAAATGTAAGTACCGTCCGCGACTGTCATGAAACTCATAATTTATATAAAAGTTACACCGTCTAGTTCAATATGAATGATCTCAATGTCAGATCATATATTTTTCTTAAGCAGAATTCACACTTGGAAGCTGAGAATTGAGCAGATAAGTTGGGATTACATATGAAGTGAGACGAGACACCTGCTTTTTCTGCGAAGAGCCTACTGGCCATGATGGTATTCATGTTGCTGTAGCATCTCAGTTGGACAAACCATCCTAGAGAAACAGACCTACTACGGATGGTGAGGACGTGGTGGGCCGCGATGCAAAGTTTCTTGCCAGGTGCCTAGCAGCTCTCCATGATCACATCAGATAGGGCCTTGATTATAATAGACGGGGAAAGGCTAGATTATCCCTCTGACGTTGTGCAAGCTGAGCTGCTTAGTTACATAGATGAGTTCCTGCAGGATGAGGAGACTGCACCATTACTCAAGCTAGCTGAACTTGCCCAGCATACGAGTCACGAATGAGATAGCGAGAAGTAGTTGTTGATGACAGTTCACTCTCATACTGCAGCTAAGGTGTGACGCTTTTCAAGCTTCGGTGGCCACAGGTTTTCCAGAGCTTGCTCACGCCGTGTTGAAGTTGTTTTCTGCTCAAGACAACATACCACCGATGGTAATGGTGGCTGTGGGGAGGTTTACCATCCTGCTCTATAACCAACTTGATGTTGTCATATAGCCATTGAGTCCTCCTTGATTCAGTCTTATTGTAGTGAAGTTTCTTCTTGATGCATGCATACTGGAGCACTGTTGTTGCTTGATTCAGTCATACTGCAATAGAGTCAGTCAGTATTTGAGTCAGTCATGCTACAAAAAGGTTGTTACTTGATTCCATTATACTGCAGTATTGCTGTTCAGTGTGGTTATACTGTACTGTAATGTGGTCTCCACGTCCAAGTTATAAGAAATATAGTTGCTACTTGATTTGGTCATCCTGCAGTGAAGTTGATGCTTCACTGCAAGAGTCATTATTGAGTCAATCGTACTACAGTGCAGTTGCTACTAAAATCATCTACACTGCAATATTAATGTTACTTAAATAGAGTCACTCCTTGATTCAAACTTGCCTCTTCAGAAATGGAATGTTATAGGGAGCAAAGATGGCAGAAGAGAAACAATGCAAAAGTTGGCAGTATAGGAGAGAAATGTTACCAAGCAGTTCAGCAAGAGATTGCTAGTTCCCCCATATGTTTGA
>NC_089755.1:28377676-28380176 GCF_040412425.1 Macrobrachium rosenbergii
CTGAATTCTTGGCATATTGCTCAGAACTTTTTAATTATCATAGAGGAGTTTGACGTGGCTTGATTGACGTGGACTGCTACAGTAATTTGGAACAACGGAATTAGAGAACTAGATAACGAAAGTGAATGGAACAATACGATATAACAGCAAAAAGAGTAAATAATGGAAAGTCGGGTTACCACAATTCCCTTCTTTAACATGCTTTTTTTTTTCTGGAGGAGAGAAGGGAGCGGGGGGGACTGGGCTGGATAAGGCCATTAGAATGTCCGTCTGCCCTTCCAAAATGTGTTTTGCTCTTGAAAAAACGAAATGTCAGAATAATGGACTGTATAAAAGATAAAAGTCACCTAAAAATCAGTGTTAGGCTTTGCATGTAGAGTTTATGAATCTTCATTAGATAATTCTATAAAATAATAACATCAGTATGATTGTTTGGATCTTTCGCAGATAGTGACCCTCAAGGGTTTTCGGGGGTCGTTATCTAGGGCTAATATTTCTTGTGGGTCATTATCTTTATGATATTTACAGTCTTTCGTTTATGTTTTTACGGTAATCCCCAACGGGCTTGCACTAAACGCGCCGCAAAGGTGGATACATACCGGGTTAAAACCCCTTGGGGGTCACTATCTGCGAAAGATCCGATTGTTTTTTTAAGAATATAATGATGATAAGTAAGATTTACAATTTAGAGTAAAAAAAGTGATAAAAAATGGGACGAAGTTCCATTTAACCGCAGACGAGTGCTGAATCCTTATAGACTGTCGAATCCATTCGAAACAGACTTCGTGAAATATTGGCAGCGCCCTCATTTGTGATTCAGGCAGTTCTCGAGACATTTTCATGTCTTCCCAAGAGATGGCGAAAGGTATAGAACAACAAACACGTGAAGGTATATATTTTTGTGTTGGTAAATACCCGCAAGACATCATTACATATCAGTATGAGGAAAATAAACCAGTTTGATACATACATACATACATACATACATACATACATACGTACGGACGTTCAGAATGCAAGATCCTTGGCTAAACAGTGCCAGCTTAATCGAACAAAAAATATTAGAATACCTTGTTCCTAATTCTGTGGGGCAGTTTGATATCGATAAAGCAGAATAGACGAGAATGCCAAAATACAAAGAATAATTTGTTTATATCCTCCAGTATTTTTATAGTGTCTTTATAGCTCGTCTTTCGTGACCTTCACAGTATCTTTTTTTCATGGAAAACGATGATAGTGAAATGTAGTTGAACTGTATTATACTCTCTTAATCTTACTGATAATCTTCTTTTTTTAACCAGGCTTATAGAGACAGCACAGTGCACCTTAACCTGACACTTGAAGGGACAACATACTCACAAGAGAAACAGCCTGATGCTACTTTGACCAGACTCTTAGAGAAAACGCAGTTCTTCTTCAAGCAGAATTATAGAGGTAACATATTGCTACTTTAGCAAGGCCATTACAACGACAGAATAATGCTCATTAACCACATCCTTCAAGGGAAGACATAATATTCTTTAACTAGACTCTGAGAGACAGCGTAATGCTACTTTAACGAGACCCTTAGAGAAAATGCAATACTTTTTCTTTAACCAGACTCGCTTTAACCAGACCCTTAGACAGACAACACAACATTCCTGTAACCAGACCTTCAAAAGGACAACATATAATTCTTCTTTAACCAGAGATTCAGAGAGGTGCTAGATTATCCTCAGTAGGCTCCATCTTAAACGCTCGACCAATTTCAGAAGGCGTCGCAGCGTGCCAGTAGGCACCAAGTCAGCCCCACTTGTAGAATCACGCTCACCCAGTGTGACGAAACTTGTCATAAGAGACTGGGTGAAGAAATGGTCCCCTTTCTGCAGCTCTGCGCAAAGTTGCAGCCGCGTAACCGAAAGGTGGTTAGTTGTGCTACGATCTGGAGCTATAATTGGGTCGGTAGTTTCTTATATTTTGGATAAGTCTGTCAGGGGGTTTATAATCCAGATGAAAGATACGCACACACACAGACACACAAACAGACACATGTTTGTATATACACATATACACACACACACACATACATACATATATATATATATATATATATATATATATATATATATATATATATATATATATATATATATACGTACACATACACACACATATATATATATACATACAGATGCATGATTGTTCCGTTTATAAAACTGAAAGTAATACATTTTGATATTGACGCTAAAACTTCTCTATATTGAAGTTTTAATTAGGCTCTTGTAGTCTCTCACTCATGAAAACGAACAATCTGTGGAGCATCACTTTATTTGTTTAATGAGTTGGTTTTCACAATAATATAATTGATAAATTGTATTTTATATATATATATATATTTGTATCTTAAAAAATACAATTTATCAATTATATTATTGTATTTTTACTCAAGACGAACAATATTTATTTGTTTCCTTGTTGGTTTTCGCTGTCAGTGAAATGTGTGTTTATGCACCTAGACCGG
>NC_089755.1:28385176-28490176 GCF_040412425.1 Macrobrachium rosenbergii
TAATGATTTCACTTGGTCAAAATTTCCTAACTTATCATACCATGGTATTAATAAGTAAAATTCACGTTACCTTATACAAACTTGTGAAAACCTCTGTAAATCACTTGCTGCAGCTGCGTTACCACAAAACACACTTTTTTATCAGGCGCCGTTATAAACTAAATAACTTTACTAAATTCAGATATCAAAAGTTAATGCTAATACGTGACCACAAAACACTACATTAAAAGTAATCTCTTTCTAAGAACGAGAGAGAGAGAGAGAGGGAACCAAATAATCTGGTCTCGGAAATCAGAATGAAACAAATTTTAGAATTCCAGTAACACGTGAAACAATTACATGATGTCATTAAAGCATTTTGGGTGCAAGATACAAAAGTTCTAGAAGCAGGGAGGTGACGTCATTAAAGCATTTTGGGTGCGAGATACCATGGAGAAATTGCTGGAAGGAAAATGAAGTCATCCCAGCAAAACGTTTCGAATGCAGTCTTACAAAACATGGCATAATTGATCAAAACATGTATTCCTTCCCTCAAAGTGGCGTACGTGACTCGAACAATGCATGTAACAACATGAAATCACTCGTCTTGTGCTCATATGGGACGAATCGCCATTTGTTATCCAAACCTGTCATCACATCAACCCGAAACAAAGCGTTCTCTCTTATCTCAACTGATGACAATTGAAATGAAACAAGTCTTTGCTGGACACACGTGTTCATATACTACACTTTTATCAAGAAAGATATTATTCATTCTAAACTACGTTACTATTAAAATTGTATTATCAATTCTAAATTACGCTATTAAGTTACTTAATCATTAGTTCTTTGAGATCTGATGCCAAACTAAATATGACACTTCAGCAATCATCATCATTACACATAACACATGAAAAAAAGTAAATATGTCAAAATTATAGGAGGATATATGTATTACAAGGCAATATCATGAAATATATATATATATATATATATATATATATATATATATATATATATATATATATATATATATATATATATATATATATATATATATATATATAATCATAAATATTTTTTCTACTTGCCATGTTACCTTAGCTCACCGAAATGAGAGACCTAGGCGGTAAGATCGCCTCGACGTGAAAAAACTTCGTTTATACCTTACAAAGGAAAACCAGCAATCGAGAACTGAATATAGCGAACTTACTAAATTCAAAGCATTTTCATGAACAAAATAAGTAAAAATTGCGCCGAAGAAACTTCGGCGCAATCGAGTTTTCTGCACAGCGTATAATGCTGTATGAGACTCTCAGCCACGGCTTATGAAACTCACAGCCGCGGCCCATGAAACTTTCAGCCACAGCCCGGTGGTGGCCTGTGTTTCGGCACCTATCGCGGTGCCAGACGAACGGTCATGGCTAACTTTAACCTTAAATAAAATAAAAACTACCGAGGTTAGAGGGCTGCAATTTGGTAGGCTGCAATTTGGTACGAATGATGATTGGAGGGTGGATGATCAACATACCAATTTGCAGCCCTCTAGCCCCAGTAGTTTTTAAGATCTGAGGGCGGACAGAAAAAGTGCGGACGGACAGACAAAGCCTTCTCAACAGTTTTCTCATACAGAAAACCAAGAAATGACCATATCGTCCAAAATCTGAAAAGAATGAGGAAAAAACTCTTGCATCTCATGGGAAAGGTTCCCCCCGGCTTTGAAACTGCGGTCTAAGAAACAGACCGTGCAAAACCAACATGAATGCATGTTTATTCTTCACACTCGCAGTTTACTGACAAATCGAAACTAGAATTGCCGGGAAGATTTAAAGATTTTCTATGACGCGAAAGTCTCCTATCATTTGCTTGACTGGTTGAACGCTATTAACTGGCGTCACCAAGTTGCCTTGATCAAGTTTCGCACATATGCTCTCCCCTCCCCCTTTCTCCATGAACCTTGGAAATAAACCGTTGCATGAACTGATCTGGCGAAATTAAAATACTAGTAAACAGTCCAATACAAAATTATTATTATTATTATTATTATTATTATTATTATTATTATTATTATTATTATTATTATTATTATTTAGCACACTCTCATACGAAACAAGCCAAAATATCATACGTAACAAAGAAACACAGGAGAGTTGATAAATATAAGTGTAAAGAAGTAAAAACGCAATTAAATAAAAGATAGGAACGTTCAAGAACAAGTCTTCAACTTCTTGTTGATGATGCAAACATTTACTTTTCTCTGGATTTTTATCTGACGTCCCTTCATTTATTTTCAGGTGAAGGCAGTAGGAACCAGGTCAAGATGGCCACGGGGTGCTGTGGAATTGCCACCAAGATAGCCTCAGCCCAGGTGAGTATTTTTCGTTCAGGAGAATAAATGTATATGTAAATATATATAAATATATGTACAATATATATTATCTGTATACATTGAAATATATATGTATGTATATATATAAACATATAGTTCAGAAGTTTCTGTCATCGATGACACATTGAAGGAAGTAAAGACTTTCCTCTCTCTCTCTCTCTCTCTCTCTCTCTCTCTCTCTCTCTCTCTCTCTCTCTCTCTCTCTATATATATATATCTATACATATATATATATGAATATATATATATATATATATATATATATATATATATATATATAGAGAGAGAGAGAGAGAGAGAGAGAGAGAGAGAGAGAGAGAGAGAATGTGTTTTACTTCCTTCCGGTGTCAACGATGACAGAAAACTTGTGAACTCTAGGAAAGGAAAATATGTTTAGTCGACGACTTTTCCGCTGTGTGAGTTTGGGAAGGACTAAATGGCTCTTCCTGTTGTGCATCATTAATACGTAAAGAAAGGAAGCTGTTGAGTCATAGAAAATAGAGGACATCGACCGCAAAGTGATTAATAAGGAAACTCGTTTAATTTTCGGTAATAAGAGAATTTGTTAACTATCTATCTAACTATCTATCTATATATATAATATATATGTGTGTGTTTGTGTGCCAGGTTGTGTATACATATATATATATATATATACGAGATTTGTTACATCCATCAGTCGTACACAGTGATCAACAATATTTCAGGTTATCGCTGACGATGTAGATTCGTTTGTGTTGGTACACACACACGCACACATACATAGATAAACAAATAAGTAATATATATATATATATATATATATATATATATATATATATATATATATATATATATATATATATATATAATAAACACACACACACACACAGACACATAAACAAATTTATATATATATATATATATATATATATATATATATATATATATATATATATATATATATTTCTTTATTTATGTGTCTGTGTGTGTGTGTGTGTGTGTGTACCAACACAAACGAATCTATATCGTCAGCGATAAACCTGAAATATTGTTGATCACTCTGTACGACTGATGGATGTAACAAATCTCGTATACAAGTGCAACGAACTCGCCGTTTGTTACCAACATGTGTGCAAGTGTACGGAAGTCTTGGTACAGGTCATACAGATGTAGCAGTCGTGTTATTTGTAACAGGTGCAGGCCAGAGTTAACTTTCACCTACGTGATTTTCGCGACTTGTAAGTTTCCTACGCTACTATAAATGTATTTTCTTCACTGGACACTGTTTTTGGGGATACCCAAAAGAAGACCACATTGAACGTAAGTTTTATTTATAGTAGAACGTCGTGGAGATGGGACGTGTCGAAAGAATTCCCTTGTTACGGGGAAATCCTCTCGCGGTGGTATATCTTGTCCTTAGCTCCGCCCACTGTCTCTCTCACCTGTTCACCATTACCTCACTCGGCTGGTTCATGAGCCAACAGTGCTGGTCAGCTGATTGCGAGAGACGGAGGTGTTTGCGGCCTGCCGTCGCGTGTCTCATCAGGCAAGATCCGCTTTCTCCGTGTTTTCTCCTTCAAGACAGAACGCCAAGTGTTCCCGCTTCGCCTGAGCTGTTGTGAAGTTGATAACGGACATTCTCACTTCGAATTGGTGACTGTGTACTGTAGACTGAGATACTAATGAACAAATTTCGATCGTGAAAAACCTGAAAAAGTGGTGAGAGAGTTGTGAGCCATCTCGCCCGCTTGCGTGACAAGGTAATCTAAAAAGGCGTCACCTCTTCCTCTTCGTCTTTTTCTCAGCGTTGGCGTAAGAAAAAACAAACAAAGCAAAAAGAAATATCCTGCAGTGTGCGTGTGTTTATCATCTTAATATAGCGGCAAATAAGCAGCCTCTTCAAGTCATTCCAAGTTAATTGCCATTGATCGTAGACGAAGGGAAAGGCTACGGTCTGCGTGAGAAGAGACAACACCGAACATGAAATTATTGTTGCTATTCGTGATGCAGAGAAAGGTCCAGTTTTAATCGCGCTGCTGTTCTGCAAATAAAAGACGAAAGAAGAGTGGGAATAAGTGCGGAAGAAAGCTGAGATAAAAATACTCAGTTCTTATTACTAAGAACTTCGTTTCTTTCTTGGAGTGACTGAATTTTGGTTTCACTCGTACCACATTTCATATTCATACTTCGATACACTTCACCTTAAGATCCGGTAACCTGGTGATGGTATTTTCCATAGGTTTTACGTGTAAACGAAGCAGCAGTGCAATTTGAGATAGAGACGTTTTGGAAATAAGTCTTAAATGACAAAAGTAAGCTCCAGCAGCTATTTAATGTTATTTTTTATGTTAATATTACCAAGGAACTGCCCAAAGGGATGATGAATTGAGATACGTCATCGACGTCGCCATCATTGTCTTCCATCATTATTTAAGCAAAAGAACTCGGAACTTTTCTTGTTAGCTGGTTAAAAAGATAAAATAAACACCAAGAGGATAATTTTGTATCGGTTCCACGGACTTAGTTTTCCTTATACATCTTTAGTAGTCAGCACCTAGTTGGACTTCTTAGTAATCCTTCTCAGAGACGAAATTCGTGTTCCACGGCCAACCAGAAGACGTTGCCCAAGCAGGTGTTCGTGTTTCATAAACTGATAAAATCCTTTTAGAAAATCGGGCGAAAGCCATACTTCATGAGCGCTTAGTGAATCCTCTTGCAAGCTGGCGAAAACGAATCAAGCGCCACTGAGGGGGTCAAAGGTCTGGCCAGCTTCGCCTGTCAAGGTAAGGCTTGTTTCAGTTTTATTTCAAGCAACTAAGGACTGCTATATTTGTTGCACACTACGAGTTGATGGATTACATCCATTATTATTATTATTATTATTATTATTATTATTATTATTATTATTATTATTGCCCCAGTTTTGGACGAGGGTTTCAAGTAGCCAGAATTCTAAAGGACGTCATGGTGTTCTCGCGAGATCTATTACTGTCATTAGAGACATGGTCCTTTGTTGTTTCCTACTGGTAAATGTTTCTAGCATTCTAGGGGAGACCAGTGACTTCATCTATGGAAACTCATTTACCCTTTCCATCTCATTCACCTGCCTATATAGAAAATAATTCACTGATAGTTGTAAAAAGGATCTTGCTTGGACATTTTTCTTCGCCTTTCTGTCGTTGCCCCCAGCGAGCCATTTCAGGAGGTTTGAGTCTTGTATCGTTCTTGAATCAAAAACAGGATTTTGGATGGAAGTTATAGTCCATCGTGTTTAAAAGATGGGATCTTTCCTGGAGAGTGACCCTCTCAAGGGTTTTAACGCGGTACGTATCCACCTTTGCGGCGTGTTTAGTACAAGCCCGTTGGGGGATGACCGTAAAAACATAAACAAATGACTGTAAATACCGTAAAGATAATGACCACTAAGAAATATTAGTCCTAGATAAAGACCCCAGCAAAACCCTTGGGGGTCGCTATCTAGGAAAGATTCAAAAGATGTCTAGCTGTTGTTGTTGGTTTTCTCCCCTTTGTTATCTTTCCCGTAAGGGGGTAATGCCATCAGTGCACCTCACGCGGTGCGCTGTGGGTATTTGTTAAGGTTCCTTCGAGCGTCCCTTTGGCCCCTATAATTATGGCTGCAACCCCTTTCATTCGTTTTACTACACCTCCGTTCATATCATTTTTCTTCCATCGTACTTTCACTGTTTCACAATGCAACTGCGAAGTCTTCCTCCTGTTACACCTCTCAAACCTCCTTTACTCTTAATTTTCTTCTCAGCGTTGAATGACCTCATAGGTCCCAGCTCTCTGCATCAGGCCTAAATCTCATATTCCTTTGTTATCTTGTCTATGTGGCCATACGTTTGAAAAGCAAACAATATACAGTTCATGAAAATATTGAAAGTTAAACACAACACGTAGAGTGGGAAAAGTAATTGTATGAAAAAATAACCCAATTTCCGTTATAGTGACCGGAAATATCAGAGCTATAAGAAAAACCGCGTGATTTCTAGAATTCCTACATTTTATCCAAACGCAGTTTAATAAAAATGTACTTCTGTGGAGTTTTTAAAGGCCTACCATTCCCATTGCCCCTTATAAAACGTTGGTCTGTTGTTAATGTCTCCTAGGAGCAATAGACTTCTAGTTGTTTCCTATTGCCTCGACATTCCTTAGAAAATCTTTTCGTTCTTCCAGGTCTACGTTTTTCACTTCTTTTTGTATCTTTCTTGGGATTATCTCATGCTGCTGGACTTCCGCACTTTTAATTTACTTGTTTTTGTCTTAATTTACCTACGTACATTTGTAAATTCCAAGCTCGCAGAAGATCTCATTTGTTGATATATATATATATATATATATATATATATATATATATATATATATATATATATATATATATATATATATATATATATATATATATACATATACTGTATATATGTGTGTGTGTGTATATATATATATATATATATATATATATATATATATATATATTATATAAATCTCTCTCTCTCTCTCTCTCTCTCTCTCTCTCTCTCTCTATATATATATATATATATATATATATATATATATATATATATATATATATATATATATATATATATAGTGCTATTGACATTTGAAAAGGATTGTGTATATATAGGCTGATAGAGAGAGAGTGTGGCATAAATAGATATACATAGGTTACACAAATGGAATTATCGGCTGCTATTTAATTTATCATCTATACATAATACCTACAGTGCACCGCGTGAGGTGCACCGATGGCGTTAGCACCCTACGGGAAAGATAGCGAAGGAGACAAACCCAACAAGAACAACCGGGCATCTTTTAAACACAGTAGATTATAACCTCCATTGAAAATCCTGTTTTTGATTCAAGAACGATAAAAGACTCAGGCCCTCTGAAATGGCTCGCTGGGAACAAGGACTGAATAGCAAAGAAAAATTTCCTAACAGGTCCTTTTTACAACGATCAATGAATTATTCTCTGAACAGGCAGGTGAATGAGATGGAAAGGGTAAATGAGCTTCCAGAAATGAAGTCATTGTTCTCCCCTAGAATGCTAGAAACATTTACCAGTAGAAAACAACAAAAGACCATGTCTCTAATGACAATAATAGATCTCGCGAGAACACCATAACGTCCCTTCCAGCACGGGGTTTTACTACGTTTCATTATTCTACGAGAATCTACGTGGTTGAGAAATGAGTCACTATCGGGTCGATACATCCCAGTGACCGGGCGGGACGGAAAAAAAAAAAAAAAAACTACTATAAACTTGATTCCTCGTTACCTTTACCTTTACCTGGCCGAGTCTGGGCCAAGCTGTTATTGGGAAATTTCCCGATAAACTAACTTTGCTACTTTGCGTGTGGCTCCGTCGATCACTAACCAAGGCCTGGAATGAATCATCGGAAATTCATAAAATTTTAAATGCTTTGTTGCGTCACGGTTTTATTCCCTTGAACTCTTTAGGAATATCAAACATTGATAGATGGAACCTTCGTTCGACCACATATACCTGATTGTGTCATCGCCAAGTAATTTTCTGAACGCACCCTTAGATATATCGTACTTCGCTTTTGTGAGCGAGCTGTAGTTCATAACGTTTATTCAATTTGGTCACCCTTCCTTTAAGTCGAATCAATCTATAAGCTATGCATTTTTCATCGCACCCAATTAACTGGAGGGTGAAGGCATTGACGACTTATCACCGCATCCTTATTGTCTTCATCTTTGCCTCCTTGTCGTAATTGGAATAAGTATATTTTGATCAATACTCATACAATGTTGTTTGCTGTCATTTCTCTCGAAAGGAACAGGGGCAGACAGTTATCTGATGTTGGATAAACAGAGGATTCTGAAATGGAAGGATAAATTTTCGTGTGCTTTAAAGATAAGGATAATTGCATACATTAACAGTTTTATGTAATTTTCTCCCTAAATATCGTTCCCCGAGGGATTTTTTAATAGCAAACCTTTCCTGAAAAAATTCATAGCTTTACAAAACAATTCATCTGTATTTTTTATTCGTTCTTTTTCGACTCAATAATACTGAGAAACAAGAACAAACGTCCGCCTTTTTTCCCAACTGTTGCTTAATGGGAAATCCATAAATCGGTGTAAATCGCTTCTAATAACACCAAACACATTCATCGCTCAAAATTTACGCCACGACCAAGATGCCGGCACCAGCAATTATTCCTCCCACAAATCCATATTTGGAAACCATTTCGTAATCATGTCTCTATTAGCTATTTTGGTCAGTCTCTTGCATTGATTACTTTATTCCCCTTTCTTCTTGCTATAGCTCTGAATGATAAGATTATTATTTTCCTTTTTTATTTCATAAGGCGTTTTCTAAAGTCATTGGTTTCGGAGTGGCACAAAACAGCATGTCATTTACCACAGTCATCCTTTACCTACAGAATTAAGAGTGAGCACCTCTGTAAAGAAATCTTTCACAGCGTTTGGGCCGTTTCATACTCCGGGTTAAAATTCCCAACAGCCAGATACTGCCGAAATAATAATGCACCTTTTCGTCCGATCTCTATGCTTCTGTTCTATGTTCAAGTTCATACTACCTCAAAACACTGATAACCATCTTGTGCCCCAATTCTATTTTTTTTTTATACTAAATCTTACCTTTTCGGAAAAACTGATAATTCTCTAGAGACCAAGAAAATTCTTCTTCTTGACAGTCTACACATTTCGTCACCTGTTCCGTTCATCTTCACACTTCAGTTCCTTCCCAGATTTCTCCCGTTCTACAGCTTTGCCTCCCCTCAGCTATTCTCAGATTCAATTGTTCTCCAACGAAAGAATAAAAAAAACTAAGAAGCGAGTCAGTTTGAATATACCGCATGTAATAAGTAACGACAAGATTTAAATGAACGCACTTTGTCATAACAATAATGCCTAAAGCTTAATATAGTAAATTAAAAACAAACAATGAAGAAACCAAAATGTGCCTGAGCGCGATCCCCAGTCAAGGGAACCAAGCCCAATTTTTGTGGTACTTGTGAGAAGCCAGTAGCCGCAAGTATAGATGCAAATACTTGCACCGATGCAGTAAACTGTAATTAATATAAGGGAATGGTTCCAAGTACCCCTCCCCACCGAAATTCATCAGATTACTCACAAGTACTCAGGTTACTGACGGCCGCCTTTGATGCTCTGTAGATAATAGTCATAATAGGTAGTCATATTGCAAAGATGTAAAGTATATTGACTGCATGATTTACTGCTGATAACGTATTCGAATACGGTAGTTATTTATGAAGTCAATGTTTATCGACTCATGCTTGATCTTAGTACCCTAAATCACAAAGGAAGAAAGTGAAGGCATGCTCTTTATTTTATTGTAATTATTTTTATTTATCTGACCAAAATAACCATAGTTACAAGTCGACACAACTTTAATTCCATTAACAACATTATAGCTGTCAACTTGATTCTATTTTTGTAATAACTTTTTATAATTAACAACGTAATGCACGTAGCTACTCTCCCATGAAGGTCCATTTTAATGAGCTTTCAGGGACAGGCGACAACCGCAGGTTATACTTACGAACACCCGCGCAAGGCTGTGAGAGTTCCAGCTTCCTGCTGTACAAGGAAACTGCCCTTTTTGCGAGACATTCGCAAAAGGGGATTCAAGAGATTTTATGGGCTGCCAAAACAGTCGACAGGAAACAGGGTTGCATTTTTGCATGTCCTCAGCGACATCCAATTATTCTTTTTCTTACTTGGCGGTTTTAACTCTCGTAATGCTTCTAACAAGAGGTTCTCAGAATGTTATGTGCCTGGCTGACATCGAAATAATAATAATAATAATAATAATAATAATAATAATAATAATAATAATAATAATAATAATAATAATAATAATAGGTTTCACTTCAGGGCAGGTCGTTAGAATCTTGTAAAAGTAGTGACAACAAAGAGACACCTGATGAAATTAAAGGATGATTACAGGAATGATAATAGCACTTTCAGTAGCAACGGGTAGTCAAGTTTTTCATGTTTGCTTTGTCTTTCTCATCAGATAGGATTTGTAATTTATTTAATTTGATCATCGGCCTTGGAGACTAAAACAAAGGGTTTTCAAGAACGCTCAAGCTTTGTGGATTAAATCGTCTTATTTGTCTGGTCAGAATACAGAGGTGAATATCAGGCCTCTTAGCCCCTTTAACACTTTACCACAGATCTAGATTAATTAACAGACACACACACACACACACACACACACACACACACACACACACACACACAAAAGAATCTGTGAATTTTGAATGTTGTGATTTTTAGTGGTCGTGGTGGTAGGTTTCTGTCTCCTAACATTATCAGTTATGACTTGGACCCTTGACGGATGGTCTCTTGCGTGTCAGTTTTTCATAAGTTGTATTTTAACAGTGATCTTTCCCATTCACAATTAATCCCTGATCCTCTTCACCTGCCGAGAGCGGCCAGATTTACTGAACAGCAGCACCAATATGCAGTAAACGTCAAACTTCCGTCGAACTCCTCATTTCCAGAGGTTCTTTATTCCTCACACCTTTGTACTGTGGAACAGCCTCCCTGAGGATGTTGTGCAATTGGAACCTTAAAAGTTCAAGCGAAGTTGGAATGCATTACTACCCTAAAACAAATCTCCCAGTATTTTACGTGTATTTTTATCTGTTTATTTCTTAATTTGTTAAATTATTTTTTTTCTGTTCTAATAACTGATGTGTTTTTTTTGTATTTCCTATTATCTTCTTTGGAACCTTAAATTTCAAGTCAACGGCCCCTGTAGGCTTGTTCCATATGTATAGGTTTTATCTTCAGAATAATAATAATAATGATAATAATAATAATAATCATGCCAATGTTCTTCACGCTAATTTTTAATGAATCTGAAATCGGATTCATTAAGTGTTTATGAATACAATTTTTCCGCCATCCTGTGAAAAATCATGTTTTTGCTTTTTGTTTATTTCATGTTCTGAAATAATTTGTGTATATATATGTGTATATATATATGTGTGTGTGTGTGTGTGTGTTTGTGTTTACGCGCGCGCACGCTCATGTGTATGAGAGGAGGAAGTGCTTGCAGTAACTACCGTGTGGCTAGACGTCTACAAGCAGCATTATGCACGTGAAACTTGATGCTCTTCACCTGACTTATCCAGTATCTCTCTCTCTCTCTCTCTCTCTCTCTCTCTCTCTCTCTCTCTCTCTCTCTCCGTTCCCTAGCGAAAGGAATCAATTTCCGGGCTTAAAATAGTCACCAGTAAAAGACTTATGAAAGACATGATATTGATTATCAGAAAATGATCAGTGCCATGTGACGGAAAATATTAGCCTCCTTGTAATGGGGGATACAACGCTGTTCGTTGAGGGCTTCACACGGCTGTAGTAAACCAGAAAATTGGTGGCTTATTATTTTTCTTTTCATCAGTAAACCTTTTACCTTCTTAAGGGGCGGATCTAGAGAAAATGAGACAACATTCGCCCGTTGAATCGTTCAAGTCATATATATATATATATATATATATATATATATATATATATATATATATATATATATATATATATATATATATATATATATATATATATAAAAGTGTGTGTGTGTATATTTAATATAATATATATATATATATATATATTTTTTTATAATATGTTTATATATATATATGTATATATATATATATATATATATATATATATATATATATATATATATATATAAAAATATTTATGTTTGTGTGTATGCGTGCTTGTGTGAAGACAAAAAATGAAAGCAGAAAACTAAAGTAAACAATGGAACGTATTTCCGATTACCACTACCCTGTTTGATGAGGAAAAGACTGCTCAACTTCCGGGCGAAACATGGAGAAATTTAGACACGTTCATTAAAATCTCACTGTACCTCTGTTGAACTGGCCCATAAGAGATGCACCTGGTAAGTAGTAAGATTTGGCAGGTAGCTGCTATGGGATGATGGGCATGTGGCTAACGACCTCACCCGAAAATACTTGCAGATAAACAGAAGGGAGAATGGAGTACTTTATATATATATATATATATATATATATATATATATATATATATATATATATATATATATATATATATATATATATATGTGTGTGTGTGTGTGTGTGTGTATGTATTTACTTATATACTGTATATACATATATATCAGTGTATTTATTTATTTATCTTTGTGCATCTTTATATCATCAAACAAACATTATCATACCCGTACCACACAGGTGATACCCTACGTTGTTAGTGTGGAAAGGAACAGGCAACCAGCCTGTTTTTGCCCATTTTTTTAATTTTTTTGTTACTACTTTGAAGACGATCCAAGGACTTAGAAAAAAAGAGAGAAATTAAAAAGAACCGGTTGGTTGTGCGTCTCATGTTTACATGACGCACCATCTCATATTCACTTATTATTTCTTCTTCTCGATTGTTTTTCCCATTCTTATCCGAAGGGCAGTCTGGTCTCTTGATGCTTGCAGTGTTCTGAAGGACCTTGGATGCTTGCTTTACAAAGTAATAATCCTTTTCGTCTCGTTCCATATTAGTGTTTGCCCAATCTGAAACAGACCACTGAGGAGGATTCACTTTGCCCGGAGCAGTTGGGAGGCCTTGCTCTCGGGCCAAGGCCAGGAGTTTATGGAAAAGAATGAAGAAGAGGCAGAGGAACGGGGCAGGGGTGTAGTGTAGGTACGAGGAACGAAGGATGTGTAGGAAGGATACAGGTCCTGGATCGGCTGGATGAATACAGAGAGAAGGACAAGAGGCGTAGTCGTTTGAGAAAAGTCATTATTCATACATAGTTAAATAGGAGAATAATGAATTGAACAGGAGCATGAAATTGTAATTGGATATTCGCGAATTATGAAAAATATTAATTTTGTCTTTCTGTTTAATCGCGGGTTATGTGGGTTGTGTGTCATCTAACTGATATCATGCAAAGATATTATAAAGTGAAGGACAGCCTGTATCATCTACATATTTCCTGAATTTATCGTAAGTTACAGAACAGCGCGAAAATCATTATTACAGAATAGAGGAATGTTGTTAACCTGGAAAGCGATCGATGTCAAAGCTAATAGCATGGCTCTGCCTCAGTTAAAAAGAAAAAGAAATGAAAGGGGAGGGTTAAAAGTAAAATGGAAATATTCTGTAATAACTAGTTTAGAAATATCTTTCCATTTTCGGTGTTATCGTTGCTGAAAATAATCAAAATAAACATACTGAAATACCATAAAGTAAAGTAGAAGTAAAGACGATTAAAATTGGAAACGACAAGGAATAAAGCTGTGCACCTCACGTAAATAGTGTAGTGAAGTTCCCGCAACTGTGTTTGCGGAGTGAGCGCTTAGGGTTAAAAGTATATCTTAGTTTAACCAGACTACTGAGCTGATTTACAGTTCTCCTAGAGAGGGCTGGCCCGAAGGATTAGACTTATTTAACGTGCTAAAAACCAACTGGACCTACAGCTTATTGTGGAATCCGAACCACGTCATGACGAGAAATGAATTTCTATCACCAGAAATAAATTCCTCTAATTCTTCATTGGCCGGTCGGAGAGTCGAACGCTGGGCCGACAGCGTGCTAGCCGAGAGCTGTACCCACCATCCAATGAAGAACTTCGTGAGCGTTTAGGAACCAGGAACCGTTAGGAAAGAACGGCGAACGGATGAAAAGTGAAAGCAAATATCTATCTTTCGAGCAGTCTTCGTTACTCCGGACAAGCTATCAATTTCGCCAAAAATATACTACCCAAATAACACCTAATTAACCAGTCATGCTTCCTGAAGAATGGTGCGCGAGTTCCTGAATAGATCTCGAAGAATGACCACATAATGTTACTTCATTTTACTGGCTCACGACATCAGATTTTTTTTGTCACAACAAAGAGCTACCTTACGTTATATAACGCACGAAGCATAGGTATGAATTACTCTGTAGTGATTTATTTGGCAGACAGAGCAATGTGGCCGGTGAAAGGTGGTGGAAGTAAGGACGAATAAAAGGGGTAAGCACTGATGAACTCCAAAAAATTGTACACACTGAAATGCATAAATGAAAAAAATAAATAAATAAAAGATAAATAATTAAATAAATCAATCAAAATAAAAAATAATAATAATGAATAAAATTTAAGAAGTATGCTTGGATAGGTCCTCAGGGACTTGGCAGAATAGTTTGGCATACGCCGTAAATTGGTACCATGAAAATGTTTATTTCCTTGTGACTAGCAATAACAGTGAATATTTCATATAAAATCATACTACATACATACAATAAACATCAATCAGTTTAATGAAAGATAATATTTATGCCCAAAGTTCTCAGATTTTTAATATTTCAGTCCGTGATGTTTTCAGATTTTTAATATTTCAGTCCGTGAGGTTTTCAGATTGTTAATATTTCATTCCGTGATGTTCTGGCTGCCTTGGTATATGATTAAACCGGCATTACCACTTTTTAAAAAAGTTACCTGAGATTTTTGCATCCATATAAGGTAGCGCCATGGCAAACGAGGTAGCTACACAGGCAGCAAGCAAGCAAGCAAGCTGGAAGAGACACTCAGATTTTTAATATTTCATTCCGTGATGGACTGGCTGCCTTGGTATAGGACTAAACCGGCATTACCACTTTTTAAAAAAGTTACCTGAGATTTTTGCAACCATATAAGGTAGCGCCATGGCAAACGTGGTAGCACCCAAGCAGCAAGCGGGCAAGCTGGAAGAGACATTGGAGACAAAAACAAGGAAACCAGAGATAAGCCTATAGTTCCCTGAGCGTGAGCAGAGATCCTAACGGTTCTTTCCCTCTCACCTTTGGCTGGTAATCTTGGGACTCTTTGTTGGAGGGAGCGGGGAGAGAGTGAATCATTTTGTCATCTTGCCCTTGAGATAAAGGAATGGCTTTTGTTAGAATGAACTTGTTTACTCCAGTGGGATTTGACGACCCACTGAACCGAAGGCAGAAGGTGACGAAGAGGGACTCGCTGGTTGATGGTGAAAGTTGAATAAAGGAAGCGACTGTGTTACAGTCAGCCCAAGTATGCGAATGGCATTTTTGCTTTTGATAAGACATGAAAAAACGGAAAAAAGGGTTTGTAAAATTACCCAATAGAGGCAAGACCGCGTTAACGGTCAAAATCTTGACATTTGACGCTCAGTGGTAACATTACCCACTTTGAACATTTGGAGCTTGGCTGTGAAAATTACGTCAGAAAAAACGTAGTTTTACAAATTTCGTTTCACATCAGTCATAAAGAATTTTACCTTAGCAGTTATCCAAGATCCAATCATCTTTCCCCTATCTCAAGACAGTAACAATACGGATCACGTCAGTGATCTACTGAAAGAATGATGAGTCATTGAAGAACCATGACTCGAGATGAGTATTAAGTTGCTTTTCATTCATTTGGCATCCTTATTGATGACTTGTTGTGACACATATTTTATAAATCATTACAAATCCAGGAGGATCTAATGAGAGAGAGAGAGAGAGAGAGAGAGAGAGAGAGAGAGAGAGAGAGAGAGAGAGAGAACGTTAAATCGGATAACAGTAAAAGTGGAAAAACTGGAACCTGGCGAAACCACCACAGCATCCATGACCCACTTTCTGAGCATGCTTGACGCAGGGGAAACTATGCTTGTATGTATGTAGTATGCACTGGAGATCATTCATAGTATAACATACTGTCACAGAATCCTATTTTTTAAGTTCTTAAATGAGCAGAAATATTAAGCAGAATTAAATAAAAAATCGGACAGGAGAAGAAATGAGTTGAACATCCTAATTAGGGGGAACTTCCTTAGGCTTTAAAAGAATTTGATTTTGTTTTCGTATTTTCTCACCGTCGATTTCTGGCGCATTCTCTCTCTACATCTCTCTCTCTCTCTCTCTCTCTCTCTCTCTCTCTCTCTCTCTCTCTCATGTATGTGCGTGCATATATAAGAAGTATCCAACGGGCCATGATGAACTCAATCCGAGTTGTACTGACCTTTTGGTACTTTCAGTACTTCAAGATTCTTATTGCGTTAATAATAGAGGTTGGCAAATTTGCGATTTTGAAAATGTGACGTAATTAAGGCTGAAATGAAAAGAGACAATGGATAAAAAGGTCAACCCCCATAGGATATGAATGGAAAAAGTGAAATTCTCTCTCGGATTCGAGTCTGTCATTATCACCCTATTCCAACGAGCTGTCAGTCTTTGAAATTAAATGAATATCCTCAGGGTGACATTATAAGAATAACCTTGCCCGGAAGGTGCGACACAGCGCCCCACATCGATGTTTGACCAAAGGCGTTTTAATTCTCCTGTCTGGCACGTTTTTTTGCACGCCAGTAATAACATTTGGCTGCTGGATTATTTGCGCTAAGGGCGTGGTTACTCAGTGACTTCCTGCGGTCACCATGTTGCCTGAAAAAAGAAAAAAAACGAAGAAAGGAAAGGGAGCAGCAGAGAAAGGGATAATTTATTCAATGGTGACCTTGCTTGTCCTTCGTTAAGGTTACATTGTTTCGAGAGAAAATTGCGCTTCAGCAAATTATGCTGACTGCAGTTGCTTATTGCTCTTCATACGTACATACAAATACACATACACACAGACATATATATATATATATATATATATATATATATATATATATATATATATATATATATATATATATATGTGTGTGTGTGCATATATATATGTGTGTGAGCAAATGCCACTAAGGAAAGTGAAACGACGGAGTGGCGCTAGGCCTTTCGACTTACTGTCCTTGGTATTTGCCTTTATTTGTATATTCATCACGTTCCATATTTTCGTGATTCATTTATACATGCATATATATATATATATATATATATATATATATATATATATATATATATATATATATATATATATATATATATATATATATATATATATATATAGCAGTTTGATTTTACTAATTTTTCTTGGGTCCTTCAGATTCAAAAGACTTTATACACACGTATATATATACAGCATGTATACTGTATATATATATATATATATATATATATATATATATATATATATATATATATATATTATATTGTATATGTGTATAAAGTCTTTTGAATCTGAAGGACACAAGAAAAATGAGTAAAATCAAACTGCTTTTTTTATCCTTCACTTATATCGCTATCTTTGCAGTTTAGTTTTTTGAGAATCATTGATTAGCACTGCTGTCTGATCATAGAGAAACATAAACAAACCATTAGTAAATGGAACGCTTAACGTAAATATATGTATTCCACTGCAGTGTAGCATAATCATCAGATTGATTTATTCCATTATCTGTATCATTACAGTCATCACAGTAAATTTATCAGTGTCGTGGATCTTACTTTATCTTGTCAGCACTGGTAATGTGGTGTTGAAGACAAGGCCGTAGGGAACGTGAAACCTTATCGATTTTAACGTACCGCCAGTAAATTTGCTCGTAGGTTAAATATTTGCTAATAAACTTAACATTTTCTCCTCATCTGTTCCTTGTTTTCATAGGTTTTCTGATTTTCCTGTTATTCCTGAAAGGTCAGTAGATCGACTCTAGCGGTTATTCGGCCAAATGTCGAATGATGAAATAGTTGCGTATCTTGTAAAAGTAAACGTCTGGGTTTTACGAGCAGCTCGTAAGGGCAGTAGTGATAACAATAAACATTTCTGTCATTAACAACAAGTCTTAAGTCTGGAAAGCCTCAACAGATCCAGTAATTAAGAGTAAACAGAAGGTGCGATGTAAGCTACCTTTTCTCGCTTAATGATGATGAATTATAATGGCTTACGAGCTGCCAATTTTGCGAATGCAATTAACTAGTTGCAATTTCACGCCATTTTTCTTAACGCTGTCGAATTTATCATTGTCCTTTTTGCTGCAAAATAAAAAAGATAGGAACAGAAACGTAAAAGAACAGTCGTAGAAATACCTCTTACACATGCAAATAACCCTAATTTGTAAAGGATAATTTGACAACACCTTGCTATTAGGTGAGCTCTTACCTTACCTCCATACGGTCATACGATAATCGACTTTATTGATGAATTCATTCTGTAGCTTCCAACCACTTCCCCGTACTTGGTTTACGGTCCACGTGTCAAGGTGGTGTCCAGTGTAAATGGATATGAATAAGTTTCTTTTTATTTAACTTGTATTTTATAATACTGACGGACGCAAAGTCCAATCGGCATCCACTTAAAAAAGGGGGTTACATAGAAAATGTTAGTAATTTTAATGGAATTGTTTTGTGTGGAACGATGCAATGTTTAAGAAGACATATCAGAGACATAATAAATTTGGAAGACGTAACTACTGATTACGTAAGCAGAGAAACATTTTAGAACAGTGATGCTAACATGACAGTTTAAGAGTTGCCGCTTTTCACTTGCTTTAAAAGAGTTAGTCTTTCAAATATGTCTCCTTGCGTTGTAAACCTCATTGGAAATTGTTTTTAGTTTTCTGTAAAAGAAAACTATTATGCCGGCTTTGTCTGTCCGTCCGCTCTTTTTTTCTGCCCGCACTTTTTCTGTCCGCCCTCAGATCTTAAAAACTACTAAGGCTAGCGGGTTGCAAATTGGTATGTTGATCATCAACCCACCAGTCATCAAACATACCAGATTGCAGCCCTCTAGCCTCAGTAATTTTTATTTTATTTATGGTTAAATTTAGCCATAATCGTGCTTCTGGCAATGGTATAGGATAGGCCACCACCGGGCCGTGGTTAAAGTTTCATGGGCTGCGGTTCATACAGCATTATACCGAGACCACCAAAAGATAGAACCATTTTCGGTGGCCTTGATTATACGCTATAGCGGCTGTACAGAAAACTCGATTGCGCCGAAGAAACTTTTTACTTGTTATATACCGTGTTAGCAAGAAAGAATAATGGATCAAAGATTTAGAGAAGAAACATTTGTAGGTGAAGAACAGTTTGGTTTCATGCCAGGAAGAGGAACGACAGATGCAGTGTTTGCCCTCCGACGGATGATGGAAATCACCGGAAAGAGCAGAAAGTGCACATAGTATTCGTAGATCGGAAGAGGCATACTATAGAATACCACGCCAAGAGGTTTCGAGGTGCATGCGAGTAAAGGGAACGCCGGAGAAGTATGTGAGGTTGGTCCAAGATATGTATGAGGGAGCAAAAACGCAGGTTAGAAGCAGTGTTGGGTTAACTGAATGGATACCAGTAAGAGTTGGTTTACATCAGGGATCTGCTTTAAGTCCATATCTTTTTGACCTGATAATGGACGTGCTATCTCAAGGAATGAGAAATCAATCCCCCTGATGCACGTTGTTTGCTGATGACATCGTGTTATGCAGCACCAACAGAGGGGTAGTGGAGACAAAGGTTTAAAGATCAGTAGGAAGAAGACTGAATATCTAAGATTTAATGAAGACCAAGACTCCGAGATCAGTGTGGAAGGGACAAGGTTGCACCGAGTAGAAAAATTTAGGTGTCTTGGTTCAAAAGTGGCTGATGATGGAACTTCGGATGTAGAAATAACACAGAATGCAAGCTGGATGGAAAAATTGGAGAAAGATGTCAGAATCTACATGAAGGTTCAAGGAAGAGTGTATAACACAGTAGTGAGACCAGCTTTGATGTATGGAACAGAAACATGGCCGGTAAAGAGAGTGCAAGAGAAGAAATTGGATGCGATAGAGATGAAAATGCGCAGGTGGATGTGTGGAGTAACAAAAATGGACAAGATCAAAAATGAAAGAACAAGAGGAACTACTAACGTCGTAGAACTATCAAAGAAGGCCCAGGCAAGAAGACTGAAATGGTATGGCCATGTGATGAGAATAGATGAGACATATGTAGGGAGGAGAGTGATGCAGATGGAGGTGCCTGGTGGGAGAGCAAGAGGAAGACCGAAGCGAAGGTGGATGGATGTAGTTAGAGAAGATCTGAGAGACAAACAATTGTCAGAGGACGATGTGTTTGACCGAGCCAGGTGGAGGAGGAAAGCTGTCAGAAACATCGACCCCACACAGAAGTGGGAAAAGATGCAGAGAAAGGAGGAGATATACAGTGTTAGCAACCAGCATGATGTCTCCTAAGGTCGAAACAATTTAATCACTTTACTATTAACATTTCATATAGAAACAGTCCACATTTCACATCATTCACCCATAATTTACAGTAGCATGCGCACACACACACAAAATAGTTGTTTCATCAATACCTTCAGGTTAAAGATTGGGAGTGACATTTTGTTCTTGTTTTCCCTTCGTTTCCTAGCTTCTGCAAATTGGACAGAATAAAGCCAGTTGACTAATTTAGTGACTATTATTGTTATTGTTAAGTTAAGGCAGCCCCTTGCCAGCAAAGCTCTTGCTCGAGAGTGATAGAGAAGGGATAGTAATTTAGAAGGGATGGCAAGTGTGAAAATGAAGCAGACGAAGAAAGAATGGAGCAGCCCCAACTGCTATGTTACTTGATATGTGGGCAAAGCTTTGAGGGTCCCAAAGCCTTACCTAATATTTGGAAAGTGGAGTTTTTTTTTTACTAATTAACAGATTGTTTTAGTGTCTGTAGACACGTCTATACATTCCAGTACACTCTCATTTAAGGGTAAGATGATTTTACAAATGACTGAATAAAAAATTAGTTGATGTATTTTTTTATCTGGATTGTACTTAACTCTCTCTCTCTCTCTCTCTCTCTCTCTCTCTCTCTCTCTCTCTCAGTGTTCAGACGCCTGATAATATAATAGGCTATTTTAGGGAGGTTAGTAGCCTTAGTCTTGTTCTATACGAATGTCCACATTTTGAATCAAGATGACGATAATAACAAAACACTGAATGTATATGGACTATATTCTTCTGTATCTGACAGTAATTCACAGGTCAACTGGGCGGCAATTTTACGACGTTACCGGAAGTGGGCTAAATTTTTTGGGTCATGTTAAACGATGTTAAATATTCATTTCCGGGAAACAGGAAGTTACATGAAAAATTAAAACATAGTCCAACTTATATCTCATTTAGATAACGGTGAACGTACTTCAGTGTATATATATATATATATATATATATATATATATATATATATATATATATATATATATATATATATATATGTGTATATATATGTGTGTATGTATATATATTTACACATGTGTGTAACTTGAGGTTGTTGTCCCTAAAAGGGCAGTAGCTTTAGAAAAAATACAACACGCAGGTCACTGACACATCCTTACTTTACCTGCGTAATCACAGATGAACCCAATGTGCAAAAAACTTCCACACTGCCCCCTTCATGCACCTACACAGAAGACACATCAGCATGGCGTCGAACCTTCTAACACACATTGCGCCTCCATTACTCGTACTCTCGCACCTCGTAGACGTTAAGGTCCTACTTATCCAATCCCTCTTTTTCTTCCTTTATCCTACCCGTTTCTAGGCCTTCCTGTCCTCCTCTCTTGCAGCATTAAAGAATTATACACACATTTTACCAAACTATCGTCGTTCATTCTTACTACGTGCCCAGACCACCACAAAACAATAACCCACCCTTTCACGTTCTCGCACAGCCCATACTATGCAAGCAGTTCATTTCAACAGGTTTGCATTCAACATCATTTCACTTCAGTAAAGGCATTTATTTATATATATATATATATATATATATATATATATATATATATATATATATATATACTGTATATATAGATATACATACATATCATATATATATATAAACATGTATTTATATATATATATGTGTGTGTGTGTGTGTGTATGTATATATATATATGTATGTATATATATATATATATATATATATATATATATATATATATATATATATATATATATATATATATATATACAGTATATAATTTACTGGTCACTTGTTTACATGATACGTAGGTAAGTTGTGTGATAAACACAAAACTTCCTACCACTGATCGAACTGGTCGGCACAGCAAACGTTTAGTAACCTTTCTGGTAAAGCGCTAGTCATACGTCTTGCACCTCATGACGTTTCAGTGTTAAATCGACTATTTCAGGTAGATCATCTAACATGCTCTCTCTCTCTCTCTCTCTCTCTCTCTCTCTCTCTCTCTCTCTCTCTCTCTCTCTCTCTGTGACGTATTGTTTCGTACGATAAAGCGGATATTTCTCGTGTCGGTCAATGGCCGATGCGTCCTCTAATATCTTTCTGTCCTTTGTAATGGCAAGCGTTCGCCATCCTTGACATTTTGTGGAGTTGTATCTCAGGCTTTCTTGGTTTGACCTTTAAAACGGCGTATGTTTACGCCAGACGGAATTCGGCGTAGGAATTCGATGTTACGTGATTCATTGAGGGGTTTTAATTGACTATGGTTCTTACTGAATTATTGATATTGTTATCGCCCAATTAAAATTCCGTCCTCCCTTTTCCTCTACTGTAATCGCAAATTAAGCTCCCCGCCGTATTTACGTTCAACGCTTTGTATTTCAGTATTATTATCGTTATTATTATTATCATCATTGTGCAAAATATTCATTAAGAACAAGCTGCAAGGTCGTTAAGAACGCCCAAATTGCAAAGTAAATGAGAAGAACTATTATTAAAGAAGATTAATATGGAAGCATAAACGTAAATGAAAAATAGCGAGTTAAGAGTAAAAACACCAGTGGAATTGTCTTCAGAAATGCTAGGTATACATATTTTATCAATACAATTCGTAGTCACTGTTCTCTTCTCAACAACATCCTGTTCTCATCCTCTCTCTCTCTCTCTCTCTCTCTCTCTCTCTCTCTCTCTCTATGCCTGCTCACGATACTGACGGCGTCACCTGGAGAAGCTGGATCTAAAAATAGCCTCGTCCAAACGTCATCCGTGCGCGTATTATGTCCAAGGCACCAGCAATAGATCGATCATCGGGTGTCACCTAGGTATGGCAAAGATGGACCGCCTGACCCATGATCTAAAGAATACCAGCTAACGCTGGAGAGGAGCCGTGTTATGTGTGTGCGTTCTAAATAAAGTTATTATCAGAGGGAAGCTGAGTGCGCATGCGTGTTTGTGTCAGAAACGCCCCTTCAGGAGTGAGAGCGAAAAAATATTGAACTTTGGTGTAGCAAAAACCTATAAATGATAACGTATGAGAAGATGGCGGCTGACTTCTTTTCATGCTAGTTGCTTTTCCAATATACCATCGACCTGAGGTAACATTGCTGGAAAGGCCAGAGGCGGGAATACCTCGGTTTTCTTGGAACAATGCCGATGATGCTTGCACAACGGGTCGGTCGCATTATATGAAACAATCAGAGCTTGATAGATTATAAGAAAACTCAACAGCAATTTTATAAATAAAGAACAGGGGTAAATTGTCAGTCAACAAAGCTGTGGATCACTGAGGTGCACAAGACACAGGAGAAAAAATAAACAAGGAAATGAAAAAGAGTGAATATGCTTAAATATTTCAAAAAATAAGTTTTCAGTTAAAAATTACCGTCTAGCAAAGAAAGAATAGTGAAAATGGAAAAATCTTGCTCGATTTTACATTACTGAACATCTTCGGAAAGCACTTACTGAATGTATCGGTGTGGCAATAATGACAAATTGTAATTAACGACAAAATGAAACTAAAATTTGTCAATATTGTAAGACTAATATATTCGGTGGATGCATCCTGCCAAATCTTTAGTCATGTAAGATCGTGCAATGTTTTCCATTTTCATTCTTTCTAAACTGGACGATGATCTTTTAATAAATAATTTGTATTAATATTTAGATGCATTGCAATACTTGTTATTCTTTTTTATTGTCCCTTTTTCTCATGCGTCCTGTTTACGTCTGTAATCCATTGTCTTGTTTATTAGTAATTTAACGCAGTTCGTTATTAACAAAATTGCTGCTTCGTTTCATGACAGTTCACTAAGTTCACATAAGTTTTTTATAACGCGACTGATCTTTTTATTGTGCTCACATCTGCAGCATTATTCAAAGATAACTTGAGGCAATTGTCCTCTTGGCCTTTCAAGCAAAGTTACCCCGGTCGTTGGTATATTGGAAAGGCCTTCTGTCCTATATTTAGAGCAACGAATTTAAAACATATCGGCCGCTGCCTCGCCATACATAATCACCGCTCATGATCGTGCGATCTGGTGTGACTTAACATGATTATTCTCGAGGCCCCAAGCAATTACGGTATGCTCGTGATAAGCTGTTTGCTTTAATGCCACAGGATAGACTATGACCTTAGGTCACGAGAGACGGTAATGACGGTTTCTTTTAGATCGACCCACATGAGTATGGGGTTTTATTTTCAAGACCTTTTTATTGGATATTGAATCCACATCGAGCCTGTGACCTTAAGGCCCCGAGGGGCAGTACATTTTCTTCTTATACTTGACTTAAGCTCTCTCTCTCTCTCTCTCTCTCTCTCTCTCTCTCTCTCTCTCTCTCTCTCTCTCTCACCTTCGGTGCCTTCTCCCCTGACATTCCCAGCCATGGAAAGGTATTGACATAATAATAAGTTTGACTTTCGCGGTTTTATTTGAAAAACTCCAAGGTGTGACCTTTTTCGCTTCATGCAAATGTAGAAGACCAAGGCAACGTTAAGGATGATTCATTGTGAAGGACACAAGGGGTGTTTCGTCGCATAGCGTGCGGCTACAATAATGAGATTTTTGTCTTTTGTCACATTGAAGTAGGAAGAATTATTTAAAGAGGCTATAAGAAATATAGAATTATGAAGGCAGTTAAGACGAACTTTGGAGAAGATGTAATAAAGAAAATGTAACAAAAGGCTCGAACAAATAATAAGAAGAGGAGGAGGAAGAAGAAGGAAAATGAGTAAGTAGGAAGTGAAACTAGTTCCCTTCCGAGTTTCATTCACGACCAAGGCGACAGAGCGACTAAATTCACAACGGAATCCAAGACTTTTTAGTCATCTGTTGACGCATTAAACACCGTGAGACCACCGGAAGCAAGACAGCACAAATATAAAAGAAAAAAACAGATACAGCGATTTAAAGGACCTTGTCCCAACCGGACCTCACCGGTCGAGTTTTTTGAAGGTCGTCGCTAGCCTTGAGGGGAGGGGGGTTGGGGAGGGTGAGCGGGATTTAAAGGGAATGACTGGTAGACGCAGTCCTAAGGATATGTTGCCATGGCGCAAGGATCTCTTTTGTATTCCACGTCTGTTTATTTCCTTTTCGGTCTTGGCACAGAGGCACGACAGGATTACCAATCATGTTTGATGGTGCTGCAAATAATATGTAAATTGAGAAGTGCGACGCGTATGTGTTTGCTCTTTACAAATGTCCTAATGTATCTGTACATTCGCAACAAGGAAACATGCGCATGCTCACACAGACACACACATACTTTATATATATATATATATATAATATATATAAATATATATATATATATATATATATATATATATATATATATATATATATAAGCGAATCCCACAGAAATGTGTGTGTAGTATATATATATCTATATATACACAAAATTGTTACATGTCCAGGACAAAGAATATCGTTTAGGGCAATGAAAAGAACAAAGTTGAGAGGCTTGGGATAATACAGAAGTAACCTGGAAATAGTTTAATTAACAATGTAGTAGTCTTGAAATACGGCAATCAGCCAACAATTCAGATTTTTTCGGTTTTTCAAATATTTAACCTGTTGCCGTGGAGGGTTGCCTAGAAGCTCACACTCGGAATGACTGTATGATCGACCCAGGATCCACTTATATAAGTGGGTCCTGGATCAACCGAATGTGTCTATGTATCTCCGCACAAGATGTGTCAAAATGGGCCGTCAAATTTTGTGGAAAGACTAAAAGCGATGCTTAAGGGAGAGCTGATTGGGTTTCGAGGTGGCTAGATGGCTGGTCAAGATTAAGCCGGCCTTATGCCAGCACAGACCTCGCCCAGAAGGCGGTCCAAAAGTCTTCAGATGTTAAAATAATTAAAAAATCCTGGTTTGAACCTGACGACTCCGCCCAACCAACAGTGACAATTTCTATAGTTGCTTTTAACATTTGTTATTCAGTTAGCAGTATGAGACAGGAAGTTTTAACAGACTATTTACGAAATGCTTTATGTAATAAACAGTTCTTACGGAAGTCGAGGCCACCGGTGCTGGAATGTACTGTATCATGCATTGTCTTTAACTCGGTCTTGAAAACAGTTTAAAAAACGTTCAATAGCGCGCACACTCGCCACAACACGTCCTATATACGTGACACAACCAACTAATTATTCCGTTACAGCGCGTGCTTGTGCGTACGCATGAGAGAGAGAGAGAGAGAGAGAGAGAGAGAGAGAGAGAGAGAGAGAGAGAGAGAGAGAGAGATTCCTGTTCAGCAGAAAAGATGTTCTGCGGACAATACGAACAGAGCTCCTGAATGCCCTTGAGGTGCAAATAATTGGATTTTTCTCGAAAAGGCTGGTTAGGATCGCTGCCATGGATAACGAAAGAGTTCGCTATCTCAAGATCATAACTAGCACTCTCTCTCTCTCTCTCTCTCTCTCTCTCTCTCCTTTGTTATTAGTTGTTTCTCGGACCTTGGCCTTGATCCTGGAGTGCGTGTTTTTATGATCCCTTTTTTTGTGACTTGGCTTCTAGGCTGGAAAGTAATGAGGAAGGTAGTTGAGCTTATCACGTGAATATATTTGCCGGTCATTCATTGTTATCAATTAACTTGGACATTATTTTTTCATGTTCAACGTCTCCAAAAAGTATCTAGATATGATTATTGCCCATGAAACCCGAACGGTGGTCGTCAGGTCAGCGAATTCAATGTAGATTTCGACCAGGATGGGTAACCGACAAGGAAATGCCAGGCGCTGTCGGTATAAGAACCCCTTAAACCACTGTTGGAAAAGGTGATAGCTAGCAGCCTCACCCCAGCAACAAATGTTAAAGATCGGAAGGGCAGCTCTTCTTGGAATAATCTCTTCAGGGGAAACATCGTATGGTGAATATGGTCCTACTTGGCTGTTCAGCTTCTTTAACTTTATTTTTCCCCAATTTTCAGTCATTTAAAAGGCAAAGGAGTGTCTCACAATAATAATTCTCTTCTTTGCTTTAAAAAAAAACATATTTTACAGTGTTCGGGCTCCAATTTTCAGTCATTTAAAAGACAGAGGAGTGTCTCACAATAATAATACTCTTCTTTGCTTAAAAAAAAAACTCATCATATTTTACAATGTCCGGGAAAAATTATTCAACGTTTTTAGAATGCTTCGGACGAAGGTAGTCTGAATCTTCAGACATTTTTTGCTTATCATTGAACAGAAATTTTGTTTTCTGTTTCTCTGTACGCTGGCAAACAGATATTTGCCATTACTTTCAGGATTTCTTTTAAAAATCCTCCCATAAGATTCTCATAGCGCTAACAGAAAAAGACGTATTATCGCTTTTCATTCGGTTTTAAAAGTTCCATGATTTTAATGCAATGTACCTCCGTAAACTGAGGAAATGAGAGCGTGAGGAGTAAGATACGCCCAAAACCAACGCTGTTGTTATGTACATGAAAGACAGCCGAGCTGTGAAATTGTGGGTTTGAGCGAAGTAATACTGAAGGTTTTTCTTTGAGAGAAGATTTCGTGAGGACGGTTGATAGGACGCGGTAAAACTCTACGGCCTTGGGGAGGACGGAATCATTTCATGGAAAGAGGCACTATTTCAGAAGGGGACTTGAATCAATAAGTGCAGTTTCGTGTTATGTCATTCCGTTCCATCTGGTCCTTACTTTGCAGGACGTGGTAATGCCAAGACATTGCTTTCTCATTTTCTGTTATTTTATTCACTTCGGGGTTTTTCTTTCTTTTACGTCAGGAACATTGAAATTCACGAACTTGTAGCAAAATAAAAAAATAAAAATTGCATCCGTTCTCATCATTTGAAAAATTGTTCTGGTACATTCCTCATCTGAAGAACGAGTTTTTAAAGGCAATTCTGCCTCATTCCACTGCTCATGTCTCAAACCCACGACTCCTTTAAAGAAAGAAAGATAAAAAAATAGAAAGAAGCGTGGCGTGATGATGAAACTAGAATTTCAGAGACTTGCCTAACGTAAGTTCCCACTAACGTAGGAAATCATTCCGGAGCCAGTTCCCGTTTTCTTTCATTGCGTCATTACGCATAACTCAAGTTCACACACAGCAGACGTCATTAAGTATTTACGAGTCGCTATTCCTTGGTTGTGTTTTATTCAGATTCCTTCGTACTCCGGCGTCATGTGTTTGTTATTGATGCGTTGTTGTCTTCCGGTTCGTCAGATTGATACCTGTTATTATCAGTTTCTTCTCTATTGAATATTAAATTCCGATTTGTTTTCGTTTATTTCTCCTGTTATTGCTACCTGAGTATTATCGTCGCCCACCACACCGTGAATATCGTAAAAATAACGATAATACTAAATCTTTAGATCGCAATATATTTTATCTTGCCTAGCGTATCCACTCCATGCAGTTATGGAGGAACCGGCGTGCACCGGTTCGGCCTGGCTCCTTCCTAATAGCCAGCGAGTTGACGATCGTGGACACTTTTACGGACAAGGACGAGAATTCCTTTGTCTCGTGCTCAGAGTCCTACATCGGCTGCAATCATGTGTTATTCCTGTTGCATAAAAGTCATAAAATGGAACATTGCGGATCCTTCATTTTCCTAAAGGCGTGTGGGTCTCCGGCTTTCTTTTGTGGTATTCCCAGTAATTTCTCCACACATATATATATATGGATATTTATTTATATATATACAATATTTATTTATACATATATACAATATATATATATATATATATATATATATATATATATATACATATATACATATATATATATATATATATATATATGTATATATATATATATATATATATATATATATATATATATATATATATATATATATATATATATATATATATATATATATATATATATATATATATATATATATATATAGAGAGAGAGAGAGAGAGAGAGAGAGAGAGAGAGAGAGAGAGAGAGGGATGGTCAGGTGATTCAACCCTCATTCATGTTTGCTAGGCTCGGGGATCGCTCCCAGCATATTAACAACCAACCCACTCAGCTATAACTGGGTACCAGCGTCTATTGTTCAAGAAAAAGATGATGGGTTAGCAACTTCACCCCCTAAAAGATTTGCCGATGAACTAGAAGGATGTACTTCTTGAACGCCACCCTTTCCAAAGTTAGAAGAGGTATATAGTGAAACTATATATATATACATATGTATATATATGATATATATATATATATATATATATATATATATATATATATATATATATATATATGTAATGTATGTATATGTACGTATGTATATGTATGTATATATATGTATGTATGTATGTATATATATATATATTTGTGTTCGTATATATATATATGTATGTATGTATGCACGTATGTATGTAGTACATCCTAGTAACATCTGATTACCATCGATAAAAGGAAATAAAGGTAATTAGATGGTTTTAGCGCATGCGAATTATTTTGTCTTGAAATCAGGCTTCCCACCTACGTATGATTTTGTGCGTGTGTATCAGCAAACAGGCCATATTTAGGGATTTCATGAAGCTCTGAGCTCACTTTCCTTAAAAACAAAAAACTTGAAAGTATAAGTAATAATAGAAATAGCTTCTGTGTAAGAGGAGCCGAAAAAAGGTCACACTAGTAGGTGAAGCTTACGAAAAGTAAGTGCGTCTTGCCAGTATGATAATTATCTATTGCTTGGAAGTATCGGTGGCATTACCGCAGACATTGCAGAAGGGAGAGTTGCATTTGAGGGCCAACCAGTCTGCTAGGTTCTTTATACCCTTCACTTTCAGAGTGGAATTCACTGCATTCCTGTGTGCTTCCTGAGCTATTTGACCCGGGCTGTATCCTGGAAAACAACTTCACCAGTCAAACGCCAATGTGATGAAGAACAAGGGGACCACATATCTGCCCAGGCAAAAGCTACGAGACTTCACTCTTTAGCTTTCCTGGTCTATCTTGCCACTGAAGGAGGTGGTTTCACCTGAAGGGCTACTAGATAACCCATGGCGGCTACCGATCTTCATAGTGGTTGCTTTAGGCATGTGCGCCGGTGGTTTAAAATGACAATAACGACCAAGATTCAAGCGCACTATGACAGGTAATGCTCAGTGAATAAACTTTACTTCGCTGTCCTTGATCTGTGACCATAACCACTCGATTATGGAACAGTCGTGGAAACTCTACTGAGTCACACATTGCACCAATCAGAAAAGCCCGAAGGGGATGGCAATGCGGATACTCAATGCCAGAGTAACACCGAAGTTCTATGAATCTGGATTCACCATGATTCAGGGTGAACTTAGAATTGTGCAAGCGTGGGCCAATGAATCATGTCAGATAATGTGGCCCCAAGTTACGTGAGCTTCTGCTGCTTGTCTCTGCTTGCTTTCGTAATCAATTTAGTATTCGGTCGGCTTCCGAACAAGCAAGAGTGTGCTCTCGCGCCAGACTCGTTTTTTATATTCGTGCTATGTGGCTCTTACTCCAAGGAGATTTAAGATGGACTTGAATAGGAAACCTGTTAAATGTCTGAAGAGGTACATACAATTTTCTTTTTCTCTCTTTCCAGTGCATCTAAGAAACAGTTTCCTCGTCGGTAAAAGTTCTCATCCAGTTTCGCAACTCACTGTAAACGGAAATTTTTTTTAGAAATGCGTCAGTACGTTACTATTATGAATGAATTTCTGTTAGTGGCACCTCTTCGAACTAACGGTTAGAATAAGGAAGAGCGAGCGGAATGCTTGAAACATTCCTAGATCCATCGATTCTCTGTCAGCTGAAAATTTATCATAATACGCTTATGAGCCTCAATTGTCTTTGACAACAGTACGGTCTTTGCATACGCACGCACACACACACACACACACACACATATATATATATATATATATATATATATATATATATATATATATATATATATATATATATATATATATATATATATAGATATATCTGTATTATATATATATATATATATATATATATATATATATATATATATATATATATATATATATATATATATATATATATAAATATAATAAAATCGCACAATTTCTGCAATGCGTAATCTTTCCTTAAAATCGTGAATGATTATATCCATCATAGATGATATCTCTCTAACAGGTTTTCTTCAATACAACAGCAGTAAAATTTGTGGTATGCTTTCACTGAAGTGAAATTCATTCGTTGTATATACTAATAAAAATCCCTTCCACTTGGTTTGTGATACCTGCATTGGGTCAAATTGGGTTTGTCGATATTCACATCACGCGAGCGCTCCTGCGCAAAGAAGCAGCTTTCCTCTTTCTCAATACTTGGCCACCCTTAGGTTTAGTGTATTTGTAAAGGAGGCAGTGGGGGACTATTAAGGAAGTGAGTTTGGGCAAAAGAATCATACTTTTCATTCGGGGGTTTTCCATGAAAAATTCAGTCTCGCAAATCTGTCACACTGTATAACAGTACTCTGCAAGTCGGTTTTAATCATTATTGAAGTGTTTAATTTCAATGACTATATTAAGAAAATAAGTTGTTTTCTCTTATACTTACCCCTTGAATTTTATGTGAGATATGCGAACATAGAACTAACTGTATTATAGAAGAGATTTTACAGGTTCATTTGGCACCCATACACATGTTAAGTATTGTTCTTATTAGAAGGTAACCAGGGGCAGATCTCCCATATCCGGGTCTGATACGCGGTTTCCCGGGACTGTGACAACCCAAAACTCCTCCTCCAGGTCTTAATGTTGACCTTTAGGAGAGAAGCGAAGGTTACGATTCGCTGTTTTTGACTAATCACACTTCATTTTGGAAAGGTCTGAGAGGTGCGTTTGGATAGTTAATGCTGCCACAACTTGAGAACAGGCGATAGATAAGAAAACTTTTGCAAGTGTTACTTAATAAGTTCAGAATTGGATTTGCTTACTGAATAAATTTCTCTCTCTCTCTCTCTCTCTCTCTCTCTCTCTCTCTCTCTCTCTCTCTCTCTCTCTCTCTCTCTCTCTCTCATCTTCTTGTCACCTCTTTCTGCAACTCTCATTATACTTATACATCGTAGGGGGGAAGTGCCGTCAGTGCACCTCATGCGGTGCACTGTAGACATTACTTAAGGTTCTTTACAGCGTGCCCTCGGCCCCTAGTTGCAACCCCTTTTGTTCCTTTCACTGTACCTCCTTTCATTTTTTCTTTCTTACATCTTATTGTCCACCCTCTCCTAACAACTGATTCATAGTGCAACTGCAAGGTTTTCCTCCTGTTACACCTTTCAAACCTTTTACTATCAATTTCCGTTTCAGCGCTGAATGACCTCATTAGTCCCAGTGCTTGGCCTTTGGCCTAAATTCTATATTCAGTTTAATTCAGTTCATTATACATATAACCACAAAATCCTAATTATGATCTCACAATCTGCAGGTCAATGGCAGGATTCTGAATCCCCCCAACCCAAATGAATTCGAAGGACCCACCAGTAGCCGCACCTGCAGAGATGTCATTTTCCTCATCCTCTTCATCGCCTTCGTCGTCGGAGCGGTAAGTCACTTTCTGCAGCGTTGGCACCTCTTGTTTCGAGATCACGTCCTGTCCCTGAGTTCTGCATGTTTTATTCGACAGTTTCAGCAACTTTACTTATACTCTTTTGTAGCCCAGCATTGTTAAATAAATAAATAAGAAAAAAATAGTTTGGGGATACATGCGACATTAGAATGCTCAGGAACCCATGTCTCTATGCGTAGTCATATCTTTGACAAAATATAGCTTTAGGAGAAAATATATCTTCTCGAATATGAAGGCATTAAACCAGGATTTTTTGTAATTGCAACTCTAGAAAATACAAGAGACTTGTAAAAATAAACTTTGATTTACCGTGTGAAAGAGATGGACTTATCTCAAGAAAATAAAAGACGCATATGCTTTTCAGATGTAAAAATTGATATTTGAACCAAAATATATGAACCTCTCACCAAATATTTTATTGTGGCCAGCGCCTTCATTTCATTGATGCAGTAATACACTTCCTGATATTCTGACCTCTTTTGTGTATCTATCTATCTCTGCCTACTTACCTTCCTATTTATTCAGTTATCTATTATTGATTTGATTGACTGATTTATTTATTTTGCCAGATTGCCTTCTTGGTGTACTTAGGGCTGAATGCTGACCCAGCACGACTGATCCACGGCAACGATCAGTATGGAAATGTTTGCGGCAGGAAAAACACCCCCTACGATGGGGTCCCTCTCTCCGGGCAGGACTTCTCCAAGAAACCGTAAGTGTGAAGAGCATTGTGGGATTGATTTCAAGGATTACATTCATCAGGAGTTTTAGCTTTTCTTTTTAGCTACTGACGCCTATGTATTTTCATGTTAATATGCTGATATAGATTTGACTGTTTAACTACGTAAGAACAAGGATGCATACACATAACACAACACACACATGCATATATATATACATACATATATATATATATATATATATATATATATATATATATATATATATATATATATATATGTATATGTATGTATGTGTGTGTGTTTGTGTATGTGTGTGTATGTGTAATTAGTGGAACCCCTTGCCTAATCGAAAAACGAATGCAGTTGCTTAATAAAGCAGCTTCGGATCGCCTAAGATGAATGGGAAATCACATGACAGGTTGTCTGTCCAACTTCGACCAAACGGACTAGTTATTTTCCTCTCCGAACCAGTGTATGTGAATCTGAGAGATTAATTTCCACTTCTTTCCACCCAGCGTGAAAAAGGGTTATGGCTTCCACTTCGTAATATTACCCGGCTAAGACGTCGCTCCCGAACAAATGCACCGAAAATGATTCATTCACCTGCTTCAGAGACATGTTGCTATAGTTTAGTTGAATTAGGTGCCTTAATTTTTGTTTAAAGTGGTGGTAAGAGATAATCAAGAGATGAAAATAACATAGGCCCGAGTAAATGAATGGCATTACTGTTAAGAAGCAAGGCGATAAAAACACATACACATATCGCGATTGTCATTTGTTACACGAAGTGGCAGAAACAAGATTCCCCTAAAATATTCTACAATGAATTGTCAATTTTGAGTTTCAGATAAAATTTTTATTCTTAATTCCATCTACATTTATTTTACCAGCATTTAAACTTAATATACGATAGAACATACGTAAATATCACCACATGAAATATTATTGGGCTTCGATGTAAGGTTGCTGATGTATGGAGCTGTTTACAAAGAGTTGTCAATATTCATCAAGCATAATTTACTTTCATTGATATTCATCGCGCTGTCACGTTCATCAGGAGTCGTCAATATTCTTCAGGAATAACCTCTCTTCATTACTATTCATTCAGACATCACTGTCTATCTCTGTTTATCAAGAGTTCTCAGCACTGCCCGTCCAGGAGGGGTACCACTCTTCACCTGGAAAAGACTATTTCTTCTTTGTATATCTATCAATAATGATTAAAGACTAGGATAATAATGTCACCGAATATAAGAAATATTGAATTTTCCATATTAATAAGAAAAGGTCTGATTTCAGTGTCCCTTATTATTATTATTATTATTATTATTATTATTATTATTATTATTATTATTATTATTATTATTATTATTATTATTATTATTATTATTGTTGTTGTTGTTGTTGTTGTTGTTGTGTAATAAAATCCACAATTATATAGTCATACATTTACTATATAATTGTGGATTTTATTACACAGATTGTTTTCACGAAATTGTGAATCTCTTAGCATTATTATTATTATTATTATTATTATTATTATTATTATTATTATTATTATTATTATTATTGCAATATCAACCGAGCATTCATTGTTGTCGCACGCTCTCCCGGAACAAGCCGGAAAGGCCCACATTAACTTGCAACGAAGGATATTGCAGAACAGGATGTCCAGGTGTGAGGACCAAGACGAATTAAACAAAGAGAAAGAAGCAATCAAAGCGACACACCCATATGGTGAAAGAGTATCAGTTGAGAGATAGGCTAAAGGACCCTCCTTCCATTTCACGAAAGCCGTTTTCCAGCCTGTAAACCAAAACGTTCGCTCTCTCTTCCAGATTCATGGGGATGGGGAATGTCATCACCTTTGCCAGCGCTATTGCCACGGGTCAGTCCTCGAACGGGGCCACCTGTGTTGCCAACTGTTCGAGTTCGTAAGTGTCGATTGCAAGAACTGTGCTTTGTTGGATTTGCACTCAAGGAAGGATGTTTAAACACGAATATAAAACCGACGCTCAGATATGAACGTTTAAGTAAAATATCACGATATTTCTGCACATAACATGCATATGTTTATGTACATATATATATATGTATATATATATATATATATATATATATATATGTATATATATATATATATATATATATATATATATATATATATATATATATATATATATATATATATATATATATATATATATATATATATATATATATTGAGCTCCTTGCTTCTCGAGTTCGTAAGTGTCGCTTGCAAGAATTATGCTTTGCTGGATTTGCACTCAAGGCTGACGTCTTGATATGAGCGTTGTAAATAAAATCTCAAGTTCTTTTTCTGCACATTATATGCATACTTGTATAGCTCTCTCTCTCTCTCTCTCTCTCTCTCTCTCTCTCTCTCTCTCTCTCTCTCTCTATATATACTGTACTATATATGTATATTTCTGTATTTGTATATAATATATATATATGTATACATAGTATGTATATATTTATATATATATATATATATATATATATGTATGTACATATATACTGTAAATATATATATATATATATATATATATATATATATATATATATATATATATATATATATATATATATATGTATGTATGTATGTATGTATGTATGTATGTATGTGTATATATATGTTGATAATGAACTCTTAACTTCTCGATACTTGTTCACTTTTTGGAGAACCGCCGTAAATCCAAGTGGGAATTGATTAAAAAGGGTGTCGCATTCTTGGTGGAATTCTAACCTATGTTTGTGAGGTTACGGGAAGCTAGCAGCTTTCCTATAAGCATAACGTTCTAATTGATAATATTATTTACGAAACGGATGATATCGTTTGATTAAATGCAAACTGACTTCTTTAGGAAAGAAAAACTCATGCTCACGGTAACAAGATTGGGGACTTGGACTTGTGACAGCAAAACATTTCTGGTACCTTTATTGGTGGTACGTATTGCAAAAAAAAAAAAAAAAAAAAATCGTCCGTATGACAGCGCCTTTAGAGTAAGACAAAGTTATAGAAGAAAGATGAAAGGGAACAGAAGATATATAATCAGAATAGCAGTTGGTGTCAGAGAGAGAGAAAAAAAAGAAAATCCTTGAATCCTAATAACGGAATGCGGCCCTGGATACACGGCAAGTGGAGCCATCATGCCATAGGAGAAGAGTCCCCCACGAAACCATGACATTTCCCCTCCTCTTCCCACAGATCGACGCAAATCGGCTACCGGTGCATCCCAGTGCGGCTCGACGGAGCATCCAACAAGACCGAGGAGATCACGAGGGCCATCTTTGGCGTCAGCGCCGGAAACTTCTTCAGAGATGTAGGCAAAGATTTAGCGGCGTCATGGCGGGAGATTGTGTACATGTGTCTCATCGGTCTAGCCTTTGCTATCATCATTACGGCGATGCTTAGGTAAGACTGTATTAAAGACTGTAATCCTGACCGTGCCATATCTATCTTTCTGTCTGCCTGCTTTACTCTAAGTGAGGGATAAGGTCTCTATAGAGCTTGAGAAGTTTGTGATGACGATAAATACTTGAGAATGAAGGGTAGTCCTGTTAAAGTTGTATATTGAAGTCATCAAGATCCTTCCTCAAAAACAGATGATAGCTTGATATACCAAGCGTATCTATGTTGCAATATTACATAGGCTTGATTCACAGGCATATGTTGCTAAACGCATTTAACTGCTTCAGACGGAGGTATCGAGTTATTCACACCGATGTAAACTGTCTTTAATTTCTCTAGAGAAGAATAAAATGAAATTAGATGATGAGGTATGAAGAAAATTGTTGAATAAATCTTAAGGAGTTTTAGGTGCTGTAGTTTGAAGGAGAACGGTCGGTTGATTAATTTATTAACATTTCTACTGGCATTGCAACTACGGGATTGAAGGAGAGGAGAAAGTACAAGACTTATTACAGAGATTTTTTGTGACTGGGATAAGAGATTATTTAGAGACAGTACCCACTGATTCACATATGGGAACAACTTCTTTCAAATGAAAAAGTATACCTTAGTTTTACCAGACCACTGAGCTGATTAACAGCTCTCCTAGGGCTGGCCCGAAGGATTAGACTTATTTTACATGGCTAAGAACTAATTGGTTACTTAGCAACGGGACCTACAGCTTATTGTGGAATCCGAAGCACATTATAGCGAGAAATGAATTTCTATCATCAGAAATAAATTCCTCTAACTCTTCATCAGCCGGCCGGGGAATCGAACTCCGGTCTAGCGAGTGCCAGTCCACAGCTGTACTGACTCATCCAACGAAGAGCGTCTTTCAAAATTATGAAGTAGATTAAAATGAAACCATTCGTCTGAAGCATCCAAAAGAAATGCCTGTATATCTTTGCATAGTCAAGAATTTCCTTATCCGAAATCTGAGGCCTAGCATTATTAGCTATTCATTTATCAGAAGTTTTTCAAACATAAAGTTTATTCTTTTTTTCACAGATTTCTGGCGGAATTCGTAGTATGGCTGACAGTGGCGATCATCATCCTGGGAAGTATCGCAGCCACCATCTATCTCTGGGTCAGTTGGCACTTCAGGTCCAAGGACGTCGAGAAGATGGAGAAGGACACCAGTGGAAAGTACTCCGACTACGAAAAGGAACTCATGAAGAAACAACTCACCGGGTTCCTGATTGGCGCCATCGTCGTTTCCATATTCACCGTAAGATTGAGAGTGTTACTTCACAACTCTCACTTAACCGATAAATTACAACTCATTTAGATCCAGTTATTCCTTTACTTAGAAGCAGTGAATATCAGTTTAATATGACTGGTGGATTTACGTATTGATGAGATGTTTTTCCTTGGCAGGTTCTGACCATCCTTCTTCTGATAGCTATGAGGAACAGGATCAAGCTGGTGATTGCTCTTTTCAAGGAGGCTGGAAAGGCCGTTGCTTCCATGCCGTTGCTGCTTCTTCAGCCAGTCTGGGTCAGTTTGTTTACTCTCTTTGTCACTGAAGAATTTCAGTGAAACAATAAAACAAGAACACAACTCATTTCTTCAGTTCAAGACTATACGAGATAGAAAAATAGTAGAAAAAGAGTTAGGAGTTTCAGAAAATATAAAATATAAAAAATTCCATGAAGGTCTTAGGATATTTGTTGTAGAAGAGGGTGACGGATGGCTACTGAAACGAATGGAAGTTCAAAAAAAGATAATTATATACAGTATTATGCAAATTTATTTCCTCTTGAGCCTACTGTCTTCTGATACTCATATTCACGTATATCATAGAATTGATTAACTAGTGTGTGATTTTTTTTTATTCCAAAAGGTTCCCTTTAAAATAATTTCTACACAGGGGTCTGTGTTTGAATTGAATAGTCGTGTTGGATTAAGGTTGTCAGAAAATACGATAATATGTATTCTGAATCCTGTCCATTTGATTAATAGTCTCAAACCTATGCACTTTGTCCTCATGGAACGTATTGCCACATTTTGATTAACAAGTACAGGATTCCTATGGCTGATCTAGTATATATATACAGTATATGTGTGTACTATATATATACAGAATATATAGTATATATAAATGTATACTGTATACATATATATATATATATATACATACATACATATATATAAATTTATATACGTATATATATATATGTATGTATATACATACATACATATATATAATATATACAGATACATAATCTTGCACAGACACAAGCAGCTTCATCATATTGTACCCTCGTCTGACCTTTTATTCTTAACTTTTAACCTCCGCTCCCAACCACGCCCCCTCCCCCCGATAGAAAACACTTTTTTCGCACAAAGAGAGAAAACTAAGTCTTTTCCCTAAACTAGAAGAGAAAACTAGGTGTTTTTCCTCGTACCAACATAGACAAATTAAGTATTTTCCTCATTCTGAGAGAGAAAACTAAGTCTTCTTTCCTTCTCAGACTTGCATTTGGTTGGTGGTGATCTGTGGCGCCTTCGTCTACGGAGTCTTCTTCATCGAGGCGTCAGGAGAGCCGAAGAGAGTCGGCCAGACGATCCATTTCGTCATTGCAGATTTCATACTCGTAAGTTATACATGTATAAAGGCGTGAGTCACACAAGCCCGTTGAACTGTGGCTAATAATTGACTGATTTGATTTTAAAAGCTGTCGTAACAAATTACCTAAAACCGGTAAGAAAAGTTAAATCATGCAGGTTCGTGCCTGCACAACGACACAATAATGATTGTGGCTGTATACAAGTTGATATGAGAATGAATGTTTGATTGTTGCAAAGTTTGTTCGTTAGATACTAACTAGGGCCAGAAAAACGTACTCCGAGACAGTGTCTTAAGGGAGCCATATATTTTAGTATATTATGTAGCTGAAAACGATACACATGGTAGCCTTCAATAGCTGTCGAATGCTTACCGTGTCAGTTAACTGTGGATGGATTAGAAACGATAAGTTGTGTCGATTAAACTATTGCACCAGCTGTATGTGTCTATGTGTTTGTTGTCTGAGAATGTACTAAAAAAAATAAGTGTTTGATTAGCTAAGATGCTTGTCACAATTGATTGTTGACTTATATGTACGTGCGTGTGAAATTACTGTACACTCTTATGGAGGTGATTTTTTTGAGGGGGAGGGTATAATTTGTCTGCCGGGATCTAGAACTTTTGTATTGTTCTATTTTAGTTATCAGGGTGGTACGTATTCTTAAAAAACGACCGGTTCCTGCTGTTTTACGAAAGAAAGCGCAAATGATATGGATTAGTTGGCTAAATATGCAAATTGCATCTGTACATTGAGTGTCTGGGTAACTATGCAAACAACATTATTGTGTCCGAAAATGAAAGCATAAATGCTCATATATTTGAGTAACTATGTAAGTGGCCTTGCCAGAGGTTTGCAATCTTTGATTGCCCTTTGTTTGTGTCTGTTTCGTATGTGTGCGTACATGAGTATATGTGTTCGCGTAGGTGTTACATATGTGTGTGCAGATTTTTGTACGTGTTATTTCTCTTACTCCTTCCAGTGGCTGAGATGGTATCACCTGTTCGCGTTCTTTTGGGTCAGCCAGTTCGTCCTTCATTGCCAGGACCTGACGATAGCTGGAGCCGTGGCCCTCTGGTATTTCGCAAGGTCAGTAGAGCAACAGCAAGGCCCTCCTTTATGAGATTGCTTGCTATGCTTTCTTAGATGGTCATTACTGCTAAAACTTGTGAACGGCAATCAGTAAAATAAGCCGTGGCTTGAAGTGATATAAGGTTATTATTATTATTATTATTATTATTATTATTATTATTATTATTATTATTATTATTATTATTATTATTATTATTAGTAAGTAGAGTTAGCCTTAAAAATGTTTTCTTCTCTCTTCCCTCTCAGGGACAAGAAGAATCTAGGATGGCCAATCGCCACTTCTATGAAGAGGATGTATTTATATCACCTGGGATCCATCGCAATCGGCTCTCTCATCATTGCCATCATGAAAATGATACGGTTCTTACTTAAGGTCATTCCCTAAATACCTTTTTTTTTTTTTTAAAGAAGCTGAGACATTCTGAGTAAAGTACAAGTACATTAATCTTGCATATGAGTTGTGTTGGTCATTGAGAAATCATGAACTTAAAGAAAACTGTAATACCTTATAATTTTGTGGGTTTTGTGTATATTTATGTATTTAAGTTGCATTTTGGCTGTGCAGGATTGATTGCTCGTGCGTGTTTACTCCTTGTTGCAGTTAACCAGGCAGTGTGAGATTAGATTATCAGATTTGAGCACCACCAGTGAAACGGTACACTGGAGAGTTTGTCAGAAATTAACGTCATTTCTCTTTCTGACAGAAATTTGAGAAGAGACTCGGAGGGGCTAATCCTGTATGTGGATTTCTTCTGAAGTGTTGCCAGTGCTGTCTCTGGTGTTTCGAGAAATTCCTCAAGTACCTGAGTCGCAACGCCTACATTGAGATAGGTTAGATATTACCCTGTACTTTCATGAACTAGCTGTGTATTGTGTCTAATATTATAATTCAAAGCACGCAAAAGATTCTATTTACGAAAAGTCCTTCGATTCAAAATGACTCACTCTCGTCACTCCTCCAGCCATTTATGGGTACAGCTTCTGCAAGGGCGCCCAGAAGGCCTTCAACGTGATTGTCAGCAACGCCTTCAGAGTGATGGCGATTAATTACATCGGGTCGTTCGTCCTCCTCCTGGCAAAAGTCGCTGTGGTCGTTCCAACCATCTTCATCGGCATCGAAATTATGAGGGTAAACTTAATTGTCTGGAAAGATAGATTAACATTAGTTAGGTGTTAGAGAAGAGCAATTAGCAGGAGTGGGTAGACGCATATAAATACGTAAATTAAATGAATGGTTATATAGATACCTAGGTAAGGTGATAAATGTAATTTGTGTGATAACAGTTGTGTCACTGATACTTTATCAAATTAGTTCTCCTTCTCCATATACACATACACAATCGTTGGCAAACCAGGTGATGTTCAAAGTTTTGTTATTTGATGAAGAGTTGAAACTATGGTTAGGTGTACATGAGGATTGTATTCAACACCAACATCCTGGAAGAGAGAGTAAGCGTGGAAGATAAAGGAAAGCGTGACCAGGGTTATGGAATGTATGTGTGCGTGAAATGACTTTACATTTCAACATTTTCTTCATGATTCGGAAGGTTGGAGATGAATCACCAGTGTTCTTTCGTGCTCTTGAACGAAAAGGGGTGGATACTGAATGACATATATGTGACTGAAGTTGAAGATGTATATTATAAGCAGTAATAATACGTAGTATTCCGCTAGCTAAGAAGAAAGGTTAATTAAGTAGGAATGAAACAACATTATGATAAAACATGAACGTTTACTGTTTTTCAAACAATTTTACAAGCAACAGTATGTGCTTTCTAAACACCTACTAACTCGAGCTTGTTGGAAATGATGCTAAATCTCTGTCACAAAAAATTTATAGTTTTTCTGTTACTGCTCCTGAGCTATTATTTTTACATATTCTTATTGTATCATTTCCATTTAAGCTCATGAACATCCCGTCGAAATTAGTACAAAAATATAGCAGTGTACAAGGTGCTACAAAACTCAATACTCTTTTCCAAAGAACACTACGCAAACTTGCAAACGTGCACTCGAAAATTATTGTACTGTATACCAGACATACATAAAATAATTGTACTGTATATATGTATATATATACATATATATATATATATATATATATATATATATATATATATATATATATAAATATATAAATTATATATAGTAGGATGTATGGATAGGAAGAACAGTCAGCTCATCATTGACAAATTTATTAATAGCTGCGCTTCGGGATCACCCATATCCCATCTTTTCTGGCTAAAAAGATACAAAAACACTAATTAAAACTTAAAACAGAACTTACAAAATTAAAATGCTTTAAAGACTGAAAATGACAATGACAAAACAAGGAATAGAATACCTTCTGTAGTAAAGTCCCGAGGATGAAAGTTTGATGAGAGTAAACAAGGTCTAGAAGTAAACAGGAATAGGGGGGGTACTAGGCTATGTATAAGGGGGTTGAAGTTAAATGATTATTGAGCGATGGAACAATTTTCTTGATAACCAAGGATTCCAAAATATTAAGGAGGTGTTCCTTCTGCGTCGTGGTCACTATTTCAAAGTTTTTATAGTTTATTGGGTTTTACAAATTAATGGATGATTCTTAATGTTGGACATTTCAGGTTTTGAGCTGACTGTTCTTCCTATCCATACATCCTACTTTAAGACTGTTTGGCTTAGCCTCCCTGAAATAAGAATATATATATATATATATATATATATATATATATATATATATATATATATATATATATATATATATATATATATATATATATATATATATATATATATATATATATATATATATATATATATATGTATGTTTATGTTTATGACATTTTTTTTATCACACCGTGATTTATATACGTGGGATCGAGACTCGGCAGTGCCCGTCCATTTATCATTTATAAATTCCCCTTCGGTGACAATTCCCCATCGGGGATATTCCCGAGGTAGCGTGGATTTGATATTAAGCGATATTTGTAGCTTTATGGTCGTATATAAATCACGGTGTGATAAAAAATGTCATAAAAAGAGCTGCGTGTTCCAAACGTACCAAAGAACTATCATGGTCGAGGTGGGTTAATGCCGAAGCTAAGTACAATTTCCCCGCTCTCGACGGGTAAATAAAGCACACCAGACTCGGCGTTAACTTATACCTCTCTTGATAGCTCAGTGGTTAGCGTCGACTGGATTCGCTGGATGCGCGTCTGTGTCGTGGGATCGAGACTCGGCAGTGCCAGTCCATTTATCACTTATAAATTCCCCTTCGGTGATAATTCCCCATCGGGGATATTCCCGAGGTAGCGTGGATTTGATATGAAGCGATATATTTCATGGTCATATATATATATATATATATATATATATATATATATATATATATATTTGTGTGTGTGAAGAAATATTTAGGCATGTGTGTACTTGTAAGAGTAAATATATCATGTTTATTTCATTCCCCACAGACATTACATGGAACCGTCACCTACATGTGGGTGCCAGTTCTCTTGGCAGCTGTTTTCACGTTCTTCATCGCCCATTGCTTCATCTCCGTTTATGAGGTCAGTCTCTCTCTCTCTCTCTCTCTCTCTCTCTCTCTCTCTCTCTCTCTCTCTCTCTCTCTCTCTCTCTCTCTCTCGTAAGCATCACTGATTACGCGTCTTACTCTGTACGTGAGGTTCTTGTCAGTCATTATAAAATATATGCATTATAATTGATTAATATTTTAGCACATGTCGCTCGGGTAAGAAACATAATACCTTTAAATTGACAAAACATAAAAAGAGAATAAATTGGGATATAACTCTCAAGGATTACTTAGTTGGCTCATATGGCTATCCTTAGATAAAAAAAAAAACCCTCACCAATGCAATTAGTGTAGTTACCCATAAACTTGACTCGGTTTTCTTTGACAAGTATGACCATGCAATGAGACGCTACCGGAAAATTTTAAAACTACATCATTATCACTAAGCTTCCATGGATCCTGAAAACATGTATCGTGTGAATAACAATTAACAGTGTGTAATCAATTGTACCCTGGAGCATAGTAAATGTTCTAAGAGGAATCGAAAAGTCCGATCGTCAGTTTTCGAGCACACCAGAAAAGCTGACAGACTGTGACTGCTGTCCAGGAGTGAAAAGTTTTGGCAGAGGTAGTAAATGAGACAAAGACAAGTCTTATGTGTAACATTTGAATTATTTATCTACAGAATTATATAAAATACAAGTATTTAACATTCTATTTATATTTAGCATTTCCTTTTTTATTTCTCCACAGCTTCTTGAATAGTTCCTTGCCTCAAAAATTTTGGTAATTTTTGGAATTTTATTTTTCTATAAACATTCCAGTATTATTAGTATAGATGATGAAGGTCAAGCGAAAAAAAATTCTTGGCAAATTTCTGAGGGTGGTAACGCCCGTAACATATACTATAGTGTCATTGGACTATTTACTGCTATAAAGAAAAATAATAGCGTAGTACAGATCGTAATATATTGTCATTAATCTTCTTTTACAGATGACGATAGACGCTCTTTTCATATGTTTCTGTGAAGACTGCGAAATGAACGACGGTCTCCAGAAGCCGTATTTTATGAGCAAGGGACTGATGGTAAGAGACTATAGGCTTCGGTGGACTTTCTCAGGAAAGTCGGCAGGAAATTACTGTAGATATTTCCCTTTCCCGTTCTTGGCTTACAGTGCAAATTTCATAAATAAGTCCATCTCATGCATCCTGACCGGTGACGGCTTTATTGTTAAGCCATCTTCAGAGGGCTGATACAAAGTGGTAGAAGTTCATATCATTCCTCTGAAGATGGTTTAGCCGACATTGATCAGGGTTTCCATTTCTTCCCTGTGGTGTTTGATATATAAATCTCACGAGTCTCATATATATATATATATATATATATATATATATATATATATATATATATGTGTGTGTGTGTGTGTGTGTGTGTGTGTGTATATATATATATATATATAATATATTCCGCTTATCACTTTTAAGCAGTATTTGTTGTAGACGTAATGACCTTTTAACTAATTACTTTTTGCACACTTTAAGTATGCTTGTCTTTACAAAAACTTGAATCTGATATGTGGATCCAGTGAAATAAACACCAACTACTAGTAGGGAGAATCGAACTTACTCACATAGGATTGGGGTGGTGTTAAATTACTGTCAGGGTTTCGGATGTACCAAAATTAATGCCAAGACAAGGCCTACCTTCAATGTATCAGCAAAGAGAACATTCACTTCCTCCAACTACGCACAACATGTTAAACTCGTTATTTACTGCATGAACCTGGTACAGTACTGCCAACCTCATTCCCTGAATAACCCTGTCCCTTATTGAGGAGTTTAGACAGAATAACATTATCTCCAAGTTCTAATGTCATCATGTGGGATTTGGCAACTCTCATCAAGATGGCATCTACCCAACTTTTGAAATGCCTCTCATGATACAGGAGGATCCATTCATATACATTACCGTCGCTCCCTGTGCAACGCCCTTACAAGAAAGAAATTCATCAACACAGCTAACATTTTTGACAGTGCCCCAAGCTAACATTGGCTTTGAGCCACAGAAGTGGCGTACTTCCTGCAACAACCATCTGCCCTTTGGGTAACACTTTCAATAGAAAACCCATTACCAAACAAGTAGGAGATCACTATAAGCCACACATGTAATGGGTTATCCAGTTAGTGCACCCTGTCCTAACAATTGTTTCGTAGTGCAACTGCGAGGTTTTCATATTGTTACACCTTTAAAACTTGTTAAATCTCAATTTCCATTTCAGCGCTGAATGACTTCATAGGTCCAGCACTTGGCCTGTGGCCTAAATATTATATTCCATTTTACCACCCAGCCATCCACCCTCCATCTGTCTTGCCAATGTGATATGCCCGTTCTGAACTCTGTAATTCATTATCTCTTCCCCATTGAGGATATAAAGATACATATGAAAAGTTAGGTTTGTAAATAGTATGGATGTACTGAGTTAATTTCCTTTGGGAATTTGCTTTAGTTTTTGTTTTGTTGAAGTGAAACGAATCCTATGGCACGTAGAGTAGAGTCTACAGTATATAGATGATGCAGATATAGCTTTTGACAAATATATCAATAATGAAATACTGTACGTGTCTCCATATGTTTTTAGTGTGACACCAACAGTCTAAATTAATGGGCTCCACGTTTAGACTTGAGGTCGTCATGTGGCCTGACGCTGACTCCCTCACCACTAGCTTCTGCATATGAAGGTCCCTTGCTCTAACCTATGGGATGGCACTTGACGTCCCTAGAGTTGGGGCTTGCTGTCTGGACTCACTCTTATATTACCATATCATCTTATGACATGGGTGTAGATGTATTATATATAATGTACAACATGCTGTAGTCTGACTAAACTTCCATAATATAAGACAAGTCATACATTAGAAATGGAAAAAAGTCCTAGTTCCTATGAAGATTTGACAGATGAATATATTTAGCCAAAATATATTTATCTGTTAATCAGATTCAATCTAAACTATCCTCTCTGCTCCTTTATGGCACAAACTTTCATTCACACCTTCTGTCCTTTCTGTAGCTTCTCTCACATTGCATCCACAAAGATTTTAAACATCCATGAAAACCAGACACTTTCCCATTTACAAATTTTTACAAAATCTAATCTCTCTCGGCAAATTATTATTACGCTTTATATCTTAGCACATTCCATATCCCATGCCTGTTATTCTTTTATAAGCTCTGTCAATATATATATATATAGTATATATATATATATATATATATATATATATATATATTCAGATACATACATACATACATACATATACATATATACATACATACGTACGTACATACATACATGATAGTGACTATAAACACTTGAAAGCTGGTAACAGACCAAGTAGTTGTAGTGTGGAGCAGGGTGTTGAGATGTATGGTGCAAAATGGGATAGACTTAATCATAAATTGGAGGCTGTGGACATCTAAGCTTCATTTCCTCTTTCTGCAGAAACTTGTCGAGAACAGCAAAAAAGCCATAGAAGCCTTAGAAGCCCGCGAAAAGGAACAGCAGCAGCAAGCCTGGACCACAAATGTTGTCCAACCGAACAACGTCTACGTAAGTTAAGAGACGAGAAACGTTCGCGCTCGAAGGATTTTTTTTTCTTTAATTCAAGATCAAAAGGAAGCTTTATTTTATGTTAAGCGTTAAAGGACACGATTGTTAACGTTCATTGTTAAAAGGAAAGTTGATTGTCTTTTTTACGCCTAAGGGAATGGGGAGCTTCGGCATCCCATCAACTCTTGATAGAAAAGATATAGGCTGCATTGTTTGTGTAGTTTGTAAGTCTTAATTGTTTTAACCTTGATATTAAAAGTAGATTTAAGTTAACCCGATTACTGTCGATTCTGAGATGATTGTTACAAGAAGAAGGTGCTGTATGCTACATTCTTACAGGTAAAAATAGAAAGAAAGAAAAAACATTAAGTGGTGTTGGAGTTACTCTGAGTTCCTTGGAAAATTAAGTGCAGCGTCAAACGTTCTTACTAACAAAAGAACGGCTTTTTCCGAAGCCAAAACGATGTGTGAATATATTTAGAAAAGTTTATGTAATAGAGTAATTTCTTGTGATTACGTCAAAAAACCTAGAGTGTCTGAAACACGGAACTACGATTAAAGAAAATGGAGATCTGATTTAGCGTTTGTCTGTGATAAAATTATAACTACAATTGTTGGGTAAGGTAAGTACATAGGAACTCCTGTACCGTGTAAAATTAAGATACTTAGGAACTACTGTGTAGTGTGCACTACATAGGAACTGCAAACGGCAACAGTGTGTGGGCACGAAGTATATCTCGAAAGCAATTCACAGCTGTAGGAATATGCCTAGCAATCGTTCCTGGTGGTAAGGCCTAACCTATTATACCTCGGGGTACATCACACGAAATCATGTAGCTGGACTTTTCAAGATCCTTCTCCATCCTCCTATTTCAGGGCATTCCCGTGGCTCAGCCGCCCCCTCAGCGTCCTCCAGGATACGTCCATGGAGGAATGACACCCCTCCATCCTGCCTATCCTGCCAACTCTATCCCACCATCACCTTCGCACTTCCTTGCACCACCTGGCCAGTAGATGACCGACTGTGCTCTGTAAATACTGTAGTGGTTTCTAAAGGATGGGATGTAGGGAGTGCATCCTTTGTATGTTATACAGTGGGCAGTTATCTTCCTTTTAAGAATTGTGGTCCAAATTTAATCTAATTTGAATTATAATTTTCATACTGTAAATAGATTTATATATGGATTTAAGTTTCGGTTGACCCGGAAAGTGGTTATTGATTTTTAAAAATGTGGTTTGAATTTTACCAATTTTTTTTTCAATAAAAAACGTTTGAGACATAAATTAATCGTTCATATTACATATCAACTTTTATGTGTTTGTAAAAAGATTCTCTTTGAGGTCGGGTAGTTGTCAGTTACTTTTTTTGTACAAAGAGGGACTCCTTTCACGGAAATCAGGCTGAAGAGTTTGAAAAAGGTGAATTCCCTCTGAATACTAGTCCAAATACAGATATGAATAACCAAAATAGACCCAGTAGGCAGACGCAGTCATTAGCTAGTAGGTGATGTTGGTGTGATACTAACGGTTCCTTGTAGGTATACTTACCACGTGTACAGATACTCACGTACAAACAAGTACATTTAACCAGGAAGCTTATGCACATGCACACAGGCACGCATCACAACAGCATATGGAAAATGTGTCTATTGTACTTACAGACAAAATATTACATCATGTATTGAACACCATGGCTTAGTCTGTGATGATGGTAAAGTTGCATTCTCTCTCTCTCTCTCTCTCTCTCTCTCTCTCTCTCTCTCTCTCTCTCTCTCTCTCTCTCTCTCTCTGTTCGAATGCTTATACATCATTCTCTTTATACCATAAAGAGGACAAAAGCGCTTAGAAATGAGTATAGCTTATTAGGCGCAGTGAAACGTGGATGTTTTTATTCATTGAACAATATCATTGACACCGTCTTGGAATCGTCATGTTTTCAGAGTTGAAATTAATGTATCGTGACACGAGCCTGTGTGACGGCTCATATTCAAGAAAAGTGAGAGTTTTTCTTGTCTTCTCTAAAGGAAAATACTTCGTCGGCATGTTGAAAAATGGCCGTCGAATGATCTCGTCCTTCAGATTACTCTCTCTCTCTCTCTCTCTCTCTCTCTCTCTCTCTCTCTCTCTCTCTGATGACCCTAAGAAATATCTTAAGCGTGTTGTTTATTGCACTGTTGAAGACACTTTTCGTGTCCTGGTTGAGATCAGTGTATTCTATCTGTGATAGCACATGCGTTGATGCATGCTTAGTCTTAAAATGAAATAACCATTACAGCTTACAAGTGTGATTGTTTTTTTTTTCTACGTTACAGTTTAACTTAATTAATAATAAACACAACACAACACAAACGTGTATATATATATATATATATATATATATATATATATATATATATTATGTATATATATAATATATATATATATATATATATATATATATATATATATATTTATATATATATATATATATATATATTTATATAATATATATATATATATATATATATATATATATATATATATTTATATAATAATATATATATATATATATATTATATATATATATATATATATATATATATATATATTTATATATATATATATATATATATATATATATATATATATATATATATATATATATATATATATAATGTCTGCAGACAAAGAGAAACAACGGATTGCAAGGTTTTTTGCCTATAGGAAATTCTCAAGAAAACTACATATAAATAAAAATTATAGGAAAGGAGCTAGGTTTCCAAAAAAAAAAATTTAAAGGTATACAACGCTACTTTAATACGTACAAAGGTCATTACATTTGAGGCTGATCTTCAAATGAGGGCATACCCCAAACATAATAACCTTTGTGAACACTGAAATGGTTCTTTATACCTTTAATATTAGTTGTTTTTCGTAAAGGCGCGTTTCCCTTCCGTTGCATGTGGTTTGCTTGAGAATCCCTAAAAGGATAAGGATTTTGCACTCCATTGTTGCACTTTCCTTGTGGCCATATACACTGTGCATATTTTATATCTTGTTTAACTTCCCATGATTTATATACATACATACATTCATATATATATATATATATATATATATATATATATATATATATATATATATATATATATATATATATATATATATATATATATATATATATATATGTATATATATGTTATATCAGTAGCCTGAATAAAATTTTATATCATTTGAAACTGATGAACACATTGAATTTTTCCTTTGATGTGGTTTATATTAAAGTATATGTCACAATGATATACTGTAAGTGTATACTGTCAGACCTTACTTACATGTAGTAATATCTGTACATCTCAAAGTAGCCAGTGCTGAATTTGTACCTGAATAACCTGATTTTTACATAAGTAATTGTGATAACTGTAGTTACTGTACTTGTGGAACAATTGATGTGTTGTGCGTCATTTAAAATATTTAGTTTTTATGTTTAATGTCAATATACAATCACTCTTTAAAGGATGAGTTTGCCTTCAATGAGGAAGAATTTTGGTCATAATTTAGTCCACCTAAATGCTCAGTTCCTGTTATGAAAGCGACACTTGAGCGAAAAATAAAGGCAATTGAATTAGTTTTCTCTGGTAGTACAAAAATGAAGGTAATTTATATATTTATAAAATCGTAATTCACACGATTTGTCATAGCGGAATGGAGCCTAGCATTCGCCAGTTTGATAATCTGGATATTACCCATTTTCATTCATTAAAATTCCCGAGGATTCCACAGCGTTTTGTGGATTCCTAAACATTACAATATATGTACTTTAACGAAGAGGCTGAGTTTCTTTATACATGTATGTCTTAAATTGCCTAACGAATTCTTGTAATACGCTAAAAGAAATTTGAAAGTCACCTTTTAGTCAGTAGAAGAATTTCATGCAATATCAGCTCCTGATCCTTTGTGATTTAATTCTTTGGTGAAAATTGCCTCTTCTGGTTAGCTTTAAACCTCATCATATACCAAAATATGTATTGTAAAGTGCCTTAGAATTTGAATAAACTATATTTCATCGTTTTGTCTTTTCTTCCAAGCCATAATCAAATGACTCCGTAGTTGGGTAGTGCCGTCAGTGCACCTCATGCAGTGCACTGTAGGCATTACTTAAGGTTCTTTGCAGCGTGCCTTCGGCCCCTGGCTGCAATCTCTTTCGTTCCCTTTAATGTACCTCATTTCATATTCTCTGCCATCTTACTTTCCACCTTGTCCTAACAGTTGATTCATAGTGCAACTTGGAGGTTTTCCTCCTGTTACACCTTTCAAACTTTTAATTGTCAATTTCCGTTTCAGCGCTGAATGACCTCATAGGTCCCATTGCTTGGCCTTTGGCCTAAATTCTATATTCAGTTCAATTCAATTCACAATCAAATGAAAACGTAGGAGCCGATAGCCTACTTTTCTTTCTGAGAAGAAAACGGTATAGCTTAAATTTTCATCGAACCTCACAACTCTGACTTTGCTCATGTCAAGTTTAAGAGACCAGCAGGAGTTGAAAAGTGCCAGATCAAAGACCTATATCAATAGGTCTAAACCTAACCGTAACCTTGGGCGAGCTATACTGCGCATAACGGATAACGTGTGCTTGGGCAGATATTCAGCACTATTACCAAAAATTACACTTTTAGGTAACTGTTTACCTTAAATTAATATTTTCTGTTAAAATCAGGTAATTTCGTGTTTTGTTGACAAATGTTTGGGAGTTCTAATTTGTGGCAAAAAAAAAAAAAAAAAACTATTCCCTGATTCTGTCCAAACTGATCTGCGCATGCTAACGCCAACTTTTGGAGAAGAATGCGGTCAGATCACTTATTCAGTGAAGGTTATCTATACTAATTAATTTCCAGTTTTTATGAATGTGGAAACAGACCCATAAATGAGTTAGGATTATATACTGTATATCAGTAAAACTACAGGGTAACTCCACACAGACTCTTTCTCTGCATCTTTTCCCACTTCTAGGTTCGGTCGATGTAACTCACCACGGACTATTACATATATATATTATATATTATATATTATATATATATATATATATATATATATATATATATATATATATAGTTGGGTAGATATGATATTAATAATAATTGACCGACAATAAACACCAACACCTCCTTCGTCAGCAACACGAGAAGCAGGCCTATAAGAAAAATCAATTCCCAAGGTAATAGCCCGTGTGGAGTTACCCTGTAGTTTTACCTATTACAGTATATATATATATATATATATATATATATATATATATATATATATATATATATATATATATATATATATATATATATATATATATATATATATATATATATATATATATATATGCTGTGTACTGGTGACTGAGAATGTTTCAAACTGTACAGCAGTCGGTGTTATTTTTTATGCTAAATGTTATTTTTAAACCCACAATGGTAGGCTGTTGTGTAAAACGTATCTTAAAAAAAATAATTTAATTTTGAAATTAGTTTTAAGTTTTTTCTTCTGTAGGAAAATTGCCATAAAAGGCACCAATGCTTATTAACAAAGTTTATTGTAGTGGTGTTACTGTTACTGTCCGAACTGAGTAAGGTCAGGCATTCTACATAGACATCGTCACGAATCCTTGTAGGTGTTTCGTGTTTGGCTGACTGGCTGTAGCAGTGACTCCAGTGAATTGACATCTTGCTTCCCGTAAGTAGTTCATCAACTTCTGCATTATCGGTAACGTTAAACGCAGCATGATGGAATGATACGTTGCTGGGACACAAAAATGTCGTGCCTGTTGAAAATACCGAAATATCACTTGTGGATGAACAACTTAAATCGGTGGGACAAGGCCCTGAAATTATTTAGGCCAGGCATCTGGAGGTAGTCTATGTGCTTTTAAGTGTGTAATTACTTTCTTAGTTTTTTGTGTCATTTTGACATAGGCCTATTTGTCACTTCCCACTGTGGTCAGAGTCATCCATATTGCGTCACAGACCATTGGTAATACTTTTGTACTCCTTTAACCCATAGGCTAGGCTTAAAAGTAATCTTTCCTAATCCTAATCCCTGCCCTCCCCCTAACCTGGCCAATGAAATTTTATCTACTTATTTTAAAGTTTTATTGTATTTCCACTTGAAAATCTCATTATAACATATATCATTTTCCTTATGGGTAATGTTTTAATGTGTTCATTGAATGGTTCTTACGTTCGTCTCGACGATGACCCAACCAACCACACCTAAAATAACCTAAGGTACGAGGTCCATACCCTAAAATGCGTGATATTAATGTGAAAACATTCCGGTAAAACTAAAGGATACTACAGCCACCCTCCAGGTTCGGTGATTACCAGCATATGTGCAAAATGGGCGGCCGTAGGAATGAACATTACAGTAAAGCATAAATAAAAGATGGTAAATAACATAAGCATAAAGTCATGACCACCAGCAAAAACACATTAAAGGTGATAAATACTCCTGTCCATGACTGGCAGGAACCATGCCACAGTAGTAGTCTTCAGTTTTACCAACATTACATAGGCCTAAGCTTCCTGTAATCAGAATGAGAACTATTGATGGGATTGAACTCCATATATTTCACTCATTTTGTGTTTTTCCCTACCCAAAAAAAACCTTCTTTCACACTGTTACCTTGCAAATTGTAGGATGTAAGGGTGAAGTTTCGTATCCTTAAAAGCACTTATTTTCTAACAAAACGATGTCAGAAATTCTCAGAGTACACAGTAAGATAAAGGAAACTGGTATTTTCAAGCCCAAAATGCAAGAACGGTTGAAAGGACAATAATATCACCCTTGAATTGCTCAACGCAGGGTAGGACCAAGTTGGCGGCAAAATAGGTAAAAATACCAACAGGAACAGAATTTTGTGATCCTTGTTTCCAGAATCCCGAGAAGGGATTGGCAGTCCCTATTCCCCAAACTTATCAAACCCCAAAGCTTAGGCTAGGACAATTGTGAGATAGTCTGTTTCCTACAGGCATCTTCCATTGGTGTTAGTCCTCAGTTGGTTTATAATAAGTTAACCAAACAACTCTTGCTGTAATAAATGTTGAATTTGGCAGATAATTTCTCAATTAGCCTAGGCTAATGGCCATTGACTTTTCCTCCAAATAGGGTGTTCTTACCTGACCCTTTGGTACATTGCCAAGTACATAGTTACCCATAATTTTAAGGAAAATACACAATCTTTATACTGTATGCCTGTATAAACTCTTCTAAAATACCATGCAGTGACACAAAGTTAAAGAGTAAAGTCAAACATGTTGTTACTGTTGTACCCCTTATACCTTCATTTATATTTTTCAGTGTCAGCATTTTCAGCTTTTTAGTTTTTGTAAAGAATAAAAGGAAAATCAAAATCGTTAAAATGCCATAAAAATAAAAAAATAAATGAGGTGTCAAAATTCAGACAAATGTTAAAATATATAATGTGCAAAACAGAACCATTTCAAAGCTTAAAAGTGGTAACAATAGTGGATATATGCTTATATAGGATACTGTACAGTAGTACGTACGTAGTTCCAGTGTTAGGCCATTGGCCAAAAAAAAAAAAATGCAAAACCCAACAGAAAATTGCCAAATCACGTACTGTTAAGATAGTATCCTTGTCATAATAAAATGTATTCACAATAAAACCACGTAAAAGCGAAAATAAATATAACAAAAATGTTGTACACAGCATTTAGCTGGTGCTGGTTCTTGAAAGCAAATCCAAACATGTACATACATGTTGTTTGTAGTGTGCTGTTTTCAGTGAACTTGTCGTTAATAATTTTAGTAGTCCCAAGCCTCTGAAAAAAGGCTGCTAGTGCTGTTCCATTGGAAAATAAGGTGGCTATGGTAAAATGCCACAAAAATGGTGAAAAGCTTTTGCTGCCATAGCTCATTATCTTGGCTTGAGTCGTTCCTTCAGTGTGTATTTGCAGAGAAGGTATTGCTGTTCAAGGCACTTTGTTTTGGCTTGTGTACAGTTCCTCAAGTATTCGCAAAAAAATATGTTGCCCTTGGGTAAATGGTGTCGTCTTTTAGGAGCAAGAATTCTTTTCTATGGGCCAACTGGTTCAAGTTGGTCAAGGATCTGTTGCTTCACCTGGCTCAGTCACTGTGCATTATGATTTTCAGGTAACTTCCCTGACTCCTCCTCAGTATACATTCTTATCTGGTGATGAGGGGTATACTTTTGCAATTTGCTGGCTTTTATGTTGGAAGACGATTAGGCACTTTATGCTTCTTGATGAATTTTAGCCCTTAAGGAAGCTTCCAATGCAGTAATGGTTTTGGTAGGAAACGTGGCCTCCCTGGAGAATTTTAAGTAATCCAGGATCATCGTTGTCAGCAGGTTCTGTAGGTGGGACACTGAAACTAAGAGTTCACTAGTTTATTCTGAAACCTACTTCCAGGTTTTGTCTTTTTCTTCTGCCTTGTAACACAAAACAGAGAATTATGACACATGTCGTTACACTGACCATCAGTGCACCATAGAATGATCAACACTACACCTGGTAACCTTACGAGACATCAGGGTAGTGGAGAGAACACCAAAGATTGTAAGTCATAATGGAAAGACTGATTCTTTGGGTGAAATGGACATGATATTGGTTCACTAGTTTATTTCATGGAAGTATGTACAATGCTTTGGTGATTAAGGATTCAGGAAGAACAAACCTACTTATAGGGTGGTCATTACTGGACATCCATGAGTCCAACAGTCGCTGTGGAATTAGAGGAGTGCTCAAATGGTGACTTATTAGCTCGAGGATGAACAGGAATGGCAAGTCTACTACTACTCCTTTGAGTGCTCTCAGGCTTGAGCAGTGGTTGCATTTCTTCAAGTTTGGCCTGATTTGTACTCATCCCTTCCCCTTTATCTACTCTAAGGAAAGTATTGAACAAATTTAGAGTACAAAAATTGCTCAATGACTCCCATAGAGCCTTAGTAGCCTCAAAGGGAATGATTTTCAGGCTTTCTAGCTCTCTTGGTAGATGTTTCGTATTCTCCTGTTAAGGAGAAATTGACTCAGACTAGTAAATTCCATTTGGTTCCACTAACTTCTGCATCCCGTGCTTAACCGCTTGGAGATGCTCAGCCGTCTCCCCCCAATAAGGGGATTTTCAAAGGTATCATGGATTCTGTCCTTAAGTGGAAAACAACCGTGGCCCTGTATCAGAAACAGCTGTTTGTATATTGCTCTGGGTGCTATTCTAGAGGGGTTTTCAGCCCCTGTGCTCCTGTAGGCATCAAATTGTCTCTGCTTTCTTGGATATAGTAAGAGTTTTTTGCTGTATCATGTGCAATTGGGTCTGGCCAATGAACAGCACCTTAAGGTGTTGAGATTGAAGCCCCAACAACTCTGTAACAATACCTCTGGAATTTAGATGCAGTTCCATTGAAGTTTTTATTATGAAACTTTTTTTTTATATATAAATAACTTACCAAGTAATTACATAGCTATCAATTTCTAGTAACTTGCGGCTACCAAGCAATTACATAGCTATTGATTTCTAGTAACTGGCGGCTAAAATTTGAAAATTCACATTAGCAGGGAGGTTTAGTTTATTTCTGCAGGTTCCTGACAAAGTTTGTGAGCAGCAGCTTAAATTTTGAATTTGTGTAGACTTTACCGGTTGTTTTCCTGAAGTTATTGATGAAGTATTTTGATTCTTTTGTTTGCCTTTCAGTAATTATTTAGTCAGGATTACTTATTCAAGACGAATTTTCAGAATTTTTACTTGTTTTCCCTTTTTGAGACTTAGTGAACTTGCTTTTGATAGTGTCCGACGCAAGTACATCTAGCACTTGTTATTGCAGTAACGGATGCAATACAAGGTTGACTTCTGCCAAATATGATTTGCATACAGTATGTATGAGTTGCAGGGGTCAAGTGTGTTCATTAGATCTGACTTTTGCAGAATATGTTGACTGGGACCCTAGACATTGGAAAATTTTTTTTACTTCTCACCTTTCCAAGTTGGAAAGAGACAGGAAAAGAAAAGCAACTGCTGGGGATGGCAAGTCATTAGCTAGCCAGGGATCTTTGAAGTCTTCCTCTGATGTTCCTGTTATTTCTGTCATATCCCCAATTCCCAGTCCTTCAACTATACCACCTGTTCCCGTACCCAGCTCTCATACTTCTGACCCCAGTGCCATTGCCACCTAGAAGTGAAATTTGATTGTAAGTTTGAGTTGTTGGTGAATTCTATAGCCCAGTTAGGTGATACAGTTCGTGCACTTATGGACTGTGAAAAGAGTGCTCGTAGTGAAGTGTTAGTGGAGGAGCTGGCTGTCTGTGCCCACCAATTCTCCTAGGTGAAGGTCCCTGACACACTCCCCCACACATGGGAGGAGTAACCAGAGGCCCAAGGGAGGTTGGTGGGTCAGTCAGCCCCTCAGTTGCACCTGTAGTTGAATCCCAGGTGATGACTGAACTCTGTTGGAAAGGCATTTTTTCAGATGCACACCATCTTTCCTCCAGTTCTGAAGCGTCAAGTCCTGAATGCAGGCACCAGTGGCATTTTAAGGATGAATCCAGACCACTGAAAAGGTCTGCAGTGGATGTGTCTAGCACCCTCAGCTGCCTCATAAGAAAGTTAAGGAGGCTGAACCCTTGTGTAGCTTCAGGGACAGTCCAGAGAATTTTTTGCTATTAGTTTCTCCTGTGAAGTGTCTTGTTTTGGAGCCTGATCAGGCTCCAACAGTTTCTAAGCGTAAGCGTGCTGTGTTAGAGAGCCCATTGGCACCCGAGCTTCCTTCTGCTTCTGAGCGCGCTTTAGAAACCGAAGGCCCTACAGCTCCCGCACACTCCTCTGGATGTTCTTTGGCATCTCAGCAGTGTCAGTTTTTTCAACCTCTAAGTTTCTCCTGTGAGTTGCTCCCCAAGTGTCATGTTTCAGTGGCTCCCTCTCTTATTTTCTGAGCACCCAAAGGGGCCCAACTGCATCTGATCGTCCAGCAGCTTCCAAGCGCTCAGTGGCACCCATCGGCGCCAGAACTTCCCTCTTCTCATCGTTGGGTGATAGCTCCATCTCTTGTGGCGCCAACTGTTGTAGGTCTGGCTCTGGCTCCCATCCAACAGTGATTGGATAACATCTTGAGTTTTTTGAAACTTCAGCCTCCTCCCGCTAGCGCTGTAGATGCACCCTTGTCTCCATTTTCATCGGCTGAAGAGGAGGTTCAGGATCCAGAGGATGACACTCCAGTGTATTCAGCTCTCTTGCATTTTCTGCTGTGAACTTTTCTTAATTTCTTTTCAACAGTGGCCCCATCTTCTCAGGCTTCCACTTTCCAGATGAGTAGTCTTCCATCGGAATCGTCCAAGCTCCTAAATTGGTCATCTTGGCTAGGAAGGCCTTTGCAGCATCACCCATTGTGTTTGTTGCAAAGGAGATACTCTTTATTATGCTACTGGAGAAGCTCCTTCCCTGTTTGGCAGGCAGGGGACTTCTCAGTTCTCACTGGTCTCAAGTCTGCCTTTCAGCACTAAGGTGAGAGCTGAACTCGACCACTTACTTGAAGAATATCTTCAAGGTTTTTGAAGTACTGTAGTCATTTTTCCTGGATTGGGCAGTAGGCACCCTTGCCAAGAAAATCCAGGACTATCCTTCAGTTTCGTGGACCTTCTTCGGATCTTCTGGTTGTGCTATCTTGCAATGGAGGGCAAGAGAGAAGTCTCCAGATTCAGTGGGCATTTTAGAGAAAAGAGGTTCTCAAAAATGGCTGGCCCTCTATTCCCCTAGTCAAACTTCCTTTTTAATATCTGGGCCCTCAGTCAAAAGAAGTTTGAAGGCCCATTGCAGTCCTTGTGCTAGGGAGAACCCTTTTTCAAGTCAGCCTTTCAAGATCTTTTGAGGGGGCTTGCTGCTTCCTGTCAAGAAGGCTAAGTTTCATCCCAAGGTCTTCAAAAAGTCAAGCAAATGCCAAGAAGTGAGGAAGTCATGCAGCAGTGGGTGACAGGGCTTATTTGGTAGGTTCAAGAAGGTTTTCTGCCCTATTGAATTCCTCCTTCAAAAAAGAGCAATAGAGGGTTATTGGAATGACATTTTACAATCGCCTGTTAGTGGTCCCAAAGTCTTCAGGGGGATGGAGACCAGTGCTAGATGTCAGCGGTCTGAATGTCTTCGTACAGAAGACACTATTCAGAATGGAGACAAACTGCTCAGTTCTTGCATCCATTCATCAAGGGGACTGGATGGTCTTAGACATGCAAGACGCCTACTTCCATGTCCCCATACATCCAGACTTGAGGAAAGTACCTCTGATTGTTTTTTGGGACCAGATTTTCCAGTTTTGGGCCCTATGCTTCAGATCTTCAACGTGCTTGCCTGATAGTGGGTTTTTCACCCGCATTCTGACTCCGATAGCGGGTTGGCTCCATCTATTGGGCATCAACATTGCTCTCTCTTTGGACAACTGGCTCATTCGTTCTCCAACAAAGGAAGGTTTCAAGGGGGACATTCAAAAGACCCTTCTTTTAGCAAAGAAGTTGGGACTGTTGATCAGTCTTCAGAAGTCTCAGGTGGTTCCCTCCCAACAGATAGTATATTTGGGAATAACTCTGAATTCTCTCCTTTTTCAGCTTTTCCATCTCCCAAGAGGGTGAAATCCTGTCTAAGGACAATAGACAAATTTCCCTCCCTTCAGACTTGCCTGGCCAACAAGTGGATGAGTCCCCTTGGGACATTGACTTCCATCGAGCAGTTTGCCTCCCAGGGGAGACTTCATATGAGAGTACTTCAGTTTTATCTCAGAGATAAATGGGACAGAAAGAAACATCCAGACTCGTTCGTCTTTCAGGTAACCCAGGACATCAAGAAGCCCTGCTTTGGTGGAGGTCCGAAGACAGGTTGCTAGAAGGGAAGTCCCTTTTTCCTTAGAACCCCGACCTGAGCTTTTGTACAGATGCATCCGATTTAGGTTGGGGAACTCTCCTGGGGAACAAGGAAGTCTCTGGGATGTGGTCACAAGAACAAAAGAGCTGGCACATGAATGTGAGAGAGCAAGATCATTGCAGTACACTCAGACAATACAACCACCCTGTCGTATATTAACAAGCAAAGTGGAACTCATTCCTTCTCCCTTTGTGAGGCGTTGAGGGACCTTCTTCTCTGGGCTCATCAGAACCAGACGAGAATCGTAACAAGGTTTGTACAAGGCAAAATGAATGTTCTAGCAGACCAACTAAGTCGTAGCAACCAAGTGATAACCAGAGAATGGACTTTCGATCCATTGGTCTACCTAGACCTGTGGAAACTATGGGGAGGCCAACAATAGACCTATTTGCGACCTCCAAAAATCACTGTCTTCTGCTTTATTGTTCACCAGTACCAGATCCCTCAGCATGAGCAATGGATGCCATGCTTCTAGACTGGTCTGACAAGAATCTGTATGCCTTCGGGATGATAAAGGAAGTGATGAACAAGTTCCAATCTCACAAGAATGCCTCAGTGATGCTCAACCCCCTGTTTTGACCACTAAGGGAATGGTTCCAGGACCTGATAAGTCTCGTGTTCAACTTCCCAAGACTACTCCCTCAAAAACACAAGCTTCTCTGACAACCCAATCTCAGGCGATTCCACCAGGTTATCTACGCTAGCTATGACAGGATTCAAACTGCCAAGAAGCTCCTCAGAGCTAAAGGCTTTTTGAGAGCAGCTTCAGAAGCTATCTCAAAATGCAGGCGACGGTCATCGTCCAATGTCTACCAGAACAAGTGGGCTATTTTCCACACTTGGTGCAAAAGAAATGATATCTCTTTTTTCTAAAACATCTGTGACAGAGATAGCTGATTTTTTGTTGTTTCTGAGAACGGGGCTTATCCTCTTCTACTATTAAGAGTTACAGAGCCATGTTGAGCTCTGTATTCAGACTGGGGGCCTGGATCTTTCTTCAAATCAGGACTTTATGATCTTATTAAATCGTTCGATACTCCGAAACGAAAGGATATAGAACAAGTATCGTGGAACCTGTAAGTGGTATAAATGGCTTTCTGGTCCACCTTTCAAACCTCTTGGCTCTGCCTCATTAAAGGCTGTAACCAAGAAGAACCCTCTTCCAAGTAGCCTTAGCTACAGCCAAGAGAGTAAGCGAGATTCAGGCTCTTGATAAAAGAATCGATTTTTCTAATGGAGAACAATGTTCCACACCTTGGTTTTTAGCAAAGAACCTAATAGAATCCAGTCCCGGTTAAACCTTGGCCTCGGTTTCGATCCAGTTTTGCATTAAGAACCTAATGACGAAAGTATTGTAGGTTCAGAAGACGATAAGGATATTCCTTTGTCCAGTAAAGGGCACCCCAAAATCACCTTAATAAGACTTACAATATAAGAGGTCCTTCCAATAACACATGGTGCTCAGTGAAGAACCCCTCGCGACCTCTCTCAATGAGTGCTCTCTTTCTTCCTAAGAGATCTCATTCATGAGGCACATTCCCAAATAGAAGAGTTTCTACCCATTTTGAAAGTGAGAGCTCATGAGATTATGGTGCCATGAAGAACTCCTCGCCACCTGGAAGAGTCCCCTTTTTCATTCAAGTACAGTATAATTTTCTGAGTCTCTTCCATTCTCCAATCCACATATTGGAAATGTAACCATTCTCCAATCCACATATTGGAAATGTAAGTCAGTATTTACATCGCACTATTTACATGATGTTGAAACAGTTTTTAATAATTGCAGTACCTTGGGTCCTATATCAGTGGCTGGCATGGTGTTGGGGAAGGAAGTATAGGAAGCATTCCTTCCATCCTTATTCTTCGCCTTGAAAACTGGTGTTGAATCTTAGGGGAGTCTGGAGAGTACTCTGTACTGGGATGCCCACCAGGTCTTTTAGCTGTTGGGTAGTGGTGTTTTTAATTTTTTTGGTGTAGGTAGCAGCATTGTTATCTGATTATTGTGTGTCGGTGCGCCCTGGGCAAGGGCAGCCTTTTTACTTTGCTGGCATTCAGAGAAGTCTTTCATGTGAGGTCCCCATTTATGTAGCAGGTGACACTTGGCTATACCGCCACACCTCCCTGCTGCAGCTCTCTTACCAGGTAAGGAAACAACAAGCATCGTATTGATGCTAGCAAGCTTTTCTGTTTTCAACTCATTACTTTTATTAATGCTTGGGGGTAGAATAGTCCATGAATCCCACCTCCTGTCAATGTGGGAATCAGCTATGTACTGTAATTTCTTGTAGAAGTTACTTATATAAAAATGACATTTTTATAGTAGTTTTATAAATAGTTACCAAGTAATTACAGAGTGGGAGCCCTCCCTCCTCCCGTCACATGGACATTACGGCATAAACAAATGGAGCCTCTCTGCTATGTTGTTCCTCTCCTTCCCCGAAAGTGGATGGGCTAGCTACTTACACCAAAAACAAAACAAAGGAATCGCTACTGTGAATTTTCAAATTTTAGCTCCCAGTTACTAGAAATTGATAGCTACTGTATGTAATTACAATTACAATTTTATTTTAGTATAAAAATGTCTTTTTGTTAGCACTGTTGGCAATTAAAAGAGTAAGTTTATTGCAAGCACTCTCCTTAAGGCTGTTGTAAAGGGAATGCTACTTTATCTTTTTGCCTTATAGCTGAGAATGATGTGAAGGCTAAGTTTTTCCGAGGATGGTAAGAATTCCAATTGAATCTCTTTGGTGGGGAAGAAGGGACAACACTTCTCTGTCCTGTTAGGGCAATTAAAATTTATTTAGGTTAAGCTTGGAAGAGGCAAAGTTAACTTTTTGTTTTGTGGTTTTAGAAAACCTAGAATGTCAGAGGTTGAGCCTGGGATAGGGAAAGTTAACCTTATGCCTTGTGGTTTAGAAAACATAGAATGTCATTGTCAAAGGTTAAGCCTGGAAGAATCAAAGTTAACCTTTTGTTTGTGGTTTTAGAAACCTGGAACATCTTTGTCTAAGGTTAAGCCTGGAGGAAGCAAATTAAACCTTTTTTTTGTGGTTTTAGCAAACCTTGAATGTCCTTGTTAAAGGTTAAGCCTGGAAGAGGGAAAGTTAACCTTTTGTTTTGTGGTTTTTGAAACCTGGGATGTCTTTATTAAAGAACAGGAGATTCTCTGTGATGTATTTGAGTAGGTTAGTGCATGAGAACTAGCTCCATAAATTACCTTTATTGAAAATAAACATTCATGATGTGAGAGCAGTTGCAACTTCATTCAGTAATATAACAGTTTGTTGCTTGAGCATGTGATTAATGTGGTGCAAGTCTCTATTGTGGTGCAGTAGAAGTGCAGTTTGGTTTTTGCCACTCAGTACCTTAGGTATGCAGAATCACGTCTGAAAGTGGTAAAGCCCGTAGTCCACTACTGTTAGCGGGTAAAGTCTTTTCATGAACCAAACAAGGAGCAATCTTTGAAGCTCTTTGTCTTAAATCCTGGGTTTTGATATTTCGGGGAGCATGAAGGTACATATATTGTATAGGAGCTTACTGTATATCATAAATGTATTTAATTTTAGTTGTCTATTGTTTATAGGGCTTTTGAACCCAGGCACAGGGTTCTCCTCATGCTGCTTCTGTTTCATTCTGGTTGAATTGAAGTGGTTTTCTCTGCAAGGCTGCTCTTTGCTGCACACATGAGAGCCTTGCTCCCTGAAAGGAATCCAACTTCTGGCAGCAGTAAGACCCAGAAAGGATTCCAGATCAAATAAGAATGTTCTGTGTTTCATGCAAGAAACCTTTAGTTCGATTGGCTGTGTGGATTTTTAGTTGCACTACCCACCATCCTCTTCTCAATGTGGGAATCAGCTGTCTTGAACAGTAAGGTAAGATTCATCTCAAATAATGTAGATTTTAATACAATTTAGTACTCTATTTGGATACCACCTATCTGTTGTTGAAGTATACCCTACACAGCCACCCCACAACTTAGTGGGCTGTCAAGGAGAGCTCTGACAATAGGTAAAACATTTGAAACACACCTGGTGGAGCCATTCGATCTTTTCTATTGTTTGAATGTTGACTTGCCTGTTGGCGAGTAGATAAAAGCTATCTTTAAGAGTATGTAAGTATCCAAAGAATATATTTCATTATGAAACTCTATATTTTGTAAATACAGTACTTAAAGCCCTTCGTTGGCTGAGTTGGTCGAGCTTCAGACTGTCACTCGATGGGCCGGAGTTCAATTCCCCCGGCCGGCTGTTGAAGAGTTAGAGGAATTTATTTCTGGTGATAGAAATTCATTTCTCGCTATAATGTGGTTCGGATTCCACAATAAGCTGTAGGTCCCGTTGCTAAGTAACCAATTGGTTCTTAGCCACGTAAAATAAGTCTAATCCTTCGGGCCAGCCCTAGGAGAACTGTTAATCAGCTCAGTGGTCTGGTAAAACTAAGGTATACTTAACTTTACCTCTCTATTAAGTATCAACCCCCCCAACCTCCCCATTCATGTAGATGGAGAAAAAACTGAATTGTAAACAATAGACCCTCAAACCACCTGAAAGGGATTGGTCAATAGATGATTAAGGCTAAATGATCCTATTGATTTTTTAGTTTTTCCTACACAAATACAAACCTTCGCTCTATACATAGGGTTTAGCTTGCGGACGTGAGCTGGAACAGCTATTTAACTTTCAGACAAGGTCGTTAACTATCAAAGGTAGAGGGGGGAAGCCCTAGCCACTTGTTGGTCTGCACTCTACTTGGCTTTAGGTTGCCATTGTGTGAAGATGTCTGCCGTGCTTCTCTGCTTGACTGCTGTTTACTCTCTTACGCTTTTTCCTTTTGTTGTTTTTGAAATGCTACTGTATATTGTGTGATTGCTGCTTCATTATGCAAACCCCCCAATCCTTTAAGTCTACTGTGGAGAGAAAACCACATGCCCTTAGGTGCTGCCCAGGGAAGGACAGGCTATATAACCATTTCCTCTCCTTGTTGAGGTTGATGCTCATCTTTTGTGTTTTTTTTCATGCTGTAGGCATGAATGTAACCAAAACAGTCCATGCTCAGAGTGCCAGGTTTGGCCTTCTGGATAGTAGGTGAGGTTTGCCAGGAGGAGGAAAAGAGAGAAGAAAGTTTCCCCAGTGTCATTGGTATGCAGTACTCCTCCGGTGACACCGAAGATTCTCTCCAGTTTTCTTACCATCAGCCAAACTTCCGCTCACTGTTTCCACTCCCAAGGGAGGGGTTTTCCCTTCGCCGACTCCTACTGCTACTTCAGTAGAGAGCAGCTAAGGGGGGAAGACGACCAGCTAGGTTCCTCTCCAGGGGTCTCTCTTCGCTTGAAGGAGGAGTTGTCCTCTGGTGGACGTCCGTTCTTGGGGCGTAGGGGGGCTACCTCACCTAACCCGACCTTTGTTGTAGGTGCTGTGGAGGCTGAGGGGCTTAGGGAGCTCTGGCCCTCCTTAGGCCTCTCAGGGGAGCCGAGTGTGTGTGTACTAATTGATCACTTGAAGGCAGTGCTTCGACAGTAACTGTGGTGACTTCTACAGTTATGGTATCCACTGGCTCAAGGGCTGCCCCTACATCTTTGGTGACTGCCTATTGCTTTGGTGATGTGCTCCTAGTTGCTTCCATCGAATTCGTAATTGGGTGATTTCCTCCTCCACACTGCTGTCAGAAGCTGCCCTCGGCAAGAAGTAGTAGTCAAAGAAGAGGAGAAGGAAGTCATATCATGTTCGTCATCAAATGCTGTCGCCTCCTACCCTTCCTCTTCCAAAGCTAGCAAGCGGAGGAAGAAGTCTGCCTCGCTCAACCACAGGAAGTCTTCTAGAGCTTCCAGTGGCAAACCCCCTCCCACAGAGAGGGCTACCAGGTCACTTGCTAGCAGTACTTGAGTACTGCTGCTTCTGTTGCCGAGCGCGTAGCAACTGCTGCCAGGTGTTCTTTGGACCCCCATGCACTGGTACCAACCCTGGTAGTTCCCCTACCCGGGCCAGCAAGGGGTCCCTGTTCTATGGACCAGGCCTGTCTGCCAGCATGGCTCAGTGAAAGAAGGTGAGCAGAGAGCATGCAGGTGCTCTCCTGCTCTTCAAAGAAACCAGCCCAGGGGTCCAAGGATAGTAGCCCAGCCCAACCAACCCAGTCACCCTGGCAAGGCAAGAAGAGGTCCCTGCTCAGTGCTCTCTTGTAGAAGCTTCGGCTTCTAAGAAGAGCTAGAGCATGCTCATGGGACAGCCCCTGCCCATGTTCGCGTAAGTTGGACTGCTCTCTCCGACCTAGGTGGATATCATCACCGCAGTTTGGCGACCGCCCATGCCCTCGCTCACCCACCAGGACTTTGGTCTTCGACAGGCTGGGCAAGGGTACTCGTGATCCCTCACCTATCCCCTCTACCTCCATGGGGTTTTCCAGGGCCAGGACTGTTCTTACTCCCATCTCAGCTTGTCTGTGGAAGCATACGTTCCTGGTTCAGTCCTCGGACCGGACAGGGTGTACGTTTGAGTGGTTGAGAGATTGCCCGGGGGCTCTGCTAAGTCCCTCTCCTGCTGAGGGAGCAACTCAGGAGGACTGGGAGGAGCTCAGGAGGACCAGGATCTGGAGGGACTTGAGGGTCCTATGCCCCAGGACTCAGACACCCCCAAGTTGCAGAGGCATTATACAGTAATGATCTCGAGGAAGAGGACAGGCTATGAGCCAACAACAATGACAAACTTGTTCACCAGGCAGTGACCAAGACCTCTGAGTCTATGCGTGGCACTGACCTGGCCTTTCTTCTTCGAGGTAGAGAAAGTCCCAGGCTTCCTTGGCCCCTTGTAGAGGTACCCAGGGCTTCCTCTGTTTTGGTAGCAAAAGCCATATGGTTGCATCCCTTTCAGCCCTCCTCCCGCTCCAGGAAGAGGGAAAGGGCAAGAGGAAGGGTGGAGGATGCTAGGGGCGGAGTTCCTCCCCGCTAGCTGCCAATGCTTCGGGAGTGCCTGTCGACCTATTGGGCAATGTGGCAATGATGTGGAGTGAGATCTGGGTAGTAGATGTCCTTCAGATAGGGTATCTACAGTATACTACCCTTTGAGTCTTTGCCACCCCTCATCATCAGTCCAGTCCAGTTCCAGACTTATGTTTCCAAAGACATGAATGTGATGCTCAGAAAAGGCGCTGTGGAAATCACGAAGGATTGGTCTCTAGGTTTTTATAGTCGCCTGGTCCTAGTGGAGAAGATGACAGGAGGTTGGAGGCCAGTCATCGACCTGTCTCCTCTGAACTGGTTTGTTCGCTAGACCCCGGTTCATGATGGAAACAGGTCGTTCAGTTCTTGATTCCATCATAGAGGGCAACTTCATGCTTCTGGTAAATTTGAAGGATGTGCATTTTCAAATACCCATCCATCAGTCTTCTTACAAGTACCTCCGCTTTACCTTTGTGGAGATGGTTTTCCAGTTCAGGGCTCTGTTTCGGGCTCTCAACTGCTCCCCAAGTGTTTTCACACATGCTTACACTGGTCTGGACTTGGGCCTATTTGCACAATTGGTTGGTCCCAACGAGCTTGTTGCAGCAGTTGCTTCAGGGCAGAGATCACCTTCTCAAGTTTTGTCACAACCTGGAGTTGGTGATCTACTTTGAGAAGTCAGACCTCAGGCCCAAGCAGAGGGTAAAGTGTCTGGGCATGCTGATAGATATGGTAGCAGTGAGAGTTTTCCCTTCAGATGTGTGTCTCAACATGAGCAAACTGCTTGGTAGTGGTAAGTCCCTCTTGGTCACCTGTCGTCCTTGGAGAAGCTGGTCCCTTATGGGCAGCTTTACCTCCACTCCCTTCAGTGGAGGATGAAAGAGTTTTGGTCTCCAGTGAGGGACCCTCCTTTCTTTCCTATTCCCCTGTTGGAGGAAGTCAGGAGAGATCTAGCTTGGTGGCTAGGCAACAGGAACCTCTTAACAGGAGTGCCTCTGGGCACTCCCCCCTCCCGAGATGCTTCTGTTTTCAGATGTATCAACTGAGGGATGGGGTGCACACCTGGAATTGTTAATTTCAGGTGTGTGAGACCAGAATGACAGACACCACATCAATGTCCTGGAACTCAAGGCAGCTTTTTTTTTTAGACAGCACTCCATTAATGGTGGCTTGCCTGCACTCAACTAGTTTCCTTTTACACCAGCTGCTGGTGGGAATTACGCACTTAAGCCAGGAATGCCAGAAAGAACTCAGTACAGACGATCTATGGGGAGTTTCAGTCAAGGTTTGTTTCCCAGAATTCTGCCGGACTCTGCAATGGAATGCTGGGACAACTTTACAGGCATATGCCTTCCTTCCATTCTGATTTGTTGGGTTGTCAACAGGAACTGCATACCTGAATCCCAGGTTTTTACCTGCTGGCTCTGTTATTTATTTGGTCCAGTTAGTCGACGCACAGCAAGGAGATGTCTGGATACCATAAAATTGTCTTCTGCCTGCTTCTCTTCAGCAGGCTAACTTTTCTTACCTTTGCCAAGAGAAACCTGGCATGAGCTGCCTCACAAGTCCTTAGGGTTGAAGTGGGTAGGTCTCAGTCCTTGGATGTCCTGAGAACTAGAGTTTTCAAGTGGGATGTCCAGATGTATGAGCTGTTGAGCATTGTCAGACTGGGATCTGACCTTCAAGACTGTTTTCTCGCTTGCCCTGGCTTTGGCAAAGAGAGGAGGCGAGCTTCATGGCCTTTCCTTTGATGTTAAGCACTCAGGCGGATGGGGATTTGTTACACTCGAGTTTTTCCCAGAATTCTTAATGAATGCCAGATTCGAGTCCTTTTCAATTTCCTCCTTAGAGGACTATGTAGGTTATGACTGGGACGAGATGCTATTTTGTCCAGTTAGGGTATTGTGATACTACCTTAAGAGCACTTGACAGCTCAGGCCTGAGTGTCGACACCTCTTTGTTAGTACCAGCTCAACCAAGAAGAGGTGTCCAAGAGTAAGAGCTCTTTCTGGCTTTGTGAGATGATCAAGTAGGCGTTCTCTTCACCTGATGAGGTAGAGGGGAGTTCGGTCTTGGCAAGAGCTCATGAAGTTAGGGGTATCACCCCGTCCCTTGCATTCCAGAAGACCCTGTCAGTTCAGCAGGTATTACAGGCGGGTGTGCAGTCCTGCCAGACCTCGTACACCTCATTCTACCCACGGGACATTGCCCACAAGTCCTTGGGCACGTTTTCCTTGGGTCCTATGGTGGCTGCCCAAGTTGTGTAGCTCATCCAGTTCCCCTAAGATGACAGGGAGCATCTTGTCTAATGTGTTCAGTAAGCAGTAGAAAATGTGTGTGAGTGACTGGTCTCCTCCCTTTTCTCTCTTAACTTTCTCTCTTGTAGAGCAGAGAGGCAGGTAGCGAGCCGTTGTGTGCTGGGTGGACAAGTTGTGCAGATGAGTGTGCTATAGGGCACCTTGTCTTTCATCTCTTAGTAGATTGGTAGTTTGATTAGATGCATGTCCCGCCCCTCTCTCTTGACAAGGGGAGAGAGGGATAGACAATGAAACAAACCCATTGGATTTTATTAGCAAGTTTTATTGTCTCTGATGCTACTGGGTATATCCAAGCCCTCATCAAGGTAATGAAGCAAACTCATTACTTAAAGCCCAGAAATCTTGTAGTTACAACATCCCAAATGTTCAACAAGCTAGAGGGGTGGGGTTCCTTACTCAGCTCTTCCAGACCAGGAAGGCATTCCCAGGTGGGTAGAACCAACCAGTCTGTTCAGAGATTTTCCCAGACTCACCCCACCAATGGGTAAGTCTCCTATGTAAGGAATGAGTTTGTTTTTGTGTAGGAACAAATAGCAAATTTTTAAAGTAATTTGCCTTTTTCCTAACATACAAACCTGAAGTTCTTTACATTTATGTTCCACCTCAGCCACCCCTCATTCTGGTATCTGGGCTGAAAGGCAATGTGAAGTGCAGACCAACTGTCTAAATCCTTTGTAAAGAACTTCAAGTTTGTATACAGTATTAGGAAAAATTCAAATTACTTTTCAAATTTGCTATTTTTCACACAATATCATCCTCCGGCCTGATGCAGGAATTACAGCTATCATAGTAGAGAATTGAGTATATAAAAAAGGGATTTTGACAAAGGAAAAATCTATTTCTGGAGAGGGGACCATGTCACCCGGTGAAAAAGTCCATTCAGCACTTATTTCTAGGTAATTCCGTTGCTAGATACCAGAGAAAGCTAAATGAAATGCTGGAATTACTACCCCCAGAGCGAGCTCCATTAGATGGAGTCGTGTATGGAAAAGGGTGAACTATATAAACACGGAACCTTGTCCTACAGAGATTCCCAAAGTCAAAAGTCCCACCGAGAGGTGCCGTTACAAACCCATGCACCACTCGCGGATATCATCCTCCTGTCTGATGCAGGAATTACAGCGATCATAATAGAGAATTGAGTATATAAAAAATCAATTTTATTATAAGAATGTCTATAATTTTTATTTATGTTAATATAACAAATACTAAAAACCATTCACCAAAAAACAATCCTAAAAACCCTATGAAACCAATATTGATGCTAATAGTGTCGCCGACCTGAGGATATCAACACAAGCCACTTTTATTATTTCCTATTGTTATTTAAGAAAAACTGCCATAAAGTTGAAGATGACTTAATTTGAAAAGAACTTGAGATGTGACTGTACTAGTCAAGTCACAAGTGTCCCAGAATGCTCGAATGACTTCCATGACTCACATATCCCCTCTTTGGATCCATTGTTAGATGCAACAAACAGAATAATAGTGCATTGATACCTCTAATCCAGAGATAGTGGACTTAGTGTTTTCTTTGTTTTCAGAAGAAGTTGTCCCTCTCTGCTATCAAGGGCTGTAGGTCATCCCTGTCTTGATTCTCATTCACGGGGTGTGGATTAAAGTGTAGATCAAGTCATTTAGACTTGATTCATCACTAACCACTCTGTTCCAAGAACTTTAGTGAAACCTTGTCTGTATTAGTTTTAACCTTTTTTGACAGATTTATTATCACTAGTTTGACATGCTGTGAAGAAGTGTTTTTGAATTTTCCGATTTGAAAATATTAATTTTTTGTTGTGAAAATGAAGATCTGTATTGTAATACTTAAAGATATACTGTACAGTTAAAAAACCAAATTATATTCCATATCCACGCTAGGTTGCATAAGCTGGCAGGCATTTGCCAGTCATAGTGGCATGAGTATGTTTAGCAAGATGCCACTTTGCTTGGCTGTGTTGTTTTCTGGAACTGAATTATGGACTTGGGATGTTTAGGTAGAACTCAGAATGGGTTGATTGCATTCTTCTGCTAGTAATTTGCTTACAGTTGTAGATCAAGTGAGAAATTATAAGTAATTTTAGATCATTTACATTTGTTCTCCAGTCAAACTATAAGTGAAATTCACTTACCTGATTGTTTTATACTTTGATACATTCATTATATGAGAGTTTATTCCTTATGTGTATACCGTACTTACAAGGCTTCATCCTAAATAATGACTGATCTTTTTTATTTTCTTGGAAAATAAAGGGGCACTGATGTTGAATACTTGAACTTAAATTAAAAGGAAAATTATGTGGATAATCCTCATTACGGTACAAACCCATTATCTGTTCACTTCATTTTTTTATATCAGATCTCTCACCATCATTGATAGCCATAGCACCTTCTGACACCTGTTAATTCCCATTCAGAGCAGTGTTACCGTTGTCATTATTGCCGTCATCTTCAACCTCCAGGAGAGTGGAGGGCTGACTTTCAAGGGTTTGTTTTTTCATGACGCCAATTTAATCCTACAGAAATCTGCCTGAGTGGGGAGAGAAAGTGCCCTGAGAGGTATAAGTGCACTACCATCAGTGTCATTGTCAAAAGTGCCCTCTCACACTGCTCTTCCTGGGTGGAGCTGGATTGTGTTTCCCTAGTCCTAATAGAGAACAGACATACCAGCTGATGAGCCATAGAAAACTGGTACCAAGAGGAAACCTGCCCCACCACCCCAGAAGACATGGATATCACACACTTCCTTGGAAAATACAGGGTGGACTAGCATGCCCTTTGTACCGCTGTTGAAGGGACCATCCACCCCACTTGGATTATTACGTGTTACTCAGAAGAATGAAACCTATTTGTATGGAACAAGCCCACAGGGGCCACTGATTTGAAATTCAAGCTTCCAAAGAATATAGTGTTCATTAGGAAGAAGTAAGAAGAGACCCCACTTATTAAAAGAAAATAATAAATTAACAAATAGATAAAAATGTGTTGAAATGCACGGAAAATAGTATTAGGGTAGTAATGTATTGCACCTTTGCTTGAACTGCTGAAGTTCCAATTGTGCGACTTCCTCTGGGAGGTTGTTCCACAGTCCAATGGTGCAAGGAATAAAGGACCTCTGGAATCGAGAAGTTCGAGAGCGAGGCACATTTTTTGTATATTGGTGCTGCTGTTCAGCGAACCTGGTTGCTCTCGGCAGATAAAGGGGATCAGGGTCAATTGTGAATGTGAAGGATCTCTGTTGAAATACAACTTATGAAAAAGTGACAAATGAGACTATCTGTCGATGGTCCAAGTCATAACTACTACTACGTATTAGGAAACAGAAACCTACCACACAAACCACTACAGTACTGTATATCTGAAATAGATAAATCTCTGGCAGAAGCAGACATCCATACCAGAGAACAGTATTCTAGTAAAGGGAGTACAAATGACCTAAAACAGGTTGCATTGCTCTATCAGTTACAGTATACAGTAAGTCCTCCATATTCGTGGGGGATGCATACCGCACCCCCCCCACGAATAGCTAAAATCCGCAATTACTTAAAACCCCTCTAAAAACACTTAGAACTGCCTATTTTGATAGTTTAAACACAAAAAAAAAAACTCTAAAAATGCTTATACCTGAGTATTTTAATAGTTTTATTACAAAAAGTGCGTTTAGTCATGAAAGTGATATGAAAATACAGTAATTAGTGAATATTTCTAAGTGAAAAATACTACAAATAGGCGAAATTTCCACGAATAATGGGTAGATATGTTCCACAGAAATCCGGAAATACGTGAGTCCACAAATAGTTATACTGCAAATACGGGGGGTTTACTGTAAATATATGAGGCCTTACGAACAATACCTAACTTTCGTGTGGCATTTGCTGAAACTTTCTTTAGATGTTTCTCAAAAGTTTGATGTGAGTCAAGGTTACACCTAGAACAGTTAAAGCTTCAGACTCGTTCAGCAAAGTTCCATCCACCTGAAGTGGAGGATGGGGTGGGAAATCTGTATGAGATCTGCTAATCAATAGTGTTTTTGTTTTACTGGAGTTCACCCTCATACCCCACCGACTACACCATTCCCTGATACGGTCCATGTCCTGCTTGAGGCTGAGGGCAACTTCATTTCTGAAAAGTGGAGACTTTACTACACACACAGATGTTGCATCATCAGCATACTGAACAATCTTGTTTTCCAGGCCAACAACCATGTCACTTGTATACACTAAAAATAACAGTGGACCAAGAATACTACCCTGTGGAACTCCAGACACAGTACATAGGTCTTGGTTCACTAAAGATCCTGTCCACAGCAACTCGCTGCTGCCTACCTGTAAGGAAATCTTGAAGTAACCCTAAAACATATTCACCCACTCCAAGATTCTGAAGTTTATAAATAAGTGCCTTGAGATTTACTAAATCAAAAGCAGCACTGCAGTAAAATCTATCTGGATTATTCTGCACTCAAAACTCTTATCAAGGTTCCCTTGCAAATAGCATGTCAAGTCCAAAAGAGCATCGCAGCTACCTAGGTGCTTCCTATATGCATATTGAGTATCAGCTAACAATCTTTTAGATTCAACATATTTATATAGTGGCTTAAAAATATGTTTTCACTTATACAACTTACCCGGTAGTTACATATAGCTGTCGTCTTTGACGTCACGGCAGTATTCAAATTTCGCGCTAGCGCTATCGTTACAAAAGGTGATCCCTCTACCCCCGCCCTCTATCGGGGTATCGGGAACCGTCCCAAGAACACGTCATTAGTTTTTGCCGTGCGAACCGGTAATACGGTTCTGCTGCTGGTAGTATTCTCAACAATTCGAACTTTAATTCCTTTTTGGTGAAGTACTCGGTTTGTTGTTTTTGCTGGCGCTAGTTATTGCTTAAGAGTTATTATTAGTTAGACTATTATGTCTGATTCTGGTTCTAGTGGTATCCGGTTTTGCAGCAAAGGCTGCAAAACCAGGCTTGTTAAGCTTAGTTTAGATCCGCACACTTCGTGCTTTTCATGCAGGGGGCAAAAATGTTCTGCTGATTTGACTTGTAACGAGTGTGAACTTCTAACTTTGTCTGACTGGAGTGCTTTGGGGAAGTACATGAAGAAGCTAGAAAGAGATAGGATTAGGAAGGCCTCTTCTAGGTCTTCGAGGTCAGGAGGTAGTCAAGAGGTTTTTGTAAATCCTATTATCCCTGCTCCCCCTGTAGTTCCTGTAGTTTTACCTACCCCGGACACCGTTTCTCCCAATCCTGATACCGTGTCAGTCCTTAATGCGTTTATGTCTTCCATGCAGAAAATGGGGGACAATTTGCAGCGGTTAGTAGACCGCAGTGATAATCTGAGTGTTGTGCCTTGTGTAAGTGTTGTGGAGGAGGTAGCTTCTCGGCCCATTCACGCTCCCAGGTCTAGGCCCTGTCAGGCTCCCAGGTTCCAGGAGAAGGCATGCCGAAAGCCGAAAGGAGGTGAGTGGGACCTGCTCCCAAGTAGTTGCCCCCTCAAGCAGTCCTGTTGCCGCTTCCCCAGGCTGCTGGCCCTCACCACCGAAAAGGTGAGGAGCGGAGAGTGTCGAGTGGATCCAGTTGGAGTTCCTCCCCGCCTAGAGGTTGGCGTTTTCGCGACTCTTCTAGACCTTTGAAGAGGTCTCGTCTGCTTTTCTCCATTGAAGATTCCTAAGAAGAAGGCTCTTCTGGAGGATCCTTCCCCCCTCCTGTAGCTTTTGGGCAGAACCGAGAGGCTTTCTTGTCGGACTCGTCTCATTCGTTATCGGCGGATCCTCCCTATCAGACGATTACATCTGAGAGGCCTGCTCCTTTGGCGCCAGCGACTCCTGTGACTCCTGTTCCTGTGGTGCCTGCTCCAGCATTCGATGAACCTCAACAGCTTGTGATTGACGGAATTAACGCCCGTTTGGACTCGATTTTACAACTTTTGTCTAAAAATCAAGTCTCTTCTTTGGCTCCTCCTACGATGCCAGCGCGCGCCACCTCAACGCCTCGTTCTGTCGCGGTAGCGCCGCCCGCTTGCGCCTCCGTTGGCGCCACCTTTGGCTGCTGTGCCGATTGCGCCTCCTTTGGCGCCTCCTGTGATACCGGCGGCGCCCGCCTCGGCGACTATGTCTGCCGCTCGGTAGCACCTCGCTTGCGCCTTCATTGACGCCTCCTGTCGTTGTGGTACCGACGGCTCCGCTTTGGCGCCACCTTCGGTTGCTGTATCAACTGCGCCTCCTTTGGCGCCTCCGATGGCTCCTCAACAGGCTCAAACTCTTTTTCGTGACACAGCAAGAATATGTCACTAGCCTTCCAGCCCCGCTCGTGTAACTCAAGTCTCAGTTCAAGGAGACTTGGATGAAGATGTTGTCCAGCTGGACTTATCCCCAATTTCTGACGAACTCCTCTCGGGCTTAGAGGAGCAGTGTAAGGAGGAGAAGTCTCCGCAACTCTCTTCCTACAAGAAGCTCTTGAAGTTCTTTATTGAGAACTTCCTGATTCGTTCTCGCCTGCGGCTCCTCCGTCTCCTGGGTCCCAGTACAAGAGGGACAAGGCTTCTGTTTCTTCTTCGGACTTTTACCAAACTTGTCCTGTCCGTCTCGGCGAAGAAAGGCCTTAAGAAGATGGATGCTTGGCTGGCCGAGAAGAGGGAAATTGGAAAGAACGTCTTCTGTCTTCCCCCTCCTCGTCGTTCCTTCCGTAACCGGAGTTGGTATGAGACTGGGAAATGTTTTCCTGGGTGTGGCTGCCTCCGCACAGGGGACTTCTCCAGTCTCATGGATGCCAGTAGGAGGACCGCACTTAATTCTGCGAAGGTCTTCTTTACGTCCTCCGAACTGGATCAAGTTTTCAGAGCGTATTTCGGACTCTTGAAATTGTGAGCTTCCTGGACTGGGCGATTGCGGCCTTAGCCAGGAAGATTAAGGATTTTAATCTTCCTTCCGAGCTCTTGGATGATGTGGTAGGAGTAGTGGATTGCATGGATAGGGGCATCTGCGACGGTGCAGTAGAACTGGCCTCTTTATTTACGACAGGGTTCTCAAAAAGAGGCAACTTTGGTGCTCCTTCCTAGCAAAGGTGTTTCTTCAAGCCAGAAGTCGGCTCTCTTGTTTTCTCCTTTAAACAAGGCTCATCTGTTTCCGCAAGAGTTGGTTGCTGCAATTTCCCAGGCGTTAGCCCAGAAGTCAACCCAGGATCTTTTGTCGCAGTCTGCCAAGAAAGCGAAGAGACCTGTGCTTTCTACCGCTTCTGTGCGCGGTGTTTCGTCCCGGCTTCTCGTATGGACAGTATAAAGGAAGACCCTCTAAACGTGTTTTTGGCAGGGCCAGAGGAAAAGGCAAAGCCACGCCTAGAACCTCGACGGCCCCAGAGAAGAAATGAACCTTTTGTCCTCCATTCAGCTGTAGGAGCCAGACTGCAAAGGTTCTGGCAAGAGTGGCAACAGATCTCGGCAGACCCTTGGACGATCCAAGTTTTAAAAGAAGGATATGCCATCCCCTTCCTTTCCAAACCTCCTTTAGTGGAGGCTCCAGTTTCTTTACAGGCGTACTCGCACAACTCCGCGAAACTAGACGCCCTTCGCTCAGAAGTCCGAGCCATGCTGGAGAAGGAAGCGATAGAACTGCTTCATGCCCCTCTATCTCCAGGTTTCTACAATCGTCTGTTCCTGGTTACGAAAGCATCAGGGGGATGGAGACCCGTCCTGGACGTGAGTGCGTTGAATGTCTTCGTTCAGAAGACAAAATTCTCCATGGAAACAACTCAGTCGGTCTTGGCGTCTTTACATCAGGGGGATTGGATGGTTTCGATAGACCTCCAAGACGCTTATTTTCACGTCCCGATACACCCAGCTTCAAGGAAGTTCCTGAGGTTCGTCTTCGAGGGACAGGTTTATCAGTTCCGTTCCCTCTGCTTCGGTCTGTCGACAGCCCCGCAAGTTTTCACAAGGATCCTGTTGTCAGTAGCCAGACATCTTCACCTGGAAGGAATTCGAGTTTCCATGTACCTCGACGATTGGCTGCTCAAAGCTGCTTCGAGGAGAGCTGTTTGGAGGACCTATCAAAGACTCTTCAATTAACGAAGTCTCTAGGCCTCATTATCAACGAGAAGAAGTCTTGCCTTACTCCCAGTCAGCAGATTGTCTATTTGGGAGTGAGTCTGGACTCTCAGACTTTTCAGGCTTTTCTGTCCAACCAACGGATAGCCTCATGCCTGCAGAAGATCGACGACTTTCTTCAGAGGAAGATTTGTTCCATGAACGAATGGATGAGCCTCGTGGGAACCTTAACTTCAGTGGAGAAGTTTGTAAAACTGGGCCGCTTAAACCTGAGACCACTGCAGTTTTACCTGCAAGAGAAGTGGCCCAGGAAACAGTTCCCGGACTCCTTCACATTCGCCATTTCGGGAAAGATAAAGGAGTGCCTCCGTTGGTGGAGGTCAGAAGGAAGGCTGTCACAAGGACTTCCTCTTCAGCTTCCGAACCCAGACCTAACTCTTTTTTCTGACACCTCGGACAAGGGCTGGGGAGCGACTATGGGGACAAAAGAAGTTTCGGGCCAGTGGCAAAGAGAAGAGAGAAACTGGCATATCAATCGAAAGGAACTAAAAGCGGTTCACTTAGCCCTGTTAGCCTTTCAAAAAGAAGTGGAAGGCAAATGCGTCTTGGTCCAGGCGGACAACACGACCGCTCTGGCATACATTCGGAAACAGGGGCACTCATTCGTGGTCCCTCTACGAGACCTCGAGGAGCTTCTAGTTTGGACGGAGGAGATCGGGACCAGACTAGTAACGAGATTCATTCAAGGGAGAAAAATGTAGCAGATGGACCTTCTCAGCAGAAAGAACCAGGTCCTATCAACGAGTGGACTTTACATCCCCTAATTTGCAAGGAGCTTTGGAAAATATGGGGACGTCCGCTCATAGATCTCTTTGCAACCGACAAAACGACTCACGGCTGCCCCTTTACTGCTCTCCAGTTCCAGACAACAAAGCGGTTTTCGTGGATGCAATGTTCATGGACTGGTCGGACCTGGACCTGTATGCCTTTCCCCGTTCAAGATCCTGCGGCAAGTAATCTCGAAGTTCTCAAGCCATCGAAACGTAAGGATGACTCTGGTGGCTCCATTCTGGCCGTCCAGGAGTGGTTCCCGGACCTTCTAAACCTACTGTCAGACTTTCCGAGACTTCTGCCAGAGAGACCAGATTTACTCAGACAGCCGCACTTTCAGAGGTTCCACCAAAACTTGTCCGCTCTTCATCTTGTCGCCTGCAGACTGTCAGGAGACTCATCAGAAAGAGAGGCTTTTCAAGAGAGGCTTCAAGGAAGCTATCAAGAAGCCAAGAGGAGAATCCTCCGACAATGTTTACCAGGCGAAGTGGACACAGTTTAGGTCCTGGTGTCGAAGAGAAGGCGTGTCTTCTTCTTCGACGTCTATAGCCCAGATGGCCGATTTTCTCTTGTTCCTCCACAGAGAGAAAAAGCTTGCTGTACCTACCATTAAAGGGTATAGAGCCATGTTAGCTTCGGTCTTTCGACATAGGGGTCTTGAAGTGTCTTTGAGTCAAGACCTTTCAGATCTGATTAGATCATTTAATACGTCAAAGAGAGACCAGAAGAGACCAGTGGCGTGGAATCTTGACGTAGTGCTGAGATGGTTACGGTCTCAGTCCTTTGAACCGATGGCGAACATCTCCTTGAAGGATCTCACGAAAAGACTCTTTTTTTGGTAGCTCTGGCTACGGCCAGGAGAGTAAGTGAGCTACATGCGATTGACAAAAGAGTAGGCTTTGCTAAGGGAAGGCAGTATGTATGTCTACTCTTGGTTTCTTAGCCAAGAACGAAGACCCGTCTAGACCTTGGCCAAGAGAGTTTGAAATTAAGGACCTTTCCCAATTGGTCGGTCCCGAAGAACCCGAAAGGTACCTCTGCCCTGTGAGAGCTCTCAAGTTCTACGTTCAGAGAACGAAGAAGCTCAGAGGTCCCAATGACCACCTCTGGTGCTCGGTTAGAGATCCTTCTAGGCCTCTCTCTAAGAATGCCCTTTCTTTCTTTTTGAGAAGCCTGATAAAAGAAGCTCATGAGCAGTGTGCTGACTCGGAGATGAGTATTCTTAAGGTAAAAGCGCACGAGATTAGAGCGGTTTCGACTTCTGTAGCCTTTAGCAGAAACTTATCTGTGAAGGACTTGGTTAAGTCCACCTTTTGGAGATGCAAGTCGGTGTTTGCATCGCATTATTTAGTGGACGTGCAAACTGTTTTCGAAGAGTGCAGTGCGCTGGGGCCCTTTATTGCGACTGACACGGTGTTGGGGAGGGTGAAAAGGAGTCCGCTCCTTAACTAACATTTTCACCTTGGTGTTGGGGTTGTTGTTTTTGAAGGTTGCCTGGAGATACATGATGTGTTAGTATCTTCCAGTTTTTAATCTTTGGTATTGGTTTTTATGGTAATGTTAGGTGATCCCTCGTTTTGTTGTTCGTTGTACTGCGCCTGATCAAGGGCATCAGACTTGTCCGTGCGCAGCCATGTTCTCTACGGCAGGTACTGTTTTTTTATTGTGTCCGACACACGGATCCCTTATATCCTCTCGGCACAATATAAAGGCCAGCAGACTACAGAGGCAGTAACCACTGAGTCAGCTACCTTTAAAGGTAAGGAACCTATGTCTAACTTGTTGCAAGTAGATAATTCCAAGAATTTTATTAGCTGCCAGTGCCCCACCTCCTCAAGGTGCCAATCAGCTGTATGTAACTACCGGGTAAGTTGTATAAGTGAAAATGAAATTTTTATGATAAAATAACGTTTTCACTTATACAACTTACCCGGTAGTTATAATATAACCCTCCCTCTTCCCCTCACCTGGGCAGTATTCAAAAACTTATAGCGTGTTCTTCGTTAAAGGTGATCCCTCGGGGGTAGAGGGATCACCTTTATCGGGTATCGAACCGAAATTTGAATACACGTCATTAGTTTTTGCCGTGCGAATGTAACTACGGTTCTGCTGTATAAGTAGTTATTTTCATCATAAAAATTTCATATTTTAAGTAGAAGTAATGGTTTGCCATTTTTTGTTAAGAAGTTATTTTTGATGCTGCTATTATGTCAGACTATATTATATTCTGATTCTGGTTCTAAATGGTGATATAAACGGTTTTGCATAAAGGCTGCAAAACCAGAAAAACTACTAATAATGACATAGCTTAGTTTGGGATCCGCACACTTCGTGCTTTTCATGCAGGGGCAAAAATGTTCTGCTGATTTGACTTGTATGGAATTGAACTTTAACTTTTGTCTGACTGGAGTGCTTTGGGAATAATGATTCTGCTAGAAAGAGATAGGATTAGGAAGGCCTCTTCTAGGTCTTCGAGGTCAGGAGGTAGTCAAGATTGAGGAAGGAAAATGAATCCTATTATCCCTGCTCCCCTGTAGTTCCTGTAGTTTTACCTACCCCAGATTTAGTCGTTCTCCCAATCCTGAAACCAATGTCAGTCCTTAATGCGTTTATGTCTTCCATGCAGAAAATGGGGACAATTTGCTCCTCATTCATTAGTTGAGACAGGCTGGTGGAACAGAAGTGTTGTGCCATCTGCCAAGTGTTGTGGAGGAGGTAGTTCATCGGTGCCCATTCACGCTCCCATGTCATTGAAAATTGGCCCCTACATCAGGCTCCCAGGTTCCAGGGAGAAGGCATGCTAGTAAAGCCGATTATGAGGTAGTATGGGACCTGCTCATGATAGTTGCCCCTTTGTATTGCAGTCCAACACATGCTTCCCAGGCTGTAAATGGCCCTCACCAGGAAAAGGTGAGGGCGGAGAGTTAAAGTGGATCCAGTTGGAGTTCCTCCCGCCTAGAGGTTGGCGTTTCATTTAGTTTCTTAAGAGACCTTTGAAGAGGTCTCGTCTGCTTTCTCCATTGAAGATTCCTAAGAAGAAGGCTCTTCTGGAAATCCTTCCCCCTCCTGTAGCTTTTGGGCAAAAAAATATCTTTCTATCTATCTATCTGACATTTGATATTGCGGATCCTCCCTGATCAGTACGTTACATCTGCAACCCTAGGCCTGCTCTCTTTGGCGACAGGAGCGACTCCTGTGCAGACTCCTGTTCAATTGTGGCGCCTGCTCCAGCATTTGATGAACCTCAAACAGTCTTGTGATGTGACGGAATTGATGGTTTGGACTCGATAGGAACACAACTTTTTCTAAAAATCAAGTGTATCTTTGGCTAACTATACGAAACCAGAGCGTCCCACCTCATTATATCGTTCTATCCACCTCATGCCACCCATCAATCTGAAACCTGGGCCTTTGGCTGCTGTGAATGTTTACATCCAGGCCTTTGGCGTATTCCTGATACCAGCGGCGCCTTCCTAACCACCTTGTTCAAGAGTTTGGTAGCAGCTTTGTTGTAAGCGCCTAATCATTGACGCCTCAGGTTTTGTTGTTAGGGAAAAATGCAATTTACTTTTAAAAACTTGATTTTGGAGCCTTTTGTCTGTCTTTGGCGCCTCGACTGCTCCTCAACAGGCTCAAATTCTTTCGGTGAACAGCAGAATATGTCTCTAGGTTTGTCCAGCCCCCTCTCTCTAACTCAAGTCTCAGTTCAAGGAGACTTGGATGAAGATTTGTCCAGCTGGACTTATCCCCAATTTCAATAACTCCTTTGGGGCTTAAGAGGAGCAGTCAGGAGGAGAAGTAACCTACAGATTTCTTCCTACAAGAAGCTCTTGAAGTTCTTTATTGAGAACAACCTGATTCATTCTCGTTGGTAACCTCCGTCTCCTGGGTCCCAGTACAAGAGGACAAGGCTTCTGTTTCTTCTTCGGACTTTACCAAACTTGTCCAATAATCCGTCTTTCTTGTAGTAAGAAAGGCCTTAAGAAGATGGATGCTTGGCTGGCTGAGAAGAGGGAAATTGGAAAAACGTCTTCTGTCTTCCCCCCCGTCGTTCCTTCCGTAACGGAGTTGGTATGAGACTGGGGAAATGTTTTCCCCAGGTGTGGCTGCCTCCGCATGGGGACTTCTCCAGTCTCATGGATGCCACCTAAGTGAAACAGGCAATTCTGTATACCAACAGTTTTTGTTAATATCTCCTCAGGACTGGATCAAGTTTTCAGCTATTTCAGACTCTTGAAATTGTGAGCTTCCTGGACCATTAGTCCTAACTTAGAGAAGGAAGATTAACAGATTTTAATCTTCCTTATAGAGCTCTTGGATGATTTAAAAGTGGATTGCATGGATAGGGGCATATAATCCAGTGCAGTAGAACTGGCCTCTTTATTTACACCTTGGGGTTCTCAAAAGAGGCAAGTGGTCTGTGTGATTCCTTGAGTTTTTTAGGTGTTTCTTCAAGCCAGAAGTCAGTTCTCTTGTTTTCTGAACAACCCCATCAAACAAGTTGTTCATCATTTACCCACCTTGCAGTCATCATTTGCTGCAATTTCCAGGCGACATTAGCCCCAGAAGTCAACCCAGGATCTTTTGCTTTGTCTGCCAAAAGCGAAGAGACCTGTGCTTTTCTGCCACTTCTGGTGGTGTTTCGATGGCACTTGCTTTCATCTTATGGACAGTATAAAGGAAGACCCATCTGTGGGATATGTTTTTGAGGGCCAGAGGCAAAAAGCAAAGCCACGCCTAGAACCTGACGGCCCCAGAGAAGAAATGAACCTTTCATCCTCCATTCAGCTGTTTGGAGCCAGACTGCAAAGGTTCTGGCATCATGGCAACAGATCTCTCAGACCCTTGGATTTGCCATTTTTAAAAGAAGGAGTTCATCCCCTTAGACTTTCCAAACCTCCTTTAGTGGATGGCTCCTTTTTTTTAAGGCGTAGTTCACAACTTAGAGAAACTCCGCCCTTACGCTCAGAAGTCCGAGCCATGCTGGAGAAGATAGAACTGCTTCATGCCCCTCTATCTCCAGGTTTCTACAATCGTCTGTTCCTGGTTACGAAAGCATCAGGGGATGGAGACCGTCCTGGATTCGTGAGTGTTGAATGTCTTTTGAAGACAAAATCTCCATGGTAACAACTCAGTCGGTCTTGGCGTCTTTGTCAGGGGATTGGATGGTTTTATGAGACCTCCAAGAGCGCGCTTATTTTCACGCCACGATACACCCAGCTTCAAGGAAGTTCCTGAGGTTCGTCAAGAGGACAGGTTTATCAGTTCCGTTCCCTCTGCTTCAGTCTGTCGACAGACCTTCCAGTTTTCACAAGGATCCTTTATTTTACTCAGACATCTTCACCTGGAAGGAATTCGAGTTTCCATGGCCTCGCGATTGGCTGCTGGAAGCTGCTTGAGGGATGCTGTTTGGAGGACCTATCAAGGACTCTTCAATTAACGAAGTCTCTGGCCTCATTATCAGTTGAGAAGAAGTCTTGCCTTGTTCCCAGTGTTTTGTCTATTTGGGAGTGAGTCTGGACTCTCAGACTTTTCAGGCTTTTCTGTCCAACCAACGGATCAGCCTCATGCCTGCAGAAGATCGACGACTTTCTGCAGAGGAAGATTTGTTTGCATCTGGATGAGCCTGCTGGGAACCTTAACTTCAGTGGAGAAGTTTGTAAAACTGGGGCGCTCTCTAACCTGAGACCACTGCAGTTTTACCTGCAGAGAAGTCTCATCTTCTGAAACAGTTCCCGGACTCCTTCACAAGATTTCGCCATTTCGGAAAAGATAAAGGAGTGCCTCCGTTGGTGGAAGTCAGAAGGAAGGCTGTCCAAGGACTTCCTCTTCAGCTTAAACCCAGACCTAACTTTAGCAAGTTACGCCTCGGACAAGGGCTAATATTCAGCGACTTTGGGGACAAAAAAGTTTCGGGCCAGTGGCAAAGAAGAGAGAAACTGGCATATCAATCGAAGATGAGAACTAAAAGCGGTTCACTTAGCCCTGTTAGCCTTTCAAAAGAAGTGGAAGGCAAATGCGTCTTGGTCCAGGCGGACAACACGACCGCTCTGGCATACATTCGGAAACAGGGGGCACTCACTGCGTGGTCCCTCTCACGAGACCTCGAGGAGCTTCTAGTTTGGACGGAGGAGATCGGGACCAGACTAGTATACGAGATTCATTTTGGAGAAAAATGTAGCAGCGGACCTTCTCAGCAGAAAGAACCAGGTCCTATCCAACGAGTGGACTTTACATCCCCTAGTTTGCAAGGAGCTTTGGAAGATATGGGGACGTCCGCTCATAGATCTCTTTGCAACCGACAAAACACTCGGCTTCCCCTTTACTGCTCTCCAGTTCCAGACAACAAAGCGGTTTTCGTGGATGCAATGTTCATGGACCATTGGACCTGGACCTTATGCCTTTCCCCGTTCAAGATCCTGATACAAGTAATCTGTAGAAGTTCTCAAGCCATCTCAAAAGCGTAAGAGGATGACTCTGGTGGCTCCATTCTGGCCGTCCAGAATTCTTGGGAGTGGTTCCCGGACCTTCTAAACCTACTGTCAGACTTTCCGAGACTTCTGCCAGAGAGACCAGATTTACTCAGACAGCCGCACTTTCAGAGGTTCCACCAAAACTTGTCCGCTCTTCATCTTGTCGCCTGCAGACTGTTGGACTCATCAGAAGCAGAGGCTTTTCAAGACAAGACAATGACAGCTACTCAGCGAAGCCAAGAAGAGAATCCTCGACAATGTTTACCAAGGAAGTGGACAAAGTTTGGTCCTGGTGTAGAAGAGAAACGTGTCTTCTTCTGGACGTCTATAGCCCAGATGGCCGATTTTTCTCTTGTTCCTCCACAGAGAGAAAAAAACATTATCTCTGTACCACCATTAAAGGGTATAGAGCCATGTTGGTCAGAATGGTCTTTCGACATAGGGGTCTTGAAGTGTCTTTGGTCAAGACCTTTCAGATCTGATTAGATCATTTAATCGTCAAAGAGAGACCAGAAGAGACCAGTGGCGTGGAATCTTGGCGTAGTGCAGATAAAACCCCCTGAGATGGTTAGTGGTCTCAGTCCTTTGAACCGATGGCAACATCTCCTTGAAGGATCTCTGAAAAAGACTTTTTTTGGTAGCTCTGGAAGCACAGGCCAGGAGCTGTTGTCAGCTACATGCGATTGACAAAAGAGTAGGGTTTGCTAAGGGAAGGCAGTCCTGTATGTCTACTCTTGGTTTCTTAGCCAAGAAGGAAGACCCGTCTAGACCTTGGCCAAGAGAGTTTCCATGGGACCTTTCCCAATTGGTCGGTCCCAAAGAACCCGAAAAGGTACCTCTGCCCTGTGAGAGCTCTCAAGTTCACGTTCAGAGGGACCAGTACAGCTCAGAAGTCCCAATGACCACCTCTGGTGCTCAGTTAGAGATCCTTGAGGCCTCTCTCTAAGAATGCCCTTTCTTTCTTTTTGAGAAGCCTGATAAAAAGCTCATGAGCAGTGTGCTGACTCGGAGAAGTATTCTTAAGGTATAAGCGTCACGAGATTGAGCGGTTTCGACTTCTGTAGCCTTTAGCAGAAACTTATCTGCCAGAAAAGGACTTGGTTAAGTCCACCTTTTGGAGATGCAAGTCAGTGTTTGCATCGCATTATTTAGTGGACGTGCAAACTGTTTTCAAAGAGTGCATTACGCTGGGGCCCTTTATTGCGACTGACACGGTGTTGGGGGGAGTGAAAAGGAGTCCGCTCCTTAACTAACATTTTCACCTTGGTGTTGGGGTTGTTGTTTTTAAGGTTGCCTGGAGATACATGATGTGTTAGTATCTTCCAGTTTTTAATCTTTGGTATTGGTTTTATGGTAATGTTAGGTGATCCCTCGTTTTGTTGTTAGTTGTACTGCGCCCCTGATCAAGGGCATCAGACATTGTCATTAGCCATGTTCTCTTGGGCAGGTACTGTTTTTATTGTGTCCGACACACGGATCCCTTATATCCTCTCGGCACAATATAAAGGCCAGCAGACTACAGAGGCAGTAACCACTGAGTCAGCTACCTTTAAAGGTAAGGAACCTATGTCTAACTTGTTGCAAGTAGATAATTCCAAGAATTTTATTAGCTGCCAGTGCCCCACCTCCTCAAGGTGCCAATCAGCTATATGTAACTTCGGGTAAGTTGTATAAGTGAAAATGAAATTTTTATGATAAAATAATTGTTTGGATATACTTGCTCACTGTTTAAATCATAACCCTCCTCCTCCCCTCACCTGGGCAGTTGGGCATAAAAACTTATGACGTGTTCTTAACGGTTACAACATCACCCGATAGGAGGGCAGGTGGTAGAGGATCACCATAACGAGCGTTAGCGCAAGCGTTATTTTTTTGTTTAATACTGCCGTGACGTCAAAGTACAACGACAGCTATATGTAACTAATTGGTAGGTATAAGTGAAGCGTTATTTTATCATAAAAATTTCATTTTTATATTTTTTATCTAGTTGAATACAGTATAAAAGTACAGCAATTTGTTGTGACGTGTTCTTGGGGCGGTTCCTTCTGACGATCAGAGAGGCGGGGGTAGACAGGATTATTTTTTTTTTTTTTTTTTACAATACTGCGTGGAAGTCAAATACACAGGCAATATGTAAGCTACTGGGTAATATCTAAAAACATAACAAACATTATTTAATAATAAAATAATGTCTTACAATTTTGGGATTGTGCCTGGATTCTATTTGACTCATGTACCATCAGCCGGGCAGTCTCATGTGGTATATATTTTGAGAGCAGGCACTCTATTACTAAATCAAAGTCATTCACAGGGGTTCTCGTCGACATAAAAAAATGGGAAAATCTACGTTGTAAACTTTGGAAAAAACATGCTAGAAAACTTTTGAAAAACAAAGGAAAAACTTTATTTTTAATGCTTTAGTGTGTTCATTGAAAACGATCAAGATTTTATTCAGAAGTTTTTCATCAAAACTCCTGGAGCAAATGCAAATTTTGTGATTCTGTTCAGATGACAAGTATAACGGAGAGGGACATTTATTATTAATTTTTGGTCTGAGTTTTCAATTATTTTGTAAAATCAAAAGTTCATTTATTTAATTTTCTTATGTCCAATCAACATTTTTCTACCATCATCTGTTGTGTTATAGTCAGTAAATGGAAGATGAGCATGACCGAAAAGATAGATGATGTTTCTTTTTTGGTTTCCACAGTGCCATTGTGAGTGATTGTCTTGGAATCACGTTTCCTCTTTGTGAGTGGTCAAACCTTTATTTATCTCCATGTACAGCAGCAGTTCTTATTATTGTTGCAGCATGGTGGACCACAAAATGGTGTTTTTTCATTTAAAAAAATTTTCCAAAGATAATTTCATTGTGAAGTTTGGTTATTTGTCATGGACAGCTGATCAGTTTCTAATTAATCAGCAAACCATGAAATGTCATTTTCAGTTTAATTTGACAAATTTATTCTACAATGACATTCTAATTGAAAAATTTGCCAAATTATAAAATTAACTAACACAGGGATCAGGTTTCTCTAATATAGCATCTGAAATATTTGGTGCAGGTCATATACAAAGGGCTGTCAATTTGCAATCCCAATTGGCTCTGGATTTCAAAAGGACCATTTTTCCAAAAGATATCAGAAATATAGGAATGTACTGATTGACAAATATGTCCATCTCAATGGTGCAGCCAGAATATATGTGAATATGAGGTTTAATCTGTTACCAGGAATGTGCATGGAGGATACACAACTCAAGAGCAGACCAGCCATGTTGACGTGTGGAATTTGAATTTAGCCACTCACAGTGCTTTGCATTACAGTCTCCACAAATAACGAATGAAACTTTTGAATCCTGTGACTGAGCCATACTAATCCTCTCCAAAAGACACTCATATAGAATTGTCAATATTTCTAGAAGAAGAAGATGAAGCTTATCACCCATTATAAAAACAAGAAATAAGCATCCTGGTTATGAAAAGCAACCCTGCCCCCTTTATTCTGGATTCCCAGAAGAGAACCAACAAGGTCTACTATTGCATTTCCTGCCATGTTCAAGAGGGTGCCATCCACAACCAACCAAAGCTTCCCTACATACTAGAATTCAGTAGTGCAATTTAATTTCTAAGTCCCTACATAAATACAAGCTCTTGTTCTTTACTTAGGATTTAGCTTCAAACATGAGCTGGAACAGCTGTTTAAACTTTACTAACAAGGTAGCTAACTTTAGACAGGTAGGGATAAGCCCTACCCACCCATCAGGCTGGATTCCACTTTTTGCTTATGGCCACCATTGAGTTCAGGTGTCTCTCAGGACTCTGCCCAATTTTGCCCTTCTGAACTTCATTGATTAGACTTGAGTATTCCCTTAACTGTTTTGTTTTATATAAGTAACTTACCAAACAATTGCATAGCTATTAGTTTCTACTTACACGGCAGCTCAAAATTTAAAAATCGCAGTAGCGCTCTTTTGTTTTGGGTGCTGGTGGCTGCCCCGCCTGCTTTTGGGGAAGAATAGGTACAACACAGCTAAAGAGATCAGTTTGTTTCTGTTGGTCAGTGACTAAACATTGGTTGTTGAGCAGCTCTGTGGATTCGTTTTCTCACTGGATGGTTTCAAATTTTTCGTCATTTGGTGAAGTACTCTGGATTTTGGGTAGTACACTAATTTCAGTTAGCTTGGCTAATATTAAGGACTTTTCTGTTTGTGACTTTCCCAATAATGACTAATTTTGACTTAGCCTGTCAGATTCTAGCTTGTCTAGTGTTAGATACTGCAGCAAAGGCTGCAAGACTAGACTCATGTCGGTTAAATACGACAATTAGACCATTTGTTGTACTCGTAGGGAGCAAGTTTGCTCTCCAGACCTTAATTGCAATAAATGTAAGGATTGAGATAAAGGGAAACAGAAGGCTTTGCATGCTCATTTGGAGAACTCCAGCAAGACAGACTTAGGAAAGCAACTGCTAGGGCTGAAAATACAGCTTCCGCTAGTCAGGATAATTCTCCTAAAGTGGATATTGTTGACCTTCCTGTCCCTTCAACACCTGTGACTGTCTTTTCTCCTATTTCCAGTTCTCCGACTTTCCCAGTTACTCTGATCCCTGGCTCCCATATTCTGAACCCAATGTCATTGGAAGCTCGTGTAGGTCAGAAATTTGATCTCTTAGTTAATACCGTTTCCCAGATTGGGAACTCGGTCAGTCTTGATGGACAAATTCAGTAGTGTTAGTGTTGGTGCAAATACAGTGTCAAGTGCAGTGTTAGTAGAGGAGGTGACTGCTCATCCCACCGATGCTCCTAGACCAAGGAGGAAGCAAACTGGCAGTCCAAGGGAGGTCGGTGGGGTTTGCCCATGTGTAGTCGCTTCCTCAACCGAGCCTGTTGCACAGAAATCCCAGGACTTGGTGGACAGCCACTGGAAAGTGTCTGATTAAGCATGCAAGAGGCGATGGATGATGGCTCACCTGTCCGTAGGCAAGCCTTGGAGACACGCTCTTGTAGTTTCTGGGTTCCCTCCAGTCAGGCTCCATCTGTGCCTAAGGTGTCTGCCAAACACTGAAAGTTTGATCATTCAGTGTTCAAACACACAGTGCATGATTATTCGGTGTATGAGCACCCAGTGTATGGGCACCAAGTGTCTGGTCGCACAGTACCGGCATTCCCCGGTTATTGGTGGGGGTTCCGTTCTGAGGGTGTGATTTTCGGTGCTTATTGGTGCTGAAAAGCGCCAATTTTCAGTTATCAGCACCTCTGTTAGATATGTATTGGCACCACTATCCAATTATTGGCGCGGATAAGCAGAAATTGGGGATTTTTGGCGCCGAAAATTGCCAATTTTTGTTGCTAGACAAGAGCCGTAAAACTGGATCACCTTTAACCAAGCCCGCCATTAACCGGGGATTGCCTGCACTATATATGAATGTCCAGCGTCCGAGCTTTCCAAGCGCCCAGTGTCTGCAAAGCGCTCAGTATCAGTTAAGTGCCCAGTGTCCAATGGTACAGTGTCCAAGCGCCCAGTATCCGAACGTCCTTGTTCAGTGGATCCTTCTTTTGAGGCATGCCCTATTTCCCCAGAAGAGGAACCTTTGGATGAGGAACAGCCAACTTCTAATTACTCAGCACTGTTGAGATAAGCAGCCTGCAGGTACTTCCAAGCTGCCTCAGATGGTGCTTTCTTCTCTTCCTCAAGGAAAGCTTTGGCCTGAATTGACACCTGGTTGGCAGAGAAGAGAGACTTGGGTAAAGAGGTTTTTGTATGCCTCCCTCTCGCCTGATATGGTAGAAGTATATGTCGTACTCCACTGGAGAAGCTCCTTCCTTGAGAGTTTCTGCCTCCTCTGAAGGGGACTTCTTCAGTCTTATCGATGCTACTCGTCGTTCAGCATTCTCCTCAGCCAGGGTTTTATTTACAACTTCAGAGTTGGGTCATCTTCTTAAGGACATCTTCAAGGTCTTCGAGGGTCTGAGCTTCCTCGATTGGACTGTAGGGGCTTTGGCCAAAAAGATAGAAGATTGTGTCTCTCTACAGGACAACTTCACTGTGGACTGGTTAGGGGTGCTTTCATGCACTGACAGAGCAGGGAGAGATGGCGTCCAGGAGCTAGCATCCATTTTCATGAAAGGCCTCCTTCAGAAAAGGGATTTATGGTGTTTGTTCACCACTAGGGAGTCACTCCCTCTCAGAGATTGTCCCTTCTCTTCACGCCCTTGGACGGAGCCAGTTTATTCCCTCAAGTGACCTTGGAATGAGTGACAGCTGAACTTCGGAAGAAGTCTATGCAAGACGACCTTGCGTAGTCAACCAAGAGATCTAGAGTGCCATCTAGAACACCCTCGTCTTCTTCTGCTGTTAGGACGGCCTCCCCTTTGGCTCAGCAGCCCTTTCGAGGAGGCAGAGGACGTTTTCAATCCCAGCCTCGGACAAATCTTCGGTCAGTGTGACTTGTCAAGAAACCTACGATCAAACCTACCACTCGCAAATGAGGACCCTGCCCTCTATGTCCCCTTGGGAGCAAGACTCCTCCATTTTTGGAGCAGATGGGAGGCCAGAAGTGTGAACCTTGGGTCCTAAAAGTTTTGCAAGAGGGATATGCGATCCCTTTCAGGGAGAAACCTCCATTAACAACCTCGCCCATTGTCTTGAAGGTCTACTCGATAGGCTTGGAGAGGTTTTCGGCCTTCTCTCAAGAAGTATCAGTCCTACTTGAGAAACAAGCTGTAGAGGTGGTTGAAGATATAAGCACAGAGGGGTTTTGCAACCACCTCTTTGTCATTCCCAAGTCATCAGGAGGATGGAGACCTGTCCTGGACGTCAGTGCTCTGAACTCCATTCTGACAACGAAGCTCAGAATGGAAACGAACAAGTCAGTCCTGTCAGCCATCCATCAGGGAAACTGGATGGTAACCATTGATATGCAGGATGCATGCTTCCACATTCCAGTACACCCGGGCTCCAGGAAGTATCTGAGGTTTGTCTTCCAGGAGAGGGTCTTTCAGTTTCAGGCACTGTGCTTTGACCTCTTCACAGCCCCTTAAGTTTTCGCCTGTGTTCTCTCACCGTTGGTGAAATGGCTCCATCTAATGGGAATAAATGTCTGTCTTTACCTAGACGACTGGCTCCTATGTTCCTCCTCGAGATCCCAGTGCGTGGAGGACCTTCGCAAGACTCTTCAACTCTCCCAGGGTCAAGAAATCTCAGTTGGTACCCAGTCAATTGATTCTATATTTGGGGATGAAGATAAATTCTCTGGTTTTTTGGGCTTTTCTATCTAATCAAAGGCTCCAGAACTGCCTCAAGAAAGTCCAAATCTTCATCTCTCGCCTGTCCTGCTCAACCAGAGAGTGGATGAGCCTTCTGGGAACACTTTCCTCCATCGAAACTTTTGTACCATTGGGTAGGTTGCACACCAGAGTGCTGCAGTTCTTCCTCAGGGCCGGTTGGCGCAGGAAAAATCTCCCGGATTCGTTTGTCTTCCCCATCGCTCCCGACATCAAGGAGGACCTTCAGTGGTGGCTGGTGGAAGACAGATTCTCAGTAGGAAAGTCGCTGCTCCCTCAGAGCCCCAACCCAACATTATATTCAGATGCATCAGATCTGGGTTGGGGGGCCCTTCTCAACAACAGGGAAGTATCCAGGACTTGGTCCCCAGCCGAAAGGACCTTACACATAAACTTGAAGGAGCTGAAAGCGATACATCTGGCTCTTCAGTTCTTCTCAGCAGCAACTTTCAACAAAATGATCGCAGTCCATTCAGACAGCATGACCACACTGGCTTACATAAAGAATCAAGGGGGGACACATTCCTTTTCGCTTTACGAAGCAGCCAAGGATCTTCTCTTTTGGGCACAGGACAACAATACTTGCATTGTGACCCACTTTATTCAAGTTAAACTGAACGTCCTTGTGGACGAATTAAGTCACGGCAAACAGTTTCTACCGACAATGTGGATACTGAATCCACAGGTGTGCACCAACCTGTGGAAACAGTGGGGAACGCCATCGATAGACCTGTTTGCAACATCAAGGAATCATTGTCTCTTGCTGTTTTGTTCACCAGTGCCGGATCCTCGAGCATGGGCGACAGATGCTATGCTGCAAGATTGGTCGGGTCTAGATGTTTACGCCTTTCCCCCATTCAGCATGGTGAGAGAAGTGCTGAAGAAGTTCAGCACCCATGAAAACATATCGATGATGCTAGTGGCTCCCTTTTGGCCACACAAGGAATGGTTCCTGGACCCAGTGATCCTTCAGAATTACACAGAGAAGGGTTTGCATGATCTGTTCTTGTTGCTCATTTGTTTCCCGAACTTCTGTCTTGAATCAAAGTTCCAGGAGGCATGAGCAGGTGATCCTAGTCCTTCCTTGGTCTGACAGTCGTGGTGGCAGGAGAGCACCTGTCCTGCTTTCTCTTCGGCTCTTCAGGGCCATTAGAGAAGAGATGGTGGTGGTGGCATTTAGAAGTGTGGGTTTGTGTGGTTGAATTTTTGTTTTTACCATTGTGATTTTTTTTCTGTTATGTTTATTTTATATGGTTTTTGTTGTGAATGTCTGATGTAAAAGTTTGTTTTCGTTTTTTTACTTACAGTATCGACTCTCCGGCCGGCTAACAAAGAATTAGAGGAATTTATTTCTGGTGATAGAAAATTCATTTCTCGCTATAATGTGGTTCGGATTCCATAATAAGCTGTAGGTCCCGTTGCTAAGTAACCAATTGGTTCTTAGCCACGTTAAATAAATCTAATCCTTCAGGCCAGCCCTAGGAGAGCTGTTTATCAGCTCATTGGTCTGGTAAAAGTAAGGTACTGTATACTTAACTTATACATGAGAGTGTTAGGGTAGAGTGACTGGTTCCCCTTCACCCAATCTGTAGTAGGTTTCATCTGGTTAGAGTCCTTCCCCTATCAGAAGCAACATCAGGAATAGATTTCTACTGATGGGAACTGCAGTGGAAATAAAAGTCTGTATTAGCAACTGACAAATTAGTCAAACAGCTGGTGAGACCGCATCCATTTTCATGCTCCGTTTGAAATTGTTACATAGCAGTTACTTAAGACAGTGTCTGTCCCAAATGGGATGGGGATCAGAGAAGAGTGAAGTGCTTTTGTGTAAAAAAGATTGCATTAAGGGATTCTAAAGTACTAATTTCTGCCCCCAGCTTGGATGTCATAGCTAAAATAAACTCCGTGGTTGTTGTGTATTAAGCCTTGCATATGATATTGCACATGTTGCAGCTCTGTTGAGGACTGGTGCATTGTGGGTTGTTGTGGTTTGGGGATTTGAGAAGCCCAGCTGATTTTGTAGCAAGATGTAACAGCGCTATAGCCATTAAACCCAACATTTAGCCATCTGTATTCTTAACCCTCTGCCTCCAGCCACCATGTAAGGCAGACAAAAATGGTATGGTAGCCATGTTTCTGTGTTTTGATGGTTTGTTCAGCTGGATTGCCGAGTGGCCGTGGCTTATGCCAATCGGGAGAGAAGGACGTCTTGGCAAGGTAACAAATGAATTGTTTGCAGTGGCTAATGTTTTTTTATTTAGTAATACGGAAGGATATTGTTGTTTCATAGCCTATTATAGGAGCAGTATGCTTAAGCTACTGTGTTTATGCTTGTCCTTTTGATTTTTTATGTGGCTTACATTAGGTTATGCTGTGTTTTTGCTTTTTTATGTGGCCTGCATTAGGTTATGCTGTGTTTTTGCTTATGACAGTTTTCTTACACTAAGGTAATTAGGCCTTGTTGCTTACAGATTGTTGTATTATGTTACTGGCACATATCCTCTAAATATGTTTAATAAGTAATTCAGGAACCTGCAGTCATGGGTTTGATTAAGCAAAATTAATTATCTTTGATTTATATGTAATAATAAGCCTGGGGGTGAAGTGTTAGTGGAAATGGCTACTCCAAAGATTAAAATTTATGCATTTAACCCCTCCAAAATTTCTTTTGAATTGCAGTTGAGTTTATTGGAAGCAAATTTTGCTTATATGTCCATAACTGACAGTATTAAAAAGAAGAATGTTCTTTTGGTGTCTGTTAGTACTGAAGTGTTTGCAGTTCTACGTAATATATGTGCACCAGATTTGACACATACTAAAACATATGAACAGTTGTTAGTTTTGCTTAAGGCACATTATTATGATATTAAACTTAGCTATCACAGAAGTTTACTTGCTTTCCAGCAAAGAAGGAAACAAGGAGTGTCTTTGAAAGATTTGTATGTTGACCTGAAATCTTTGGCAAAAGATTGTGAGTTTGGTAAACATTTTCATGCCCGAGTGAGAGACCAGTTGTTTATGGCTTTAGAGCATGAAGTTTATTTTGCCAGTTTGGTTGCTGAAAACTTAGATTTAAAGTCCATGGCCTCTACTCAGATATTTGAAAGGGTTTTGAATTTAGAGAAAACTTTTGTTTCTGGAAAGTCACTCCCTGTACAACAGGTGAAGTCATACCCTGTACAACAGGTGAAGTCATATTTTAAGAAATCTGTTTCTTGTAAACATTGTGGATACCCTCATGATAGTGTGAAATGCCATTTTAAGGCTAGGGTATGCAGTCAGTGTTAGAAAAGGGGCATTTAAAACAAGTTTGTACAGCTGTTGTAAGTAGTAATAAAAGGGTTGTACAGAAGAATGGTCATAAATCTGTAGTACATAAAAAGAGGAAAAGTGTTAAAGCAATTGATGATGTGACTGTTTCGAGTGACAGTGAAGATAAACTTTTATCAGTTACCACTGTTCGTGTGTTTGAGCTTGATTCTGGTGCTGCAGTTAGCACTACAATTGAAGATTGGGCTCACACCTTAGGTTTACCTATTGAAGATTGTAAGGCATATGATAATGTTAACATAAATGTGTTAGGTAAGGTGTCTGTAGATGTTGCTTATAATGACCATAATGTCAGTCAGATTTTTTGTTTTTGAAATTAAGAATTCAAATCTCTGGTAAAGAGTTGATGGGTAAAATTGGTATTTACTTGATTGGCATAGTTAATTCATCTTCAGTAAATAAGATTGACAGAAATGTTCAGGATTTGTTTGATAACTACGAGTTGGACCCTAAGAAACCAGTTGTAGGTTTGGTTGTCAAAATTCATGTGAAGGTGATTCAGTACCTAAGTTTAGAGAGCACAGAACTGTTCCTTTTCATTATAAGTCTATAGTTGAAGATGCTTTGCTGACTTGGGTTGATGATGATATAATTCAGTCTGTCAGTTCAACTGAATGGGCAGCTCCTGTTGTTACTGTTATAAATCGGATAACTCTGTTCATATTTGTGGTGATTTCAAGGAGTTGAATCAATGTCTAGGTTGTGATCAGTGTCCATTACCAAAGATTGATGAATTATTACCAGAGATTGGTAAAGGGAAAATATTTTCCACTCTTGATTTAAAAAATGCTTACTTACAAATACCAGTGGATGAAGAGAGCCAGAAGTACTTGGTAATTAATACCCATAAGGGTCTGTGTAAGTTTAAAAGGTTACCATTTGGCCTTTCTTCTTCCCTTGCTATATTTCAAGGGCTTAGTGCTGGTTTGTTATCAAATGTTGATGGTGTTGGTGCATATTTAGATGATATAATTATCAATGGAGAAACTGAAGAGGAGCATGACCTTAGATTTAGCAAAGTTTTAGATATTTTGCAAAAGCATATTATTCAGATTAATAAGAAAAAGCCTGCTGTCAAGGTATCTTCATTAGAATATTTGGATTATCATATTTCTGGTGAAGGTGTCAGACCTTCTGCTAAAAAGGTTCAAGTTATATTAGATGCTCCATCTCCCACTTCTGTTGCAGAAGTTCAGTCATTTGGTATGGTTATGTATTACTGTAAGTTTATCCAGAATTTCTCTCATAAGTGTGCTCCATTGTATGACCTGTCGAAAAAGAATGCAAATTTCAAATGAAGTAAAATTGAACAAACTGCTTTTGAAACTGTGCAAAAAGATTTGGCTGAAAGTCCATTGCTATGTAATTATGATGGAGAAAGTTCATTGATTGTGGAAGTTGATGTTTCACCTATTGGCGTTGGTGGTGTTTTGTTACAGAAAATTGATGGGAAAGAGGTTCCTGTATATTTTGTGAGTAAAAAACTTACGTCAGCTGAACGGAACTATGCTCAGATAGATCAAGAAGGCCTTGCATTAGTTTTTGTTTTAAGTAGATTTAGATATTTCTTACTTGATAGGAAGTTTGAAGCTAGGGTTAACTACAAACCATTACAGTACTTTGCTTGTTTGGTAAAGGACGTCAAATTCCACACCAAACCAATGCACGTATTCAGCATTGGGCTTTACTGTTATCTCAGTGTGAATTTGACCTTGTCTTTAAGGCATGCAGAGAGAATGTTGTGGCAGATGCACTTAGTAGGTTGCCTATTAAGGATGATACTGTGAGAATCATACCCCTGTTGAATATATAAAGCTGGCAGAAGCAGTAGATTTTGATGATATTTATTTTGAGGTTTGTCTGAGTATGGCTCCTTGAAAACTGATCTTAGTTTATATGATGATGTAGTACTGTATAGAAGCAGAATTGTCATACCCATTCTAGTCTAGTGAGGTGTGAAGTGTTGGATTACTTACATAGTGGTCATAATGATATAAATGTCATGAAAGCAGAAGCCAGGAATTGGGTTTGGTGGCCAAAGATTGATCAAGATATTGCAGAGGTTACAAAGAGTTGTCATATTTGTTATACTAATTACCAACCAAATCAACTTCCTGTTCTTTCTTGGCCGTCACCTGGTAAAGCATTGTCTAGATTACACACACATTATGCCGGACCTGTGGATAATAAGTATCTTCTTTTGATTATAGATGTTACTTCCTCAACGACATCAAATGTTACTATAGAGTTGTTTAGGGAAACCTTTTCTAATTTTGGTATTCCAGACGAACTTGTATCAGATAGTGCACCATACTGTACAGTATTTTGTTTCTTAAGAGATTAAGGCTTTCTATAAGAAAAATGGCCTATGTCTTATAAAGAAGGCTTGAAGAAATTTAGGAGTGGATCTTTAAACACTAGGTTTTGCAGATGTACAATTATAGATAAAGTTCACATTCTAGTACTGGAAAGCCACCTGCTGAACTGTTGTTTGGTCGTTCCTTTAAAACAACCAATGAATCAGTTAAGGTCCATTCTAAGAGAAATAGAGATCTTGAAGTTTGTCAAAGAAATTGTTCTCTCAGGAAACTCTTAAGTATAATGTTGGAGATGCAGTGTTCACAAAAAATTTTGGAAAAGGAGAGACCTGGGTTGAAGGAAAAGTTTCAGAAATTTTAGGAGTAAGAAATTATCTTGTGCAAGTTCATAATTTTGGAGATATGTTATGGAAGAGACACCACGGCCAATTAATGCCTAGATTTACTAGTAACCTTGTTAATCCAACTAAGGATTCTTTCTCAAATGTTGTTTCTACTAGTAGTTTAGATGAATCTTGTAACGGTAATCTACCTGCAGCCTCAGAAGGTTGTGTAGAATCTTCAGATAATGATGTACCATGTACTGTTCAAAAGAATGGGAGGGATGAATCATATGTACCCCACACTCCAGTTTTAAGGAGATCAAGCAGAGTTGTTAAACCCCCTGATAGATTGAATTTGTGGAGATTTATTTTTTGTTCATGATTGGTTTTCTTGATGCATATTGTTTAGTTTGTCCTATCTTGGGGAAGGGACTGTTGTGTTTTAAGCCTTGTGTATGATATTGCACATGTTGAAGCTCTGAGACAGAGCTTCAACATTGGGAATTATCATTGTGGGTGCATTGTGTGCTGTTGTGGTTTGGGGAGTGGAGATTTCCGCCAACGTTTAGCCATCTGTATTCTTAACCCTCTACCTTGGGCCACCACATAATAGTGGTGGTTCCCAAATTATATGTTGACTTTCATGATTGCCTTTGGATTATTCTGAGATGGATTGCTGAGAAAGATAAGGAACTATTTTGGGACATGCGCCAGAGTTGGATATTTGTTGCTAATATTTTGATTATTGGTAGTACTGTACAGCACATGTATTAAGTTAGGCTAAGTTAAGTATAGGAAGACTGTTTTGATAAACTTTAATTGTAAGTAGGAAATAAGTTAGGTTAAGCATTGAAAGACGATAATTGATAAATTGTGGTAAATGTAAATAAAATTAGGATGAGATTCTGTTTGAAGGTCTTTGGACCACTGTAATAGTATTAAGGTTATTAAAATAGGAATAGGTAATATGTGAGTTTTCATATTAACCTCTAAATTTGTTCTCTGACATCTCACCTCCAATCGTGTATTGAAAAAAGCCCCTACATAATAATTGCTACCCAACGTGGGGCATTGATAGGAAAGTAAGAGTGGGGTACATAATTGGAGATGGCGGGGGGAGCAGGTTTGGAAGATGTTGGGTCAGGTGAAGGGGAGCAAGGTTGGAAGCAGAGGTGGGATAGGCTGACGTGCATGATGATCAGCCTACAGGGTAAGTTAGAGGAACCCCAGGGAAGGGAAAATAGATTGGTTGCAAGGATAGAGGCGATGGATGAGAAAATGTGTGAGATGGCGAAGAAAGTGGCCGAGATGGCTAAGAGCGGGCCTGGTGTTGTGAATGGAAGCGAAGATGCCTAGGCAAAAGCTGCAAAGGAGAAAATCCCAAAGAAAGGGAAGGGGTTGGACAAGAGTGAGAGTGAATTGCTAACAGCAGAGGATGTTGAGGAGATACAGTGATAGTGTTTGATAGTGAGTGAGTTAAAGGGGTGTTGTGGTGGCATTTAGAAGATTGGATTTATATGATGAAATTTTTTTTTTTTTGTATGACTGAATTTTTTGTTTTCATATTATAGTAGTTGTGTGTATGTGTTGTTTATGAATGTGCTGTTTGTGTGAGTATTAATCATTGTTTTTTCTTTTTTTTACTTGCAGTGTATTAGAGAGGGAATACCTGGAAGATGATGGCCTTTGTTGTCGAGTAAATGGATGTGGTTTGCTGAGGGATTTGTGTTGTGTGAAGGAGTGGTGTATTTTTCAAGAGAGAGGATGGGGGAGTTGAAGTATGTTCCAGTGTTCTCGATGAGTGGAGCAGTACGGATGTGCATGATAGTCCATGAGAAATATGGACATATGGGGAAGTTTAAGTAAATTGAGTGTATGAAGGAGCGAATGTTTTCCCCATATTTGAGGAAAATTTGTATGGATATGTCAATTATGAGTGAAGAATGTCAGAAGGGAAAATATCAGAGAGTGTATGCTAGCCCACCTGTTTTGAAGATGAGTATGAAAGAACTGTTTGAGTTAGTGGTGATTGATTGTGTAACTCTGCTGGTAACTGCAAGAGGAAATGTAGGAGTGGTTTTTATGGTAGATCATAAGAGTAAGTTTGTAAGTTGTGCAGCTGTAAAGAATAAGGCTAGTGAGAATGTTGCAAGAGTGGTCAGTATGATCTTCTTGCCTGCATGTATGAGGAAGCTGGTAAGAATGTTGAGTGGTAATGGGCCGGAATTTGTTGGTAGACCGTTTGAGCAAATGTTGAGAGAGTGGAGTATCGAGCATGTAGTAACAACTCCATACATGCCAAATGCAAATGGATTGGCAGAACGAACTATAAGGACTCTGAGTGAAATGTTACGAATGTTGACTGATAGAGAGAATGAATGGGATTTGTTGTTAGGAAGAGTGGTAGCAATGTATAATGGGTCAGTACATAAAAGTACTGGTATGCCTCCAAGTGAAAATGTGATGAATTATGAGAGGTATGTGAGGGCGATGTGGGATTTGCTTGAAGAAGAGAGGGATGTGTGGAGGCAGGCGAATGAAAAGTTTGAGAATTTTAAAGTGGGAGATAAGGTGTTGAAGGAGGTGGTTGAGAAAGGAAGATTGACAGTGAGTAAGATGCATGAGAAGTATGAAGGTCTATACGTAGTGAAAATGATGTGGTCAAATGGATTGCGTTGTGTTATAAGACAGGAATGAAGAAGGAAATGTAAAGGTAATAAGAGCACACTGTATCGGGTGAGAAGATGGACAGAACCACTGAAATACACAGTGGAGCATCCCATTAGGAATTTGTTAAGGATAAGGTTCTGTTTGAAGGTCTTCGGACAACTGTAATATTAAGGTTATTAAAGTATAAATAGGTAATATGTGAATTTTCTTATTAACCTCTAAATTTGTTCTCTGACATCTCATCTCCAATAGTCTATTGAATAAAGCCCCTACATGGCGTGACCAGGTCATGTGGCTCATGCTCTATTAATGGGCCTAATCTTTATATTGGATTGCTTGGTAATGACTATTGTGGAGTTTTCCATTGCCTCCTTAACTTCCGCTTTTGATGCTTTGAATGGGGGAAGAGGGAGGTTGCTGTTTCTGGCTATTTCCTTGTATGAAGCCTCGAGTGGTCCGTCCTGTCTGTGGAAGGGACTGACAGGGTTTTCGCTAGTGGTACTGCAAGTACCATTGCACCTGTTGTTTCATGTACAGGTACATCCACTACCCCTGAGTCTCTGGTCCCCAGGGTACCAGTACCGTATCTCGTGCAACTGCTACTCATGGGTTCTCTGGACCCAGGGGTAATAGTACTGGTCCGGTTAGGGTCCTCAGACTGCTGGTCAGTAACCCTCTGCATTTGCATTGTGTGAGCATACGAGAGTTGAACATTCTCCCCTACTACTGTTTTCCTATAGGAATGGGTCGGGGTCCTGGGGAAGTGACAATACCAGACAGTCCTATCATTCAGAGCCAGTAGAGGAGATTCCTGATTCCCTCCTTCTTTTTGCAGTGGTCTTGGCTTAGAGGACTCTAAGGCACGATCATGGGCAGCCCTCATTCACATTCATATGAGCAAGTACACTCTCCACAACCCATGGACATGTCATCAACCCAGGTTGTAGGCATCCCACAGCCTAGCTCACTTGGTGGAGGCATGGTCCTACCAGGCTGGGTTGGGGTACCAGGGACTGTTTGCCCTTTACTCATTCTTTTTCAGCTTTCCAAGATAAGGGAAGAGAATAAGGATTGGGGCTAGGATAGGGAGTATTTATGGCTTCTTCCAAGCCTTTCCTTGAAGGAATATGTGTAAACTACCTGTATTCGTGGGGGTTGCATACCACACCTTTAGATACTTTATTTATATGGGTCAAGGTTATTTTTCATCATATGAAGTGTTTTTAAAGTCAAAATATAACTTAAATACATCTCGTTGTGAAATTAATTTAGCAATTTTTTTGTTAATAGATTACGTTGGCCGTTTGGAGGCATGTTTGTTTAAAAAAAATCAAAGATTCTGTTCCCTATTTTCCTTTGATTTCTTCATAATACGAGCTTTACATATTTATCGTTTATCGGCATAAAAATAGCAGTAATATGTGTTCTTTCATGCCCAGTATTGATTAACCCTTAAACACCGACCGGATGTATCGTATGTCGACTAAAATTGTCTGTCAGGTGCCGAGTGGACGTACGGTACGTCGACTACAAAATGTTTTTTTAAATATTCACGGAAAAATAATTATAGGCCTAGTTTGTGAAAGGTTTTAAATCACGTGCCTTAAGGGATGCTGGGAGTTCACGGATCACGCTGTTGTTTTGTTTACAAGCGTTACCCAGCTGTGCATGCGCCAATTTCTTTCTTCTCGCACTACAAAGCATCAGCGGCGCATCGTCAGAGAGCGATTTCTTGACGCATTCGTGTTTTGCAGAACTTTTGCGAGTGTTAGCATATTTGTGACGCAACAGGATGTTTGCAGAGGTGTCCCAACGTCGTCAGGACCATGAAAGGCACGTATTGCCTGTCGGTAGTGAGCGTGTGAGGCGAGTTTTAGATTGGGATGCTGGAGAGGGGCCAAGCACCCAAGGTGACCCAGCTTTTCAACGCCGTGTTGTGTGGCCGAAGGGGACCAAGGAGCACATCCTGTGCCTTTTACGGCCCCTAGGAAGCATCGGGGTGTCCTGAGGGGCATCCGTAAGCATTTGGGAGGCCTCCAACGAAAGGACATTGATGAGTACTTGTGGGAAGTCATCATTTTGATGGCAGTTGGTCATCTAGTGACGAGGACATCACGCCCGATGTCAGTGATGACGAGTATTTGCCCCCAATGTCTGTACGGGAGCCACAGCAGGAAAGTGAACTGGAGTTTAGTGGTTTCAGTGCGTATGAGGGAGAGTCTGAGGAGGAGGAGGAGGCACCGATTGTGGCTGGTGGGGACGAGACAGAAAGTGATGGTGAAAGTGAGGGAGATGGGCCAGTGGGGAGGGTGGAAGTGCGAAGTCGTGCCCGCGCACGGGCCCGTAGAAGGTCGCACCCATTCACGGCAGCACCTGGACTGACCGTCCCTGTGCCTCTCACTGCACTGGGGTTCATTCACCTCTTCCTGACGCGGGAATTGCTGGAATACCTCGTTGCAGAGACGGTGGATTACGCTCGGTACTGCCATGAGGAACTGCAGACGATGTTGTCGTATCGCTGGCGGGGCTGCAACCTCACGGACATGGCGCATTTTTTGGGGCTCCACATTTTTTTTTGGAATGATGCCTGCTGCCGACGCGAGGCAATATTGGAGGCGGAATTTTTTTTTATGTACGCCCAATGTGCCCGGCATTATGCCCCGTGATAGTTTCCTGGCGTTGGACAGGTATTTCAGCGCCTTCAACCGAAGGGCCATACCCTGGAATAACTCCGACCGCCTCATCTTAGTCCGCCCAGTGTTGGACTACATTCGTGAACGGTGCCAGTTTCTCGTGGTTCCTCCAAGAACCTTTCTCTGGATGAGGGGATGATGCCATACAAAGGGCGTCTAAGTATAAAAGTGTACAACCTCAAGAAGCCAAAGAAATATGCCCCGTGATAGTTTCCTGGCGTTGGACAGGTATTTCAACGCCTTCAACCGAAGGGCCATACCCTGGAATAACTCCGACCGCCTCATCTTAGTCCGCCCAGTGTTGGACTACATTCGTGAACGGTGCCAGTTTCTCGTGGTTCCCTCCAAGAACCTTTCTCTGGATGAGGGGATGATGCCATACAAAGGGCGTCCAAGTATAAAAGTGTACAACCTCAAGAAGCCAAAGAAATATGGTGTGAAGTTATTTTTTATTACGGAATCCAACACTGGATATGTCGTGGACTTCTCGGTGTATTCCGGGGTCTTCTCCACGCTGCGTGACACTGTCCTCGGTCTTGTGGATCGTTTCCGTAACCAGGGATACCACCTGTTTATGGATAATTATTATAACTCGGTATCCCTGGCCCAGGAACTGTGTGAAGCAGGTGTGCACGTCAGTGGTACCCTTCGGTTGGTGCGTGGGGCCCCGAATGTCCTCAAGAGGTTCGCTAGCCAGCCGCAACATCTGGCAAGAGGAGAGACAGAGTGGTGGCGGAAGGGAGAGGTCTTCGTCATCTGTTGGAAGGGAGTCCGACTCGTGCCCATGATTACGACGAGTCATGAGCCCATCCAAGATGAGGTCGTTCAGCAGAAGAAGACACGTCGGCAGGGCCGAGTTACGTATGAGGAGTTTCGTGTCCAACGGCCTACTGTCATCGGGCACTACAATAGGCACATGGGAGGCGTTGATCTCTTTGATCAACTCATCCAGTATT
>NC_089755.1:28495176-28600176 GCF_040412425.1 Macrobrachium rosenbergii
ACTTGCTCTCCAATTTTAATTACGGTCAAGTTTCATCCATGTTGCCAATGCTTGATAATTTATAGTCATTAGCAGCTTGAACATTGTTTTCTTAGCTTCAGCTACAACTTGCAGCTTAAATTTAGTAGTTTATTTCCTTGCAGATCTTTTATCCGTACCGAATAAGAGTATAATGTAAAAATATATCAGTCCTATTCTACTTAACTTTATTATGTACTATAACTACGGTAACTGTTTATTACGTACGATGGTTGAAATACAAGCAAAACGGCTGTTGTTATCCGATTCGGTTATAAGCAAAACCAGTTTCTTGTTTGGTTGCTTATGGCTGTACGCATTTACGCAAGAGTATAACGTTACTAACAATACTTTTATCATTCTCTTTTACATTTTTAACTAGAAGATGGGATAAAGAGATGGAAGAAAAGATGGTGGTCTATTGTAATTTGGTCTCTCTCAGTGCCGCATTGTACACTGCTGCCTGTGCCCGCGGGAGATTTAAAAATGTTTTCTAAATATTGTCGTATCAGTATTAATTGCTTAGCCCATCAAATTATCGTAAGGCGAATTATTGTAACTCAAGCACTACCTGGGTACCTAAGTATTCTAATAGTTTTATCACAAAAAGTGCATTTAGTCATGAAAATGGGTGAATTTTCAGCAAATAATACGTATATATGTTCCATAGAGAAATCCGCGAATAGGTGAGTCAACGAATTGTGAGATCATGAATATGGGGTCTTTACTGTACTTGTATTGCTCTTAGAATTGAATAAGTCTTACACCCAAGTATTGAATGGTCCCTTGGGGTTTTGATGAGCCTCCCTCTCCTATTGGAGGGGTATCTCAGGATGTCAACACCTGGAGGGACCTGAGGGTCCAGTGCACTAGGATTTGGATACCAAGGGGCAGAGGCTGCTTTCTCAAGGAAGCACCTGTGCATTTTCTGTATATTTTTTTTACCAATGAGAGAACTTAGGCTCTCTCTCTCTCTCTCTCTCTGTTGCGCTGGTCACAACTTACTAGCAGTGTTTAGGACCATATGATTTTGCCTGTACCTGTACAGTTCAGTGAATTCATGTAGGGCCAACCCAGCCTAGAGTTACTTCCTCTTTGAAAGGAGAACGCCTTTTCTCAGACAGTACCATACTGACACCACAGGTAGATTCGGTTTTCTCTCTCGACTTTCTTTTAGTCTCTCACTAGACTGTCTCTAAGTGAGCAGAGTGTCTCGCTCTCTATCTCTCTTTCTCTCAAACATAAGAAGGTAGCAACTTGAGAGTTGTCTACCAGTGCATGTAAAGATGGTTTTTGCACAGGATCTTTGATCCTTCACTGTAGCGAATTTGGCTGGAGGGATGATCTTAAGATGACATAGGTGTACAGTAATTGGTCCTCCTTCCTCTCGTTTCCTCTCCAATAATGGAGAGTCAGAGTGCCATACCATATACAAGCCAGATGGATGAGAGTGAAGGTTAACTATCTGACGAGGAACCAGTCTTTTCATTGGTGATAAAAGGATGCAGGTTCCCCTCCTCTCTCAGCAAGGGGAGAGGAGGACAGACAATGAAGCAGACTTTGATTGTTATCGCCTGTTTTAGTTTCTCTGACAATTCTGCCTGGGTTCTCACAGCCTCATTGAGTAATTGCAAACAGATCCCTCACTTAATGGTTCAGAAATCTAGCAACTACTGTACCACAACCCATATGTGGAGTACACTAGAGGCGCAAGGTCCCTTCCTTTGCTCCTATCAGACCAGGAAGGTGTCATTCTGGGTTAGGCAAACCTACCTGTAGGCTCAGATAATTCCCAGATGTCCTCCCACCAATGGATAAGTCTCCTGTGTAAAGTGAAGGTTTGTATTTGTGTAGGAACAAATAGCAAATTTTAAAAGTAAATTATATATTTATTAATACACAAACCTGAAGTTCTTTACATGAATAATCCACCTCAGCTACCCCTCTCGTCTGGCACCTGGACTGAAAGGCAAGTGAAATACAGACTTGACAGGTGGGTGGGGCTTCCCCCTACCTGTTAGTAGTCAACTACCTTATAAGTAAAGTTCAAATGGCTGTTCTAGCTCAAGTTTGCAAACTAAAAATTATGTGGAGGATTTCAGGTTTTTGTTGTAAGGAAAAATACAAATTACTTGTAAAATTTACTGTATTGAAATTATTGAAAGTGCACCAGACCATCACTGCCTCCATTTTCTGGAAGCCCTGCATGTCAAGAAGGAGAGACCAAGCCTCAACACCTCACACAGGAGAGACTCCTTTTCCCGAGTGTGCCACCCACTGGTATTCCTGATTCAAGTGAGCTTATCAATCAGAACCCTCTGTCTACCAGAAGAAACATACCCAGGATCCTCTCATCCCTCCCTCCATAACACAAACATTGGTCAGATTTTATCAAGCACTGATATCAAAGAGAAAAGAATTATTCGAAGAACTAGAGAGACATAACATAGAATGTGCTCAGTTGATGCTGCTATTCTATTAAACAGAAATATGAACCATATCAGTGTAAGCTGGAAAAGTTATTGAAACTTGGTAACAAGGTAGGCTTCTGAATGGGGAAAATTCCCACATAGCTGCTGTAAGCTGATGCTTTTTCTTTGGCAGTGGTTAAGATATAGTTGGTGTCAAACAACCCTTTATCTCACTTCATGCCCTTGAGTCAAGAATGATGGAAGACCTTTTCTGGTGGGTGAAGATGGAACCACTGTGTGGAATTCTTTTGAACTCTAAATGCTTCTGTTCTCCAACACATCATGAAAACAGGTAACATATTTGGGAGATTTCTCTGCTTCAGTTTGTGAACAGAGATTGATAATCTGTGCATCGGCATCTTGGGAATGTTTGCTATGCAGATGGCAGCAACATTCCTTCTGCCTTGAGCCAGGTTTTCTGACTGTAGGTAGTGGACCTCTCTTCTTAGAGTTGTCCATGCTCACAGGAGCTTTGAACAGTTTTGCTCATCTTGTTAGCTTAAGCTTCCAGAATGGGATGGGATTAATGTTCTCAGCAGACTAACTTGGATCATAGACCCCTCAAGAGGCCTTGGTTTAAGATAGTGTTGTAGCATATTGACAGATTGCAAGGCCTTTTTGTATCTTGTCCGGCACTCAGAGGACTGAGGATTCCTCCTGTTCTGTGTTCATGAATTTGAGAGGGAAAACTCAGAGCTGCCAGTTACTGCCGAGAGATTTGAGAATTTTTCAGTTCCCTCCCTCTGAGACTTTCTTAGTAGGAAGCAGTATGAGTGCTTTTGTGCCCAGTAGGATACCTAATGAGAACCTGATACTCTTGGGCTAGAGCACCCTTTCTTTTTGGCATCATGAAGCAGTCAAGCAGAAATGTGGTTCGTCCTATGAGAAGAATGTATGTCCAGTCTGGGTGGGAACTCATGAACCCAAGGGTGTTTGAGGTCCCCGACTGTCTGAAGAAACTTTTCAGATTAACAGGTGATGTGGGCAGGTGTGTGGTTGCTTCAGACTACCTTTACTCATTTATCTCAGGTATGTTGCCCACATGTACTGGGACGCCTCCTTAGGGCCTGTGGTGGCTGCTCAAGTTTTGTGGTCTTCAAGCTCCTCTTGGGCAAAAAACAAAAACAAAAGGCATCTTCCTTAAGGATGGAGTTTGAATGTGCAATGCAACAGTTGGGCAAAGTACATGGAGGATCCATGATACAAGTAGGCTAAACAGTCAGGCACCCTATCTTAGAGGTTCAGCTGATAAGGTTTGACTCTCTCCACTCTCCCTTTTAGCAAAGTGGGGTGGGGTAGTAAAGTTATAATCTGAACCCATTAATTTATGATTGACCCAGACACTGACTGCCTTCTTAATTAGGCTATCCTGTCTTCAGGGCAGCACTTACTTCTCCGAAGTTTTCATGGAGTGGAACTTCAGATATATCTCACTGTAGCAGAGGGGCCCTGTCACACTTTTATCATAATGCCAGATTGCATAGTAGGGTTATAGGAGTCATTGGTCCCCTGTTCATGGTCTTAACTGGCAGCATACCATTTTTGGGTGGAGGTTCAACTTGCTGGTCAGTCAAGATGCTATTCTTCCACCTAAGGATTGAGTCTCCAACGTTTTGTATATCCATTGGAACAAATAGTAGGTCCTCGACATACAGCAGGGGATCCGTTCCAATGCCGCACCATTAGTTGATTTCCACCATGAGTCAGTGTTTCACCGTTATCAGTGCTTTAACGTTGCTGTAACTTGATGTTTGGCACTGTAACTTGATGTTGCATCAAATTACAGCGCCGTAATCACTGTTAACTTGATGCCTATTCTTGCCATTAGTGCCGCAAGTTACAGCGCTGTAACACACTGTTAATGGCACTGAGAAAGTGCCATATGATTGAATCCGCCGTAAGTCATTGACGCACTACTAAATAATAAGTAATTTGTTTTTTTCGTAGCTATACAAACCAGAGCATTTTTTATCATAAATCCTATCTCAACCACTCCCACATAGTTCCTGATGCTGAAGGAAAAAGTGCCAGCAGCATAAAGCAGGTGAGTGGGGTTTCCTCCACCCCCTCACCTGTATACTTCCAGTTAACCACATTGTTATGAAGTTTCAAGAATTGTTTCAGCTTGTTCCAAGGAATACTGCATAAAAGTCTTGGGTTTGTTTATCTAGGAGAATTGCATGTTATTTTAAAAATTTGGTATTTTAATGCTGAAAGGAACTTAGTCTCGATAAAAATGGATGAGTAATATGTGATCTGCTGTAAAGTAGATCTAACAAGAGTGAGACCCCCATCTATGACATTAACATCTGTGGCTAACAGAAGATAAGTCTTAAAGGGAATCTCTGCGTGCCTCGTCCAGGATACCACTTGGCTTGGGGCCAGAGAGGGGCTACCAGGCTTATCTTAGGCTGAGAGTGATAAGACTTGGTTTATTACTTGGTGAATTGGACTGACAGGAAGAAAGGCAAAGATATCCTAAAAGATATTCAGATGCCCAAGAGGCTGCTAGAAGGCATTTTCTAAGGCAGCCCAGGGTCCTGAGTGGAAGAGCAGAAAACCAGGAGCCTCCTTTATAACTTTGTTCAAAACAGGTAGATCAGTAGATTTCCCCAAGGCTCAAAAAGCCTTGCAGATGAACTGATTAGCCAGAACATTCCTTATAGTTAGAATGTATCTGGCTGACAGCTTGACAGTATGGCAAACCATCCACTTGTGCATCTGCTCTGCCAGCTTACTGAGGTGAAGGGAAGCTGTACAGTCATACTTCGAACTTACACGAGGTTGGGTTCCAGAACCCCTCACGCAAGGTGAATTTTCGCGCAAGTTTGGCATGGTCTCTAAAAATGCTAATAAATGCTTATTTCTAAAGTTTAAACACATATGACCCTAATCATGCTCCCAAATTATTAATTTAACTTTTAAATGGAATTAAAGTTACTGTAATTTCATTTAAAAGTTAGCTCAATACATTGCCCTTAAAAAAAAAAAGAAATAAATGGTTTACATAAAAATTGAGAGTTGTAAGAGAATTTCTCTCTCTCTCTCTCTCTCCCCTTCCAACCGATCTATTTTTAGAATCATCTCAACCTCTATTTAGCAAATTTTTTATTCTGCGTCTCTTTCTCTTTGTTCTGAAATGCTTTTTCATGAACAATCAATGTTTTATATTTTGACTAATACAACTCTTAGTTATGTCTCTATGTTTTAGAACGTATTTGCAACACTAGTGCATTTAAACTTCGTAGACGATACAGGTCAAATAAGATCAATTTAAACTATGTACTGTACAGGTAAAGATGTTCAGAGAATTAATAAGTTGTAAAAATGTGCGAGCGCTAACTATGAGAGAGAGAGAGAGAGAGAGAACCAACACGAACGGTAAAGAATCGCCTGGTTCAGGGGTTGTCCTTACTTTAAGAGAGTGAAATTATTTATCAGTTATTACGGAGACTGAGAGAATAACACAAGAGAGAAAGAGAGAGAATAACACGAGATGGAGAGAGAGAAAGAGAGAGAGAAATTGTCCTTACTTGAAACGTCAAGTTATATTATTTATGAATTACAGTATTACTTGAGAGAGAGAGAGAGAGAGAGAGAGAGAGAGAGAGAGAGAGAGAGAGAGAGAGAGAGAGAGAGAGAGAGAGAGAGAGAGAGAGAGAGAGAGAGAGAGAGAGAGAGAGAGAGAGAGAGATTAATACATTACCCTTAAAATAAGAAATAAATGGTTGACTTAAGGATATAGTGTGTGACTCTCTCCCCCATTCCACCAATCTATTTTTAGAAGTCTTCTCAACCCCGTTTTTACAAACTTTTTTTATTCTGTCACTTTCTCTTCGTTCTAAAATGCTCTATGTCTCTGTTTTAGAACTGCGCATTTACAGTTTGTAAACGGTACAGGTAAAATTACATCAATTCAAAATCATCTACTGGACGGTTAAAGACTTACAGAGAAACAGTGCTGTAATACGTAGGTTGGCTAACTTCAAACGAGAGAGAGAGAGATAACAGTTGTCCTTACTTAAGAGAGTGAAATTTTTTATGAATTATTACGGACAGAGAGAGAGAGAGAATTACAAGAAAAATTTGACCACTGATTAGCAACACTCTCATTCTTGTCATGTTAACTGACATGTCTGACAGCTTTTGCCTTCCACCTTCTTACAAAAGATGAGGGAAGAATTTGTTTGTTCAAGATAATACAAATTTTGTATTACAGTTTTATTATTATAATTATTATTATTAATATTTGAAAATTAGTACATATTATTACTTAAAAAGTTTTTTTTATCATACAAATAAACATACCTGTTTACATGTACCATAAAAATTCATCTCACTACGAGAGAGAGAGAGAGATTATTAATTTTAATAATATTTAATGTTATTTAATTTACACATAAAAGCTTGAACACTTATAAATTACATAAAAAAATTAAACAAACACTTTTGCAGGGTTTCTCAGTGTACGGAAATGTTCGCATGTCTGAAAAACTCGTGTATGACCATTAGTTAGGTTCCAATAAAAAATTCGTGTGTCTGTGAATTCGTGCAACTCGAATCGTGCAAGTTCGAGGTATTACTGTACTTCCATTTGTTGATGTAAACCACCGCAGTTGTGTTGTAGGACTTTCCAGTCATCCAGCCACCAAGTAAGGTCCTCCCTCACTTCCCTACTCAAGGGCATGAGGTGGAAAAGAGTGTCACTTGAGGCTGGCCAATGCCACCTAAGTTACCACTGAAGCAAGCAAGGTGGGGGAGCCCTTGAAGGACAAGCTTCACCAGAGATGACAAGTGACCAAGGACTACCTGCCAAAGCAAAGCTGGCTGATCCAAGAGTCTGATGGGAAGAATCGCCCTGCTACCATAACTATAAATATGCCCAGAGATCCTGGATGGTAGGCTGGGATTGGTACTGGTAGACTAAATAAGGGAGGTCATTGGTCCTTGAAAGGTACTCTGTAACCATCATGAAGGACAGACTGCCCAGGACTCTGCCACCTTGCCCAGTGGCATGATTGGCATCCCTCTACTTGTGCCACCAGGAGACTTCAGAATCCTTCTCCTCAACTACTTTCCTGGCCAGAGTGGGCAGGTGGGGAGGCTGAAAGGGCTGGGAAGGCTCCTGGTCTTTCCTGGAAGTAGTAGTCTAAGATTCTTTTCTTGGTTTCATGGGGTAAGGCCTCTCCCTACACCAGACACAGTAGGGTGGCATCCATGCACTTCCCTTCGTCTGTGGAGGATTTGAGACATTGAGCAGTTGATCAAGGTGTCCTGGCTATCAGAATGCTCCTCCACTGCCTCAGTTTAAATCTTTGAAAAAACTAAAGAGGAACCTAAGTTTGTTCCATTCCACCGAGCGAGACTACTCAGTTGAAACGTTAGGAAAAGACTGCAAACATAAATAGTTTAAGCATCTTCTGGCATGTCATTGGTGGGAAAGTAGCTTGTTTGATCTGCTTGACAAAAAGGAACCTTCTGTGCCACAGATCAGACTATTAACCTTATCCAAGACACCTTGAGCAAGCAGTGGCCACAGTAATTGGAACAACTGCCTCACCTCCTGAGTCCACCCTAGAGTACACTCTGGTGACAAGATGGGCTTGCAAAGGAGCAGTGATTGCTTCTTTGAAAATATAAACGATCGATCAGTGAGGTTATCTCACATTTTCAACTGTGCCTGTAGTGTTTCTGGAGTAGAAGAGCCTGCAAGTCCTAACAGATTCCCCAAAGTAAGTTAGACTTCTGACTCAAAAGAGAGGCTGACACACCAGTTTCCCCTAACGAGTGCTGTAGGATCACGGACACAAATAATCTCGCTTAGTTACCAATTGCGATGTCCCTTCGACCCCTAGCTGCATTCCCTCATTCCTCTTGCTGTACCTCCATTCGTATTCTTTCTTTCATCCTCCTTTCCACCCACCCCTAACAATTGATTCTCCTTTCCAATTATGAGGTTTTCCTCCTATTACACCTTTAAAACCTTTTTACTCTGTACAGACACCACCATACTTACAATGTTTGTTATGTTCTGCATGGCCGTTTGTATGTTGAATTGTTTGTAAGCTGGCTGCTGTGCTCTTCATGCCTATTGAAGTACATTATGATATAAAATCAGTACAGTACTGTATGTTTTTTCATCCTAAAACTGTGTACATTTAGTACTGTACATACAGAAGAGGCACACAAAACAAAATTTGAACTTAGGTTGGCAAAAGGGGAGTGCTCTGAACACAATTTTAATTGTCTTTTGTAATGTAAGGAGTCAAGTTTGATTTGTATACAGTATCTTGAAATCATGGTCCACAGTCCTTTAGACATTAGTAGATTGGTTGAAGCAATTATAAATTACGCATGAATGCTTGTGTAATGTTGTTCACACATATCAGGCATTTTGTACAAACCAGGAAGACCCGTTAAGTGTCTGTGTTCACATGCATGTGACTTGCCACTGCATTTGGCAGTATCATAATACAGCAATTGTCTACACATGGTAAACGATTAGAGAAGTTTTCCCCATTCAAGATAAAATTCCCATTTAAAGTTAACAATAACTGGTTTTATTTATAGCATTCTTGGCTGTATTAAGTTAATCTATAAAGCCTCACATAATTCCAAATTGTGCATCATTCACTCTTCACCGAATCATCAGCAATGGGTGAAAAGTTAGTTTTCAGTTGACTGTGATAACTAGTATTCACTGTAGTTCATCTAAACAACTGCAAGAATATTAAAGTCAGTCTCTACAACTTACTACAGCACAGTTAATCCAAAAAACTTGGAGTATAAAACATACATGTTTAGGAGGAGGTTTATTTAACACAAAACACAAACAGGACAAAAAACTTTCCAGAGTCTAGTTTATTTGTGAATAAAATTTCATATTAAAAGTAACATACATGAAACTCGAGAAATGATTGTGAAAAAGCTTGCTTTATTTAGCACTTCAAAAGTCTTGCCTTCTTTTAACTAGAAGGAATAATACAGTTTCATCAAGTGTTCCAACAATGAAAAATAAATATATCCAAATCTAATACCTGGAAGAAACATTTTACTATTATACAGAAGACTACATAACTGTACATGTGTAAGGCAAATTTATTGCTGTGTCAAGTACATATGAATCTTAATTTACAAAAACAGTAATGATTATGTCTTATAACAGTCTGTATATTTGTACATGGAATTTAAAAAGTCCTTGAAGTCCATAATCTGTCTGTACAACTAAAGTACACAAATGAGCAATAATCTATTTAGTCCTTGAGATTAAGACCATCCTGTATACAGTATTACATTTTATAACATTAACAATGACTTATTTAAAAGTAACTGGACACACCTAGACAAGAGAATTGGTTAAGAAATTTCCTGCTCAGTCAGTATCAAATAAAATTTAAGCAAGTAAAGTACTGAAAAATAAGTAAAATTAAGGATACTAGCACCAATATACATACAACAATTTTGGCACAAAGTAGTGGTATACTACCATATCCCTTCTTTGTTAAGAGTAAAAAAAAAAAATAAAAACTGCAGATTAACATGCAACCTTCAGATTAAATTTATCAGCATCATTAGACTGCTTTGTTTTTCTTTTCTGATATTCACAGTCAAGGCTTATATGACAAGAAATATTAATGCATAACATCAACACAGAAAATGGTTTATAAATCTCTAGAGCATTAAAAGTGAGATTAAGAGGAATAAAAAGCTGAATTGACTGTTGAGTGAGCACTCTTTCAGTTCTTAACTTCAGTGTTGTCTAATACATTATAATCAATAAACATCATTACTTCTTTTTTACCTCTATGTATAACAAGGTTTAAGTGTTAAATGGATGGTTCACCTAAAATTTTGGCATACAGTATATTTAATATTGGAGTTTGAAGCTCACTGTCCTTGAAAAATGCATACTATTTATTTAACTACTCATATTTCGGGTAAATCCTTTATTAAGCAAAAATTTTGTTTGTAAACCTCTTGGATTACTGTTTTGTTTATTTATATAAGCAATTTGAGTAACTATGCCAATGTTGAGCAGTAGTAAGCTTAAAATTTCACAAGTACAGTACAATTTCATTTTGTATCTAATATCATTTGGTTCCTATCACTAGATTACAAAAAGAGATGAACACTTCAAAGCCAAGACTAAACTTGTAGCATTAGGGTAGAGATTAACTGGCAACCACGTTTGTACTTACCTGACCTCTCTAAACATCATTCATCAAACTCTTTCAGATGAATTTTTTCAAATCCCTACAAAAAATCATCAAACTCTTTCAGATGAATTTTTTCAAATCCCTACAAAAACCTGATTCCTATTGTTTCTAAATCATTGCAACCATAACCATAAGCACCAGTTTGATATCATTTACTGGCTTGCTGTCATGTATATAGGGTTTGTAAAATTGGTATATGATTTGTCAATCATAATTCAGTATTTGTTTCACATGTTTCTCCCTTGCTTTGTACTCATGCATCAGCTGTTCTACATTATGTTTAAGTCAGTGATAAGTACTCAACACACCTGAATAAACCATTAAGGTTTTGCATTGAAGATTACTATGCTTCAACAAAGGCCTTTACAGGCTTAACAGATCATCACATTCTTTGATTTATGAATAACAGAGATGAGTATCTGGCTTCCTATAGTGAACAATTAAAGCTTGTGCTGAAAGACAAGAGGATTGACTTATTTTTAAGCAATTTGCATATATATAAAGCTTCCCATTTCAAGAAGAAATTTTCTAAACTTTTAACCTGCTACTAACATTTCCTCAAACACCACACAGTGAATGAATGGTGGGACTAAGATAAATAAGCAATGTTGTTACACAGTATTTAACTTTTACTGCTTTGCATAAAAATCAATGTTTATTCTTTTAAATAATTAATTATATGCAAACTAAAAATGTTTGAGAAAAGGACAACCATAATCATTAGGCTTTTACCTGACCAAACAACCACCTTACACTATTATGAGTTCTACATTCCTTCAAACAATCTAAGGGCTTAAGACTATAGGTACACTTCAATTTTTTACTATTCCAATAACCCTGTATCAATTACTGTGCAAGAGCAGAAGTGATATCTCAAACAAATATTGCTGAATAAAATAGAATGCTATTATAAGGCAGCTAAGCTCTACCCATCCTAAAGATTGCTATTCAAAATGAATCAATGAAATGGCATATAACTATTATTTAAATGAATGGGATATTATGCAGTTTTTTTTAAATACTGTAAATCCATTTCTGTTAGTTACTATGTACATTAGAGAGTTTGACAATGTTTCCATACACTGCAGTGCATGAATTATTGCAAAACACATTTAATCAGTTCATTAGGGAAGGAGAAGTATAGTATTTATCAACAATAATATCACATTGTTATAACAGTGTTTACTACAGTATTTAGTAATTTTACATGCTTAAATGTTTACTTCAATAAAAAAAACTATGCCTTGTTCATAAGACAATATAACAATTGTAATGGTTGAAATTTGCCTTCTATTTTCATAATACAATCTGATCTGCATCAGGTTCATAACTTTCAGTAACATTTTTATAACCAAAAAGGTTTAGTTATTTATCTTGGAAGGAAATTTATTGTTGCAACATTCTTAACCTAAACTCTGCATCAAGGATCTAGTTTTCTGATATAAATAAGTACAGTATTAAAAATATATATTTTTTCTGTTATCCTTCATTACGTCCTATAAAGCTGCTAAAATATACAGTACTACTGTACGAATAAAGAGGTGGTTTCCTTCACAGCCAAACTAAAATGTTTCATCATCATTACATTCACCCGTTTCATGTCCAAACACTGGAATTGAAAAAAAATATGGTTACAATTTGAAGTGAAGTAAGATTTCAATTAAGTTTTCCAGATCTGTATTCCTAATATTTCCACAAAATATTCCTGTATGCATCATACCTGTTTCCTCCTATATGCTAGCTAATTTTCCAAGGTTAACGACAAACAATCATTTAGTAAAGAAAATTTTTAAATACATAAAAATGTATGATAAATTATATCAACTTAGTTACTCTTTCTAATCATTAAAATAAAACTCACCTTCACAAGTATCACAGTAAGGTCTTGTAGAGCCTCGTTCCCCATGGTACTGCGTTGGAGGAGGAGATTCTGACGATGCTTGCTTAGGGCATTCTTCTGTATCATGAGCATCAAAACAGTCACAGATATCACAGTACATACGTGGTGCAACAGGATGCCGACCAGCAGGGCTGACCCCATTTCTGCAAATAAGAGTGTGTGCACTAATATCCTATAATCACTGTAAAGGAAGCATACTTATCATAAAACAGGCTGACTTAGTCACAAGTATGTAGCCATAGTATAATGTTGGGAACCATAACAATGGTTATATCCCTAGGATAGTATGGTAATATAGTATTCATAAATACTACCCTAGGATAGTATGGTAATATAGTATTCATAAATACTACCATAACTTTGTCTTAAATGTATTTTTCACAAATGTTACCCGTGCTCACTACAGTACCTATACAGTAATCACTATATAGGCAGCACAATTAACATAAAACAGGCTGACTTAGTCACAACTATGTAGCCACAGTACAATAAACCCCAGCACAATTAACATAAAACAGGCTGACTTAGTCACAACTATGTAGCCACAGTACAATAAACCCCCCGTATTCGTGGGGGATGCGTACCACACACCCCTGCGAATAGCTAAAATCAGGAATACTTATAACCCCTCTACAAACACTCAGAACTGCCTATTTTGATAGTTCAAACACAAAGAAATCTCTAAAAATGCTTATACCTGAGTATTTTAATAGTTTTATCACAAAAAGTGCATTTAGTCATGAAAATTTAGTAATTAGTGAATATTTTTCAGTGAAAAATACAGCGAATGGGCACATTTTCTGCGAATAATGTGTATATATGTTCCACAGAGAAATCCGCGAATCATGAGAACACGAATACAGGGGAGTTTACTGTATGCTGTTATGAATCATAGCAATGGGTTACAGTGAACCCTCGTTTATCGCAGTAGATAGGTTCCAGAACTGGCCGCGATAGCTGAAAATCCGCGAAGTAGGGACACCATATTTACAGTATTTATTTAACATGTATTCAGACTTTTAAAACCCTCCCTTTACATAGTACTGTTAACAAACCACCCTTTACAGTAATGTACAGATATCTACAATACGTACATACAGTACACAGGCACAAATGATAAGCAATAAAACAGTAAGTGAACATAAAAAAATAGAAAGATTGTTATGGTGCGTACTGTACAATTGTACAGTATTTTACTCACCACGATAGAGTTGGAAGTTACAATAAAGCCCTCCTCGTATGTACTGTTAACAAACCACCCTTTAATGTACAGAACACTTAATGCATGTACAGTACCTAATCTAAAACAGGTACTAATATTAAAATGTTAGAATATTAAAGTATATAAAGAAATAAAGATTGTTACTGTACCCACCATGAAAGAAGTTGAAGAAAAACTTGAATGATGATGGCGATGAATTTGCTGCACAGTAGAAATGATGATGATGAAGCTGATGATGTCTTCTACTATGCAGCCAATGATTGTATTTTACGTCTCTTCAGACTGAGGTGTCTTTTCCTGGGACACCTCTTCAACTTCTTCCTGGGACACTTCTTCAATTTCTTCCGAAGGCATAGTAGCAGGAGGAACTGGCTCTTTTTATGCAGGCTGGAAGAACATTGTGATCGGAAGTTGCTGCGGAAGTTGCTGCCGCTGCTTCTTTTTCGATTGAAGAGCATCCTGTAGGGAGTCATGTCTTCATCGATTTTGTTGCAGAACTGCAGAGAACGAACCATATCCTCGTCCCATTCTTGTGACAATTCTTTCAGCTCCTTCGCTAGGTTGCAGAGCTTGGCAAGCCGTTCTAATGTTAAGCCTGTTTCTTCGACAACTTCTTGGGTCTCTTCCTGTGGTTCATTTTCTTCCTCACTGGCTGATTTTGTCAGGTCTTCGAGGTCTGCGTCAGTTAGCGGCTGGGAATGGCAGTCCAACAACTCGTCAACGTCTTCCGTCATCATGTCGCCAAACCCGTCACCTCCAATTATCGCAGCCAACTGCACAGATTTCCGTACTACAGAGTGTTGAATCTCGGCAGGCGTAAATCCCTCGTCGTCGTAAACAATCTCGACCACAACTTCCTCCAACTCGGCGTTAACGGTAGCAGGTTTCATTTCTTGCAGTGCCTTCTGGATGTTCTGAAGGCACGTGGCAATTGTGTACTGCCGCCAGTACGCCTTCAAATTGAATGTTTCATCCTCATCTTCTTGGGCGGCATCCACACACGCAACGAGGTCCGCCAAGGTATTCTTCATGTAGAGGGCCTTGAACGCCCTGATAACCCCCTGGTCCATCGGTTGAATTAAGGACGTTGTGTTGGGTGGCAGGAACTCAACCTGAATGCCCTCATGCGAAAGATCAGTCGCGTGTCCACCAGCGTTATCCAACAGGAGAAGGATCTTAAATGGCAAGCCCTTCTCTAAGAGATATTTACTGACTTGTGGGATAAAACACTGGTGGAACCAGTTGGAGGTCAGCATCTTCAGTAATCCATGCTTTTGGATTATGCATCCAATACACAGGAAGGAGATTCTTATTTTTATTTTTCAAAGCACGAGGGTTTTCGACTTATAAATAAGCCCTGGCTTTAGCAAAAATCCCGCAGCATTGCCACACATCACGAGGGTAACACGATCTTTGAATGCTTTAAAGCCAGAGGCTTTGGCTTCTTCTTTGAACAGGAAAGTTCGGCGATGGCATTCTCTTCCAAAACAAACCCGTCTCGTCCATATTAAAGACTTGTTCGGGCTTGTATCCACCTTCAGCGATAATATTCTTGAACGTCTCATTCGCGTAAGTTTCAGCAGCAACCGTGTCAGCGGAAGCAGCCTCGCCATGCAGGGAAACGCTTTTCAGGCCGAAGCGTTTCTGAAACTTGGCGAACCAGCCTTTGCTGGCGGTAAAACGTCGTGTCTGAGGCTGGGAATCAGTGGATGTCCCTGCTTGAGGTTCATCTACATCATCTTCTTCGTCTTCCTCTTCTTCTTCAGCGTGGTCGCCATCATCTTGAGGTTCCTTTGCCGCGAAATTCTCATACAACCTCAAAGCCTTGGTTCGGATGGTGTTCGTATCCAAGGCTATTTTCTTCCGGCAGTCGGCAATCCAGATTGACAAAGCACCCTCTATACGGACGATCGTTTTATTACGAGCCGTAACAACTCGCTTTGCTGACTTGCTAAAGGTGATGGCAGCCTTCTTCCTAATCTTCGCCTCATCCTTCTTAATGTAGCGAACGGTGGATTCGTTCACCTAAAATGGCGGGCCACGGCCGCAGAACTTCTCCCTTCCTTCAACATATCGAGAAGTGTCACCTTCTCAGCAATCGTCATCATTTTCCGTTGGCGTTTAGGCTCAGTACCAGCCTTAGCAGAAGCAGAACACTTGGGAGCCATTGTAGGGGTTAAACAAAGTTAAAAAAAAAGTTCAACTTCAAACACACACTGTCACGCACAGCACTGGTAATGTAAACAGCATCTATCTACCGAGAGCGGGAAACGGCGGCCGCGAGAAGATGCTGCGGGTCAGAGACAAGGGAAGCTGCTATGGTCGGAGAAACGGTCAAAACACCAATCACAGGCGAGATTACAAAACTTGGGAGCTGATTCGTCATCTATCACCAATGGAACCAATCACAGCCCATCTTACATGCTAGTTTCAAATTCAAGTATACTTTACGCTATTTTATGCTTTTTTTGTTGTAGTAGTATAGGTTTATTCGAGATGTGATTTTTGCAACAAACAATATTTTGGATGCAGTACAAAAGATTCATGGAAAAGATGCACATTCATTACATTTGTATTTTATAATTAGTATATATGTAACCATCAGCAGCCTTACACCATTCAAATATGACAATGTCAGACTGCATCTGATTAGCGTTTCATGTTCAGTTTAATTTTACTAGTACTATAATGAATTATCGTATGATCACATTCTCTTTTGTTTAATTTCATTTTGTACTGAATTATATGTCATAATGCAATGAACCAACAGTACTAGCAGATATTAATAATTATTAATGGAATTAATGAAATATTTGGGTCTTCATATATCGCGACTATTTTGAAATTTCCGAAAATCCGCTATATATTTTCTTATAATATACATACGTAATGGAAAAAATCCGCGAAGTCGTGAATCCGCGATAGTCGAACCGCGAAGTAGCGAGGGTTCGCTGTATATCCATAAGACAGTAGTAATGTATTAAAATATTCATAATTACTAGTATATATAACTTTGCCTCAAAGTGAATTCTCTGAAATGTTACACCACTCAATTAAGACAAAGCTAACTGTGTACTGCACATCTTATTTCTGTAGAATTATGATTTTGTTTACCGGGTCTACTCATAAGCCACAGGTAAAAAGTATAGGCTACATAAGAAGGTACTAACTTAAAAAGAAAAATTATGCCCAAAAATTTGTTATGTAAAACAGGTGTGTAAGTTTAATTTGCCAAAGCCTGTTATTATGCAAATATAAAATTTATAATCAAGAATTTTCTTAGTGACGGTACTATTGGCAGAGTGACATCTGATAAATGTAGATCTGCAAAATGAAAATTCATATAACTTGATACAAGTTCCCTGATATTAAGGATAAATGGGGAACTTCATCATAAAAACCACTCAGTTTGATAATTAAGTACTGTACTACAAATGACGAACTGGCTTTTTAATAATTAAATACCGAGGTTTGGAAGTCAAGCATGGTTGGGAACTGCTATCATGGCTACACCTGGGAGGAAAGGGGATGAGGTGCCTCAGTAGAACTTAACTGCATCATGAAATTTAGGCTATAAAGCCAAGCACTGGGAGGCCAGGAAATACCCTGTAAATTAAGGAGGGGGTTGAAGGGGAGGAAGTGACAAGCATTTTTTTCTATCTGCAGTTACTCCCAAACTTCAGTAGAGACAAGTGAGAGATGGTTACCCTTAGTTAACCTTGTCTGAGGCCAGTTGATGCTCATACAAACAATTAACCCCACTACTGAGTAGGCATTCTTAATTTTAAGAGAGATGTCCTGAAGGGCTTGTTTGTAAGAATTAGCAGTAAAATGACAAATTTTATATTTTGTATTTTTCATAGCTAACAAACCCGTGTCTTAACATTAGGATAAATCTTCTGGCACCAGCTGGAAACAGTAAAAAAACAATAAGAATTATTTATGGAAGGAATTGATGGCATCTGGCATCTGTTACAGAGATGAGGAAGAGGGAGGTCAGCGACCCAATTTCAACCTCGTCATGTATTAGTTTTTCTTCCAGCCCAGGGCTAACTGAAAGAGGGGTGGCTAGAGGTGGGCAGTAAATGTTAACACCGCAGGTTTGTTAGCTATGAAAAATACAAATTAATTTACAATTTGTCATTTCTTCATATGCAGAACGAGCCTGGGTCTTAACATTAAGATAGACTCACTCTTGGTGGGAGGTAAGAGAATCCTGAACTGACTGGAGGTTTGGCACACCTGGTCACACTTCTTCGATAAGAGAATTCAAAGGAAGGACACCTAAGCCTCTGAGCTGTTAGATATATGCGTATCTAACATTCAGACTAATGGGCTAAAGTACAATGCAGAGATGCATTGCATTGCATAGGGAGAAGTTAAAGAGCTATATCTGTTCAGGTGACAAACTAAGACAGCCACCTATATATGGGTTTATCATTATTCCTCTCTCCCCTTGCTAGAGAGAGGAAGGGTTTGCTGCTGGAAGGTATAGAGGCAGTCCCCAGTTACTGGCGATCTGGTTTTATGGCGCTAGTCTAGCGACGAGAATAACTGGATTTTCAGCGGCGATCTCCAGTTCTTGGCGCCAATCCCCCACATAACAGTGGTGCCAATCCCCAGTTATCGGCACTGATAACTGGATATCAGTGCTGATAACTGGGGATTAGGGCTATTATCGCAGATTTTCGGTATCTGTGATTTTTGGTTATCACACTGTTGGGAATGGAACCCTCCCCAAATAACCAAGGACTGCCTGTATTCGTATAGAATATAAAATACTCTTAACAGTAAGACTACTTCACTCACTGTATCCAGCCAGTTCCAGCGCATGATGGATCCATCTTCATACCGCCCATAGGTAGAGAACAGCAAAAAGGGGGAAAGAAAAGAGACCAGCCATCTCAATCATTCTCACTTTCATACCATCATCTTAGGCAAGATACAAACTGTCCTGCTAGGGGCATTGGATGAGCTACGTAACTTGTTGAGCAGCCACCACTAGACCCAAGGAAAAAGTGTCCAAGGACCTGTGGGCAATGTCCCTCAGGTAGAAGGAGGTGAAAGTGGTTTGGCGGAGCTAAGAACCAGCATTCAAAATCCTATGAACAGACAAGTTCTTCTTGAATGCCAAGGAGGGACTCAGTCCTCTAATGTCGTGTGCTCTTGCATGCACAGTATGGGCAGTAGAGGCTGATGATGAGGAGTAGGCATGCTTAATCACTTCATATAGCCAAAACGAAATGATATTCTTGGACACTTCTTTCTTGACCCGGCCTGTGCTAAGAAAAATTCTTCGGCACCCCGGTCTGAGGTGTTGAGTCCTTTAGATAACTATGCAGTGCTCTGACGAGACAAAGGAATAATTCATCTGGATCATTAACAACAAAATCCCCAAGGGAAGGGATGGAAAAGGAGGCAAATCTGTCATCATGAACCGAAGGATTATGAGTCTTAGCAACAAGCTCTGGGACAAAATCGAAGGCTACAGACCCTCAACCCATTATGTTTTACATCGAAAGCCAGGCCATGGAGTTCCCCCACTCTCTTTGATAAAGCCAAGGCTAGAAGGAACACTGTCTTGAGGATCAAGTCCGTGTCCGATGACTAACATAGTGGTTTGTATGGGGCTCAAGTGAGACTACTTAGCAACAGAGTCAGATCCCTAGTCAGATCCCAGGTAGGAGGTTTGAGTTCTCTGGGAGAACAAGACTGCTCAAAACTTTTGAGGAGCATACATACTTCCCAAGATGAAGTTAGGTTCACGTCTTTCAGACGAAGAACTAATCCCAAAGCAGCTCTGTAGCCCTTAATAGCAGAAACAGAAAGGTGTTTTTCTGTTCTGAGGAAGATCAGGAAACCAGCTATCTGCTGAATAGAAGTTCTGAGTGGAGAGAAACAGCGTGAATGACACCAATCACAGTAGACGGCCCATTTTCCCTGGTACATGGCTGAAGAAGATCTGAGGTAACCAAACATTTGAGTTGCTGCTCTATGAGAAAAGCCTCTTGCTTGCAAGAGATACTTGATAGTCTCCAGCTGTTAAGAGATAGGGATCCTACCGATTGATGGTATCTCTCTACATGAGGTTGACGGGAGATTGTGCCAAGGGTTATTTCTCTTGGGACCGCTGAGAGCAGAGATAGCAGATCTGGAAACCACTCTGCTTGGGGCCACAAAGGAGCTACTAGGGTCATCCTGAGATCCTGGGAAATCATTAGTCTGTTCACAACACGATAGATCAGGCGAAAGGCGTAGACGTCCTGGTTGTCCCAAGAATGTTGAAGGGCGTCCTCTGCCACAGCAAAAATATCTGGAACCACTGATCAGATCTCTAGTTTCCTGATGGACCTTGTCATGAAGAGATCTATTATTGATCTTTCCCTACAGATGGTAAAGCCTGTCTGCTCTCTGCTAATGCAGAGACCACTCCATCCCTAGAACCTGTCTCTGGTGACTTAGCTTGTTGGCCACTACATTCCTTTTGCCTGGAATATACCTGGCCATGAGGTACATTGAGCTGTTGATGGCCCACTGATGCAACTGCACTGTTATCAAGTGAAACTGGCATGACACCAGCTCCACCCTGTTTGTTCACATAGCTACCACTGTAGTGTTGTCTGACATCAAAACAACGGAATGCCCCATCACCCTTTCTTGAAACTCTTGAAGTGCTAGGAAGGCCACTTTCAACTCTACCCCCTTGTGAAGTTGACTGTCCTGAGGACTCCACACACCAGAAGCCAGGAGGTCTTCTAGATGTGCTCCCAGCAGTCAGAAGAGGCGTCCGAGTACAGGAGAAATTCCGGAGGGGGCAAATGAAGAGGCACCCCACTGTCAGGTTTTTGTCATCCAACCACCACAGAAGGTCACTTCTTACTTCTGTTGACAGAGGGACCTGTAGCTGAGGAGAGTCCCTTGCTGGGGACCAAAATTCACTCTTTCTCCACTGCAGGGGTCGAAGTTGTAGACGACCATGAGGAACCAGCTTCTCTAGTGAAGCCGAAAGGCCTAGGATCACTTGCCACTGCTGAGCTGGTTGTTTCTGTTTGGACAGGAAGGAACGAGCCATTGTCCTGAACTTCTTGATCCTCTGGACTGGCGGGAAGACTCTCAATGAGGCTGTGTCTATGATCATGGCTGGGATGAAAGTTGGACTTTTCCAAATTTATCACGATGCCTAAGCCTTGATAAAATTGGATCCCTGTCTCAAATTATCTTTTCCCAGGAATTCACTAAGACCAGCCAGTTGCAGAGATATCTTAGGAGGTGGATCCCCTGAACATGAGCCCATGTCGACACTAGGGTGAAAACTCTTGTGAACACCTGGGGAGCTGTTGTCAGTCTGAAGCAAAAGACTTTGAACTGGAAAGCCAGTTCTCCAAGACTGAAGAGAAGAAACTTCCTGGAGGAGGGATAGATAGGGATCTGGAAGTAAGCATCCTTCAAATCTACAGTCAGCATGTAGTCGTTGTCTCTGCCAGCTGCTAAGACTGTTCAATGAGTCTCCATCCTGAACTTTGTCTTCCTGATGAAGAGGTTCAATGCTGAAAGGTTTATTGCTGGCCTCCAATCACCAGTGGCTCTGGGGGACTAGGAAGACTCGGCTGTAGAACCCTGGGGAAAGACGCTTTGCTTGCTGGGTGTTTGGGAGAGCCCTGGGCATAAGTGAGGTGAAAGAGAGGACGATCGGAGAAGAGGAGTGAAGTTGAAAGGAAGTAGATATCCTACTTGAGGGACATCTACCACCCACAGCTCTGCCCTGAAACTCTGCCAAGTAGCCCAATGGCTCGCCAGGCATACCCCCACTGGTGGCAAAGAGTGGGGAGGGGCACCCACTCTATTGTCTACCTCCCCTGGCTCTGCTTCTATTCCCCCTTCCTGGTCTTAAATAGCGGGTCTGAAAGGGACATTGCTGAGACAGTTTCTTCGGAGGCCAAGCAGGTTGAGAAGTCTTGTTCGAGGAAGCTGGTCTTATAGGCTTCTTAGGAGGAGACTGCTGATTCTGCCTTGGAATGTTTGGGCTAGCTGCTGATTTACTCACTGCTTGCTGGACAAGACGATCATTATTGTCAGCTTGACACCTATCGACAGCCACATCCAGTTGATCCCTTGGGAAAAGCAGCTGGGATTCCAGGATATTGCCATTCCTCAAGGAAAATAAGGAGTCAACATTGACAGACCGAGCTGCCAGTTTGGAAGGCAGAAGCAGTCGACTCCAAGGAAGCAGCTTCTTGAAAGGTAAGGGAAGGCCTCTCTGCTCTAACCTGATGTAAGGTCAGCCCCAGCTTCAATCGGACATCAGAGTTGACCTGTTTATTCAGAAGAGGCACGAGAGGAGTTGTATAATATCTTCTATGGCGAGGAAGAAGATGGGGGAGAAACTTGAGTGACCTGCTGGAATGAAGAGAGTTACCCTGGCCCGCAATCGAAGAACTTACATGATTCAGGACTGAGTCTGCGTAACTGGAACAAGGTAACTCCAAAGACATTTTCGAGTCCTTCTTCAGTCCCAGCAAGGCTCCTATACCTGCTGGAAATCGCAGACGGAGAGTCTTCTTAGAAAGATTACTGAACTCACAAATAAAATCAATAACCTCTGCATAAGAATAAAGCAACTCTTTGATTCTCCAAATCCGCCACAGGGTTTAGTACCGGAGCATAGGATCTATTAAACCCTAACACTCTTGAGGGAGTCTTAACGCCTGAAGTGGAGGGAAGAGGGAGGTCTCGATCACCAGCTTGAGACACAGAAGACCCCTTCTCGCACGACGGACATGCATCATCCCGCGGCCTGGAAGTTATGTCCCCTATTCACACACCCATGGCTGTGAGAATCAGGGGAGGAATCATGATTTCTTCAGTTTCTTTCTCCCTTTCTGGAGGGCCTAGTACTGACTGGTTTCATAGAGGGACGGACGTGGGAGTGAACCGAAGGAATGTCTCTGGTAGCTGAGCTAGGAGGAGAATCCACCACTCAGGATTTCTTGATCGGGGTCTTATCGTCCTTCCTCCGAACTTGCACAGAATGAATTGGGGACGAAGGAACTAACATCGATTTCCTCTCAGAATGGATTCTTGAAGGCAAGAGGCTGACGGATGGGACACATCACCCACAGGAACACGTACGTGTGGGAGTCACGGCCGTGGTCCACAGACAAGTGGTAAACACGTTTTACCACGTACATGTGTGAGAGAGTCACGGCCGTGGTCCAAAGGTGAATAAGAAGAGGAGATGGTCTTGCGTTTCTTGGGGTGAGGATCAACGACGAAGTCTTTAATCCTCCAATGTCTAACAGGGGAATGAACAAGAGGAGAAGATGATGAGGATGGAGGAGACATGTACGCTGCCTCCTCTTAAGAACATAGTTGTACCTTTCTTGAGAGATCAAGTCGACTTTGTCCAACACAGCTTGTACAAGGGAGTTCGTAGAAGGAGCAGCAGCAGATGACATCATAGCAGAACCCTGCTGTGACGTCATAAGAGAACCCCAGTGTGACATCATGGGAGCAGACGAACTCTGTACAGTCGGTACTGCTGTAGGCTGAACGAGAGCAGACCCAAGATGATGTGTTGTTGGTAACAAAGGCGTTGCGCTAAAAGGTGTAGTGCAAGACCAAGCAAGCTGGTGGCCGGGAGGGCTAGGAACTGTCATGGCGGGCAACACTGGGATGTGAGAAGACATGAAATGGGATAAAAGACGATCTACGGTTGGAACCCCAGAAAGGTCTAAAGAGGCCCAAACAATTGACATCTGCGCATCCGAACCTGAAACATAGGAAAAAGATGGCACAGTCTCCACCCTCCCGGTTGATCCCACTCCCACTACTTCAAAAGACAAATCAATGGAAGAAAACAAAGGGGAAAAGCCTTCAAAGGAAGAAGCAACTGAAGGAGGTCTAGACAAGGGAGAAGCAGAACAATTAGAAGACTGAGAAACATCCATTGAAGGAGGAGAGAATCCTTCCCAAGATGGCGCCTCTACTTCCTACTGTGCTGCTTCTTCTTGGCGAATTTCCTCCATTGCTCAGGAGACGAAGACAGCATTCAGAATGAGGGTTAGTCACATTACAAAAATTTGATCTACACCTACTGCAAGATGAATGGGGATTGGTTTCAAGGGAAGCAAGGAAATGCGAACAGTGGTAGCCGCCTATACTGGGACATTTCCTCTGAGGCTTACGAGAACTTTTAGCTGGATTTTGGGATTGCATTACAAAAACCAAAACACACGCACACAAAACACAACAAAAAAAAAAAGAAAACACTGAACACAAAAACACAATCAAAAGGTAAAATCCAGCTTTAGGGAGGAGAGAGCAAGAGAGACAACCTCTCTGAAAGGCAGTGGAAAAATAAGTACGTCACGAGGTTGAAGTTGAGTCGCTGGCCTCCCTCTACCTCATCTGTGACAGCTGCCACCAATTACTTGCATAAACAATTATTGTTTTTTACCAGTTTCCAGTTGGCACCAGAAGATTTATATAACCTAATGTTAAGACCCAGGTTTGTTCCACATATGAACAATGACTGTTTAAAGATACTGAGATAAAAATGTTTTCACAGGCAAGATATTTGCATGTCTCTTTTACACTCTAAATAATTACAAGAACATGTGTAGATAAAGGCTATGTACTATTTCAACTTAATGGATTGCAAAAGATTTTAAGAGCTCCACGGAGTCCCTTGCTGTGAACTACATCAGAAAAGATTTTAGAGCTCCACGGAGTCCCTTGCTGTGAACTACATCAGAAAAGATTTTAGAGCTCCAGCATTGCAAATTGGATCACACTACCATAATTTCTTTTACCATAATTTCTTTAACAAGTTGTTAAAAGTTTGTTATTATATTTATTTATACAAAATAAACTTGTAACAATGTTACAACTGACCTTGGGTAATTAGTACTTTGCCTACCAAGAACCAATAACAGTTTTGATAAAAGCAACATAGAGGTTTCTTCTGTATGGACAATAAAAATAAAATTGAGGTTTTCTGGGTGGACAGTAAAATAATTTTATTTGTATATCTTATTTTTCTTATTATATTTAAAATGATAATGGAATAAAATTTTTGAGATTATGAGTCAATTACCTATGTCTGCCAGAATGGCTATTATATATACTTTTGTTCTAAAATTACAATTATAAATCATATTAAAATATCTTACCTGTTTTCATCTGGCACTGTTCCAAGCTGCATTACTTCAAGGCGAGTTTTCAATTCATCATTCTTTCGCTGCATGTCAACAATGACTGAATTGAGAAAAGCAACTTGACCCTCAAGTTGATCTTTCTCTTCTTTCAACTGCTTGAAGAAATTATCTGCAGAAGAGGTTTGACATGCACTTTAAATGAAAAGAATGATCAAATGCAAGGATGAACAAATCCATTTAAATTTTGAATGTAACGGGTGCTTATAAAGGTTTAAAGTTTACTCATATTTAGAAGCGAGGTAGCCATGAACACCAGGCACATTCGTCTCCATTAGTTCTTGACAGCCTTTAACCATGAGACATAATTACAGTTACTGTTACAGTTGGCAAAAGTATAATCTGCTGAGTTGTCTGATTCAGCTTTGTGATAAATGCAATACATAAAAAATGAATGCAACTTATCTTTATTGCTGGAAGATTGTATTAGGAAAATCATAAATATAAAAAATTACAAATTGGAAGAAAAATGTTACTGCTTCGATTTGTTACGCAAAAGATATGCTGACCCAAAATGTCAACCATGAGTGAAAGAAAACAAAATTACCTCCCCTATTTAAATCATATGCAAAATTCAGTGTTATGAATCTTGATTGTATTGGGAGTACAGTACTGTATATCTTCATCACTAAACACGGAATGTGGAAAAATTTTATACAAAAATGTCGTACACTATAATGCAAATAAGCATTACTCACCTGTATCATTATTGGTTATGTCTTTAGATGCTACTTGCACCTGTAAATCAACAATTTTCTTCTCTAGATTTCTCTTTTCTGTCTCAAGAGTGTTGACTTTGGACCGAAGGTTATTTGCTGCAGTTGCTTCCCCCTCTAAGTATTCCTGTTTCTTGGCATTCTCAGCTACTTCTGATTTCGAGGCCGAAAGCTGATCTTGAAGGCTGACTACATCTTCAATTAAATTGAACTTTTCAGTTTCAAGTTCCGCAATACGTCCTTCTGAGCTGTGGTTGAAAACAAAATGTTCATAATTCAACAACAATCTTCATTCAAAGAACATGGGCTCACAGAGTAAGAAATATTCTGTACATCTGTGGTATATTTAAATACAAATCAAGTATACATTACTTTAATATATATATATATATGGCTGGAAGATAAGTAATGCTAATTAATACTAAACTACTGTAATCAATTACTGTACCATGATTCACTCAAGCAGCATACACCTAACTACAAGGGACAAATTAACTGAAGAATGCTGCTTTGCTATGGGAAGTGCTACACTGTAAAATTACAGTCCAGCAACGATTATAATTGCTTGAACTTCTGTACAATACTCATTTGCAATGACTGTGTTCTCTCTATAGTTTTATTCACTATGTCGGCAATGACTTTTATCGCTAAAATTTTTCTGATGGTCTACATATGTGCCTTAGGATTTACTTAGTCAAAACTACGAGTGACATAACAGTGACTTATTTTCACAGCCTGGAGGCACTTATATGTATACCTCTATTGTAATAAAACCACACCTATGTGGCAAGCACTGGTAAGAGAATAAAAGTATAAATTAATTTAATGTGCTATATATGTCATGTTCAACTGTTCTTTATATTAATGTTAAGAGCATGAACCTAAAGTTGTTAATGACAGTACCAAAATTTCATTAACCAATGAAAATATTTGGATACAGAAATGAAGATCTCCAGTATTTAAATCAAACTGAAATTTTTAAAATTCCCTTTACTTCTGTTAAAGCATACATTAAGGGTAAAGATGGTTAACCGGTACAGAAGCACCAAAAAGGCTACAAGAGGAGATATCAAAACACATTTATATTTCACACAATGATAGATGACTACTGCAAAGTATTAGAAAACATTTTTAATTAATTTATTTTTTCCTACTTATAAATCTTATTTACAAAGGATTCTTTGTCTGTCCACCTTAGTGACATTTTCTTTTGGTTTTATCAGCTAAAGTACAATAAATAATCTGAACACAGCTGGTTACACAAAACTCATCAATCTATTTCCATCCCCTTTTAAATACAACTAGTATTCAATGTGATATTTCAATATCCTTCAACTCTCTATTTCTGTTTCTTACTATACCTCCCCAAGAACATGTAAGCTCATAAACATGAACACTCCACATCCATGTGGAGGAAAGAAATAACAAAAATCTCCGATCCCTAGCCAGGAGAGGTACATCTCTAGTGCTTTTTAGACTACCTCCTGTCCCCAAACTTGACTGTTTCTCTCAGCTCTCTAACTCAGCTTTGTGTGCATGACTGCTTCCATGATTTTTGCTGATTGTTTATGTGTGATAGTTACTCCTGCTCACAATCCTATCATCAGGACAATTGCTGCAGAGAAAAGGCAGTATTTATTTGAAGTAAAACATATTTTATCCACTAAAAACAGTAATGTAACCTTTCATACCTTTAGCTATTCAAGAAAGCGTTCTCATAAGGTTTACTGCAAAATATGGGTCTATGTTCAATTTTGGCTACCTCATAAAGCCTGAGAATTTTTGTTAAGTCACAACTGGAAGAGCTAAGAACTCGATACAAATAATATCACTGTGCAACTCGATTTTCTCCACAATGGCTCTGATCTCTTAGTCCATTATTCTTATACTACTGTAAGCCTAACATTCCCCCAACACAATATTGTTTTACAAATATTTTCCCCTTTAATGAAGCCACTTTTTTGGTATCTAATTCATCATGAATACTTTACTGCAGCTGTCTCCGTCACTCAGCCTGTCATTCTCACTTGCTGTGTTCGTAGCCATTTAGAATCTCTGTGAAACTTATCTACTGATCCATTACCCTCACATTACAAATGAATATCTATACAATGAATTAATGTTGGTTTTATATGAATAAAATACTAAAAATGCAATAATCTGAGAAGTGTGTGCATGTGTATAGTTTGCAGTATTAATATCAGCACCATCAAATTGCTGCAAAATTAGTATCTACAACACAATCTATTGTACTTCAACAGCTAATATACACATCTGGGAAAAGCTCCTGTAACAAAGAAGTTAATAGAATCAACAAATGCTATACATACATGAAAACAATATTGAGTAGTTTAACCATACCACTGACCTAAATTCATAATTCTTATAAGGGTGGCTGAAGGGTTTGTTTTCAATATTGTTTCATATCAAACTCCTTACTTTTAATCAGACCCTTTCTCAGTCACAAAATTGTCCCATACACCTCAGTCCCTTTTCAAGTAAAGAAGGAAGATGACAGCAGTTAGCTAGTAGTAATACACATGAGCAGGCTGATTCCAAGGTCTCCAGCAGTCATGAAATTTAGTATTTATGCATCTCTAATGATTACGGACACCACATGCCGTGGTGGCATGATTCTTGGCTACCAGTCGAGAGGGCCGGGGTTCAAATCCCTGCTCACTGATGGCTCAGATTACGCCACTGCAAAAATCCCGGCAGCCCGTCAACCTAGAGGTCCGAAAAAACCCAAGAGGTTCAGTAGGAGAATAGGTACCAACCCTTGGGCTGGAAAGTTAAACAGTGGGCCTAGTGACACACTGGCCACATCATAGGCATTGGGACCTGTCCCTCACTGGGTGTCGGGTTAAGAATCAAGAGATCATCGCCTGCCCAATGAGCCTACAGAGGCCCAGGAGGACTTTTAACTTCCATTGAGCACAATATGTAGCTAGTAGCTGAGCAAATCAACCACCCAATCACCTTCTTAGATGATTTTGGGGAGTTCTTTCTCTTGCAGCAAAATCCTCCTGACCATCAAGAAACAATTGCACTATTTTTTTTTTCCAGAGGTTCTGGTTTTTATAATATCTAGATGCAAGCACAAGGAGCCAACCTGATAAACTTCCAGGGTGCAGGGGCTTTGTTCTTGAAGGAGAGGGAGCTATAATTAACATTTTCCAGTTGAAGGCAGTATTTCTAAGGTTGGAAGGTCTTTGTTTTCTCCTCTTAAAAAACCAGGATGCCATTATGATAACTAGGGCATAAATCATAGTCCAAGAGGGCACCAGGTCTGAAAGCCTGTGTCACCTGGCAACAACAATTTTTTAATAAGTGGAAGAGAAATTGGGTTTCTGGGATGATTTTGTGGCCATAAAATGGTCAATTATAGCTTGTAATGGTTTTGTATAAACAAATAAATTTCCTTTTTGAAAATTACATTTTAAAACTTGTTTAATAAATTATCATTTCTTAAATACTCAGTGACTGAATAAACGAAAACACTGTAGATTGACAAGATTTCTTTAAGGGATCTGTTTAAGACTTTATATTATTTGCTGGTTGAAATTTTAACAATCATATGAAATATATTTAATTTTAGTTACCATAATTAAAATTAACTGTAATTTTCATTTCAGCATTTTGGGATCAGGTTATATGAAATTGTTCATCAAACACTAGGGGATCAAACAAGTGTAACTAATTCAAAAGATGGAACTGAGTAATAACATTTTCACATGAATGTTATATTACTCAACAGTTGGTAGCAATATTTTTTAGTAGGTTTCACTCATTAGGCATTCTTTCTCTGATTCTCAGTTCTTGGAATAAGTTTAGTAAGATGAATGAACAGCATTAAGGCAAACTGTGAAACTTAATGTTTAAGAATAAAGCTCTAACACAATATTTAAATAATTATAGTACTATCTATGAAATCATCTCATGACTTGAGAGCTACTCTACATGGTCCCAAACAGCAAATAATTACAGTATAACTAATGTAAAGTATGTAAAAATACACTACATCCACCTACATGCTAAGTACAAATTGTCTATTTATGAACTATGACAGAGCACCAGAACTCACCATAGTGTGGTCATCAATACCGATATTAGGAAATAAAAGGGCTTTAAAACCAAATGATTAGCTATCATTTACTAATCCAAATTAAAAATTTAATTTTGGTACCAGTATTTTTGACGACCAATGAACTTTAATGAATAATCCAACCACTACATCCACAGAAATCATTCTGTCTCTCTGAAAGTTAAAGAATCAAGTTCCAAGGTAAACAGTTACAAATATTAGCTATTGAATTCCTCACTAATATGTTAAAGACAAAGTTGAATGAACTCTTTTTAATTATCTTAAATTTGAATATGAGAAGCAGCATTTGATAGATGTCATAAACTTATTAATGAAGTGCAACACAGATTTTTACACTCAAATGAATACACAACATGTATGTTGTACCATTTAAACACAACATAGATTTTTTTAAACAAAAATACATTAGGGGTATTATGGAATAATTTCACATGGTGAAGGGATGAGCAAAGGTAAGTTCTTTATATCCCCCACAACACTGAATGGCACAAAAGTACAAAGTACAACAAATTTTTATCATAATGACATTTCTTTCCAATTAATCATTCAAAACTGTAATTTTACTACATGCAAAATTTATTCCCAATATGCACAAAAATAAACTTTTGTGTAACAGCAGAAATTTCCTTTAAATAGCATGATGTAAGCCATAATGGGAATTACTACAAAAAATGTGCAGGTAGTAAACACTATAATTGTGGGTTTACTGGAAATGCTAACAGGATCAAGAGACAATCATGTTACATAAACAAATGAAAAAAAAAAGTTGACTCCATAATTAAACTTGATATATAATTTCAGTACATTTCTTTCATCTCAACTAAATATAGCTATGCATTGGAGAATCAACATTCGTGGAATACAAGATTCAGCTTTTAATAATTCATACTTGTGAACAGATTATTACAAAATCCCATGTGTGCATGTAAACAACATATACAGTATATAAAAAGTGCTCTGTGTTACAGATAGTTTCACCCCACAGAATTAACGTCACTCAAAAAATGCAGACTGCACAATTATGCATATACAGTATACTGTGATGCTGTAACACTAGAAAAATAATCTGAAAAAATTTAAAAAGAACTACTCCTTTCTAACAGCAAATCACACAAAACAATTTGCCATCACATATCTCTACTTTATTTTACAGAAACATAAAATAAAAGGAGATACTAATGGTGAAATGAAAATGATAATCTGGTTTTGCAGCCTCTGTTTCAAATATATTTTGAAAAGAGGAAGTTGCAAGACAAAGCCCTTTCATGTTTTAAGTTTCTTCATGGTAAAAGACAATATGTCTAACTCCATAATTTTGAAAAGCCTCCAAGTATCAACCAGAAATAAAATTGTCTAGCCAGAGAAATTTCAGGCAAAGAAAGACAGTGCTTGCAACATGGAAAGTTATGTTCTTTTGCCATAATTGACTTCTCTGAGTTAATTCAATTTTAATTTTTTCTACAGTTGTCTTCACCAGCTCAAACTTTTTGCCTAAAAAGAATGTAGTATATTTTAGGATGTATCTCACAACTTTGTGATATTAGCTGTGGAAGTAGTTTTATGTATTTTCTCAGTATGTATACAAAAAGCAAACAGGGTAAACTGTTCAAAAGAATTTTCAAAGCTGACATATCAAAACCACTGTACTGTTAGCATATTTTTTAAGGTAACATCAGTTACCATAGTGTCTCAACGGTGCCTTTTACTACAACAAGCATTAAGAGTTATTTGCATACCAAATGTGCTCTAGTTCTTGTCAATGCAATTCTAGCTGTCACTCAGTTTCTCAGTTTAAGTTATCAAAGGCCCAATAAAATTTGCCTGAAAGGTAGTTCCTGTCCTGCTTTCTTCCTCATCCATTTCTACTACATTAGACTATCACTTTACTTAAGGTTGTAGTTGCAATTACAGGCTTAAATATCTTAGTAATTTAAATAAATAAAAAACTCAAAATGGAAGTTTTCAAGTTGAATACACAATAAAGAAACTGTTTAATGTCTAAATATGTGCAGCACAATATGTCCACATTTATTCATGTCTCTGAAGGAAGTGTATTGTGAAACAGCTGAGGAAAAACAATCTAGAAGACACTCCATGGCAAACTTGTTTTGCGATAAGTTTGGAAAAGACAAATACAAATTAGTTTTACGAGAATATAGTTAAAAGACCTGAGGAAATTTACAATGGATAAATTTCCTTTACCAAATTTACATTTTTTTTAACCTGCAGAATTAAAATAAATTCATTTTTACTAACGAATATCCACAAAACATCCACTTAGAGTATTCAAAGATTAATGTTAAAACAAAATTGTTTTAAGATAACCAATCATTACAGTATAAAAGTAGCCACTGCTTCCAGCTAAAAAAAAAAAAATGAGTATGGTAACCTAATACCATGCAATTAGAAGTCTTTTACTCCATTTACCACTCTAGAGTACTGTGTATTTTTGTATGACATTCTTTTTTTTTTCTGCAACAGCTTTTGTGTACTGTGTATTCCTGGCAATGTAATGACAATCAGTGGTCACTGATGACACTCATGCAGTTATTAATAAGACATAAAAAATAGCCAGTCAAAATGATTTACAAAGTATTTACCCAAAGAAGCAAGCAGCAGGTAAAACTCAAAATAGGATATAATTCTATGTGAGGCATAAAACTTTACTTTTTGATCCTAAACATCTGTGGTACTGTATTACAATGCCAGTTAAATAAATAAGCCAATTATTTCTAAAATTGTCATTTTTTGTATAAAATAAAATGATTCATTCTTGACTATTATTGTAGTACTTCACTCTATTAAAAAATACAGAGCTAAAAGCAACTGATGAACTACTCTCTCTCAACTAACCAACTACTGTGAGCCTGAATAGTTGTTACCATACTACACCCACAGACAGCTTTCAATAACATTATGCAAAAATATAATAAAGTATTTACAGAAGTAATTTGTAGCACTTGTAATGGCAAAGCAGAAATTAAGCTGTAAACAGTCTTACAATGAGGATTTTAAATAATGAAATATACTGTATAGTCAACAAGGAACTTTGTACTAATAAGCATCCAAGCTTTGATATCAAGGATACTGTCTGGTGTCAAAGCTAAAGATGAATCGATAAGCACAATTGTAATGCACTACTGCTATTATAACAATGAGTAGAAAAAAGTACTCATAGTTGAGTTGCAGTAACCAAACTCGAATCTAAGATTATGTTTCTAATATACAGTAGAATTTATTTGACAAAATGACAAAATTTCTTACAATGTTATCCTTATACTCTATTGATAAATGAATAAATTTATGGCCCTTACAACATGGTTAAATGACCAAGGGTCAAACTAAGAGTGACAAGTTGAAACATATCAAATGTAAGGCTTACGATCTTCCTCTTGTAATAAGTGTCCTACAACTTCATATTTTTTCCTGTTAGCCAAATCCTTATACAGTAAACACCCCATACTTGCGTTCTCGCGATTCGCGGACTCATGTATTTGCGGATTTCTCTGTGGAGTGTATCTACCCATTATTCGCGGAAAATTCGCTCATTCATGGTATTTTTCAATGAGAAATATTCACTTATTACCGTATTTTCATATCGTTTTCATGACTAAATGCATTTTTTGTGATAAAACTATTAAAATACTCGCATCCTCATGATTCGTGGACTCACGTATTCACGGATTTCTCTGTGGAGTGTATCTACCCATTATTCATAGAAAATTCGCCCATTCATGGTATTTTTCAATGAGAAATATTCACTTATTACTGTATTTTCATATTTTTATGACTAAATGCATTTTTTGTGACAAAACTATTAAAATACTTGGGTATAAGCATTTTTAGAGGTTTTTCTTGCATTTAAACTATCAAAATATGCAATTCTAAATGTTTTTCGAGGGGTTTTAAGTATTCGCGGATTTTAGCTATTCGCGAGGGGGTGCGGTATGCATCTCCCTCTAATATGGGGGGTTTACTGTACAGTCTGACTTCTTAAAACCAGGACCCTTGGGACCAGACCACTGCCGGACTACAGAAAAAAACCAGATGACAGAAATCACCCCTAAAAAAACCCTATGTAAACAAAGTCTTTCTAGCTCACTCCACATACATATTGCTGTATTATCAAAAGTAGAACAAAGCTTATGAAAACTCACAGTCATTCGTTAGGTTTCGTTTCTAATGGAAATTCTGGCCTGCTCCATAAGCATCTCGCCAGAAATGCTTACAGCTTCACTACGTCGGAGCTTAAAACCATTTTATAAGCACGCTGTTGAATTTTGATGGCCTGGGACTTTTCAATGTTTGCTGGCACTTCAAACTTTTCTGCCTTTCATTTTCAGCAAAATCCTAAAAATCTACTGCTTTTGTTTCTTTAAACACCTGCACAGTGTGAGAGAGAGAGAGAGAGAGAGAGAGAGAGAGAGAGAGAGAGAGAGAGAGAGAGAGAGAGAGAGAGAGAGAGAGAGAGAGAGAGACAAACTACTGGCCCCGGTTATGTTGTTACACTGCCAGATATCCATTTGCAAATGTCAAATAATACATTTGTATTACTGAATACAGTAATCATAATTTTAATAAAACTGTTGTTTTATGTACAGTGTGCAATTATATTTCGTGCATTATTGTCATATTATTATCACATAATTTATGAACAAAGGGATCAGGCACCATTTGCATCTGGGATATGTTTACATTCTTAAAATCATCAGCTGAATACATTTTGTTGACATCATCACAGCCATTAGATGCTAAATGAAACACATTTCAGAAATTAAATTTTTTTGTAAATTATCAAAGCTCGATTTAAAAATGCAACTTTATTTATAAATGCAGTAAATTAAATGAAGTAAAGGTGTGATCTGATCAGAATCAGATGTTGCTTTTGCCTCTTCCAGAACATTTTGTGGCCTGCTTATCATTCGTTTCTTCATCTACAGCTACAACCGTAAGTTTAGTGGCATACAGTAAACCCCCAGTATTCGCAAGGGTTAGGGACCAAAACAGCCCGTGAATAGCTAAAATTCGTGAATACTTGAGACTGCCTATTTTAATAGTTACAAATGCCAAATATACCTTAAACTATCATCCTAAAAATGTTAATAACTGCATATTTTAATAGTTCAAACACCAAATATACCTTAAACTATCATCCTAAAACACTTAAATATCATTTCAAAGTCATCTTACTACATTACCCTTAAAAATATATATGGCTTACAGCTACGAGTGAACACTCCTATAACTGTTACTCCAACCAAAGTGAAAACTAATCAAGTTATCCCTATATTCAGGTACGCACACTTTCTATCATACAGTATTCAAGCCTTACTGTTTTCATTTAACGTAGATAGGGGTAACATTGGTGCATCGTTTGGCAAAGGTTGTTTTAGAAAAAAAAATTTATCAATATTTTGCTGTTTACACTAATATTAATACAGTACTTGAAAATTAGTAAATAATTTTTTACCATAAAAATTACACAAGTTTTTTATTTGAGTTAGCATAACCAGCTTCTTTGTTTTAGCTCATGTGCCAATTGGAATACTATAGTTCCAGTCTGCAATTGTAGACTTGTCAAGTATTCCTGTTTAGTGTGGTGCATTTACTTTTGTCTCATAACCTGCTTTTTCATGATAAAACGCGTAAATTTCAAGTACTGTATTACTTTTCCTTTGTACTGTATTCTTTGACAAAGCTGGAATACAGGCTAACTGTATGCATTTATCTGAACCTGAGTACACAATGAATTTGGAGTTATGTTCCACAGAAAAATCCGCAAATAGGCGATTCTGCAAGTCCTGAACCGCAAATAGTCGGGGATCGACTGTACTTTCTTAAAACTTTCCTCTCCATTGCGTGAAGGATGAATATTTATTTTATTTTTATTTATGGAAATCGCCACTGAAAATCTGCAGATTTTTAATAAGTTGACTACTGTAACGCAGCACTTAATACGGTAACTGACATTGGCAAACAGCTGTTTCTCTATTCGATTGTTTATGGCGGTACTTGCTGTTGTTTATGCCACTGTCTTGCATGCAGTAGTAAGTGGTTGTTAATTATAAAAATGGTAATGAATTCCTGGACAAGCCACAAGGTTGGTAAATCTGTTTAATGTAAGAAGATTCACATTACACCTAATGAGCTTTTTGCTTCTAGGCCTATTTATTAGTTAAAAGCTAACTCTGATATACAGTAACATGCATTATCAATGGTATCTACCAAAACTGAGACAGGCATAGAAAGCCTGCCCAGTGTAGTCTATTGAAAATACATCTTGCACTGTACACGTTGTAGATGATGATGAAATGTTTTTGTATGAAATTTTAATAAACGCACCACGCACCAGATTGCATGATACACAAGTATATATATACACAAATTACAGTTATTTTGTATGCTGTATATTTTTTAGTTTAACATTACGGTTCTTTTATATGCTGTATATTTTTTAGTTTAACAGAGTGTTTTCGTTGGAAATAAACGGTGTTTATTTACAAAGCAAGCTTCAGTTCTGAAATCCGATAAAATCCAAAACTCAAACTAAGTGTGGCGCAACCCTGGTAGCCCCTCAAGAACTAATGGTGGCCGATTCAAAAAAGTCCCTGATCGTGGGAGTTGCTGGACCATGGAGTGCCAAATTTAAGAGGTCGGACTGTACTTCCAATGGATATAAATAAACACCAAACTTCCACCTTCCCCTTCATGCTATAAGTATTTTTGCTGATTTGCCCTTTCCAATAAAGCCATCAACTTAGTATTTCATATGCCATGAACTCTGTCCCCAAGACTTTGAAATCTGCCTTTTCCATTTATAGTGGACCCCCGCCTATTCACAGTTCCAGATTTGTGGCTTCACCTATTTACGGATTTCTCTGTGGCACATACATACACATTATTCACGGAAAATTCGCCTATCCATAGTATTTTTCATAAAGAAATATTCACAAATTACTGTATTTTCATATCATTTGCATGACTAAATGCACTTTTTGTGAAAAAACTATTCAAATATTCAGGAATAAGCATTTTTAGAGTTTTTTTTTTTTTTGGTGTTTTGAACTATCAAAATAGGCAGTTATATGCATTTTTAGTGGGGTTTTAAGTATTCGCGGATTTTAGCCATTCACTGGAGTAATGGTTGGCATCCCCTGCAAATACCAGGGGTCGACTGTACAACAAATGGATGCCAAGGTCCTCAAAGAAAACTCATTTACCAATTAAGTTTCAAACAACAAAGGAGCCCTACTACTTACATAATTTTAATTCCTCCTATTTACTATAACATTACAGACTAACATGCTATGCATAATAGAATTTAATGCCATCTGCCAAGGCTTATAGACCTTGCAGAATTCCTCCACACCACAAGGCTTTTGGGGCTTTACATGCAAAATTTTTACAGCCCTAACAGAATTTTCCCCAAAGGACAAGGTTTATAAAAAACTGTACTCAGATTACAGCTTATTACAGCTTATAAAAATTGTATTCAGCCATAGATCACACCACATAAAACAATGTGCTCAGAACTGAAACCCATACAACATGAGTACTTGCAAAGAACTCACCACTGAGTCATCCTAATTTAGATATTAGTTCTTTTTTGTTATTTAAAGTGTAAAGGCAAATAGGACTGGCAACCTAATGCCCTTTCTGACTACATGCCTACGAAAAGATAAATGAGATGGAAGAGGGGCAATGTAATTGTGAAAGAACCAATAAACCTGTCAAACAGACATGAATATCATTCTTAATCTAATCTCTGAAAAATTAATGACAAAATACAAAAGGAATCTAAATGTGTCGATCCTTGAAAATATAAAAAAGTATTAGAATTTATTTCTTGAGGTAGTGAAAATCCTGAAGGTCTTAGAAATTTATGTTATGTTATTTCACACACTTTCCACAGCAATGCCTCATTAAGATATTTGCTGCAGTGTTTCTTTTAGGAATTTCTTATAACAATAAAAATTATTGTTAGTATTATTTCATTCCTCATTTGTTTGTTTTTTACCCTTAAAAAGTATTATGATACCCACATAAAATATAACCGTATTCCTGTTTATATTCTTTCCTTTACATTTCTTATGTTTCTCTTTTCACAATACTACATAAGTGAGGATGAAGAGAAGCAGTAACAATGGAAGAAAAGGTACCTTATGTGTGTTACTAGGCTTGACCTAAACAGAGGTTACCAAAATAATACCTATGGATAGCTACCATATGCAATACTATTAACCTGTAGACATCTACATCACTGTATTTAAAGTTCATATGGGGTATTATTTCACTTAAGACTGATGGAGTTAACAAGCTACAGAGTGCTATTTCACTGAGTTATAAAAGGCTCTTAATATAAGCACATAACATGTAGAGCATGTATATCATTTTTATCAGATAAGCTCCGACTCCTAATGGTTCAGTCCACATAACTTGGGTTTCCTATACAGTATGGATTTGTACCACTGATCTGACCATGTGCAGGCAACCCAATCAAACCCAAATAGTGACATTACAAAAATTCCATAACCCCAATAAAGATCTAAACAAATAAAAAAAGACTGAATGTGAGGTAACTAGAGACCTGAGCACTTAGCAATATCCTCAATTCTAACATCCTTTTTGTTATGATACCTTACTAGCAAAAAAACCATTTCTAGGAGGAACATAAGAAAACAAGAACATTGTTAAAGTTAAGCATTGCTATAATACAATGCTGAAGTAATCCACAATCTTACAAACAAGCAAAGCAAGCAGGTATAATACTCAATGCAATAATCCCATAGCACCACAAAAGGTAACCACTTAATGTGCATTTTATTACACAAGAGACACCATATAAGCACAAGAAAACTCCATCTCAAACACAGCAACAGAAGGATGAATGAAACTGAAATCTTCAAAAATGATTTATCAAATAACTTATTCTTATTCCCTTTAGAGGTGATGCAAAAAACCAAAAACACAACATAAATTGTAGATTTACACAAATGTCTTCAATAAACACTAGAATATCATTAGTCTTGTTCCCATAAAAATTTCATAAAATGCTGTGATCTTCGGTGGTACTATCCTAAGAACTAATGTACCTGTACCATAAATAACAAGACATCCATCCATTACTGCTAACATATTAAGCTTAATCTCTCTAAATTACCATTTTGGCAGCACCAGTGTCCATCAAGCAAGAGATATATGCTCATAATATACCTGATTCAATAATGTAAACTCCATGATGCTCCATGGACCATTCCTTAGACTCCTGTACTTCTTGTATGAAGGCATTAACTTTAAAATGAAGATCAGAAAGAAAGGTATTATTCAAGTACACTGAAAACCACGTAGGTAAAAGAAAGTTAACCAAGACCACAACAATTTAACAAAAGAGGAAAATTGTTTTATAAATATTCAGTGCTCTTTCGGAATGACAAAATTTGTCATAGGTGAACATATTAAATTATAAACACATCAGTTTAAAAGGGCAGGAAGGGGTACCACTAAAGCGTGCCTTACATGATATACTACAGATTATACTGGAGGTTATTTTCAACCGCTGCATTGCTTCCTGCCTTTTACTCCTCATCTGTTTCCTCTGGTCTCTTAAAACTACCTTGCTCCAATTTTTACTTCTCATTTAAGGTGACCCCTATGCATCTAGAAATGCAACTTAGTGGTTAAAAACTAATATAGTACTCTGGATATCTTATTTGTCTTAATAATAATCTTCACTAAAAAGGATGGCCATCAGGATGCCGTAGAGTTTATATTGCATTTCTCAATCTCTTGAATGAGCTTCTTTGTAGCAGCAAGTAAACTATATAACAGATGTCCAAAGTATATTTATTCCGTAATGTTTTGGCAGCTTTCTTTACCATTTACAGAAAGGCAAATGAAGCCATGAGTACAATTAAGTCATATTTCAAATAATAATAATAGCCTCCCATCAAAAATCTAATTCTGTGTAACTCAATGCAAGTATTCATCAATTTGAGGATTATCACAAGACCACCAAAGACTGATTATATACTTCAACATACCATCTAAAATATTGAAATCTAACATACAAACACTGTACATAGGTAAATAATGCTGAAATGTACTTTGTAAATGAGACCCAGTTGACTTGAGCTACACTGCTGCACTTGAAAGTATAAGATTGAGATTATTGGTGTACATTCCTATGAAAAACTTTGGAGGTCTACTGTGGCCCTACTCTGGCCCTTGGAGCTAAAGTTTGAACAAACTTCAATCTAAAGTATATATGGATAGTTTCACATTAATATGACAAATTGTAGCCCTATTATCCTGACACTTAGATTCAACATTATAGTGGGCTCATCTTCACCCTATTAAGTCATGGCTTGAACATGCTTGAATCTTCAATACATAAACTTCACACTTTTTGTTTGTCAAATACTTATAAAGAATACTTTTAAATGACCCAACCCTATTATCATAATTCACATTTATAACCCCTTGGAGAGGGGCATGGTACACAAATTGAGAAAGCCTGAATTTCTTCTGCCTATGAATGCTCTGTGACAAGTTTGATTACAATTCATAGTTGCCAAAAATGTGAAGGTTTAATCCCAGACAAACACAGAGATGACAGCAAATGTTGATAAAAAACAGTTCATGTGCTTTCAGCTCAAGTGAGCTAAAAACTAGTACAAAATGTAAATATGGTCTTATGTTCATGTAGTAATCTTCATGTATTGTTATAACGTATCTATACATAAGCAAAATATTTTGTGAAAAAATAATGTTTTCCAACCTAAAAAATAAAGGTAAATCTACACAAAAAATAGATTCCCATGCCCTTTACTTTTCAACTGCTCTTGTGGAGTCTTCCCCTAGCTGTCAAACTTCTCAAATTTTATCTTGCTCCATTTTTGCATCCCATCCAAAAACAGATTTTTCAGCTAGCCCTGAGACTTGAAATAAACTTGGTGGCTTATCCGACCACTTCATAACAGTAGTATTTAGTGTGTGTTCTTGTATATTAACTTTGGTTCAACTGGTTACTTAAGACACACATTCCCTAACTTTGGTTCAACTTGTGACTTAAGACACACTCCCACACGGCTTGTGCAGCATGTTGCAGGGGCACTTTTCTACCTAACTTTTTCCTCTCTTCCTACAAACTATCCCAGCTACTGTAACTGCCTTGCTCCAACTGACAACTATCATTTCCTTTCAAATCCTGTAAGACAGCATTGTGAGAGGCTTTATAATAATAAAATGGTTATTAGCTATGATAAGCATCTGTGCAATATTTCCCCTTGGCTTTTGTCCAGCAGTGTTGTCAGGCTCTCTGTTTTATTGTTAAATGGACTAGATTTACCAGGAGTTGCTGTTTCATTTGAAATCTTCCACTTTCTACACTTTAGTGTTGAGACTATATAAAAAAGCTGACAGAATGTTATTACACTTTTGGGGCTACTTATGGTGTCACACTAACTAAGATTTTTTGAATGGCAGTCACCTTTCAGTAACTGGAAACACAAACAGATAACAGGAAAAATGGATTTGTTAATCTTCACATTGGGCAGACACTGAAAATATAGTTGTTTTGAGGATTCCAGGTTTTAGTTACTTGTACAAAAAGGCACATAATTATTTACCACTAAAATGCCGATGTCATATTTGTGCTGCTTCACTACCTTGTAGGGAACTGCTGAATTGGTAATCATAAATTTCTAATACACTTATCAGAGAGATTTTCATGTTTTTCCTGCTGTTGTAAAAATGTACCACAATTTCTCCTTGTTAAATATATGAAGTAAATGCTTACAATATAATTAACTAGCACTGATACACTATACTAAATATAATAAAACCTAGCCACCAATACACAAGCTTTCTAAGCTTTGCACATAATAGATACCTTTGAGTCAAAACCAGGTCATCCCTTATGCAACAGCACAACATGACCCACTGAGAAGAGAGGTAAATTGTAAAGTAAATATAACTAAAAAGAAATAAAAAATTCACAGAATGGCCAAAACATATTAAAATTAAAAAGTTACAGCCATAAAAATTTGTGTACTGTAAATATTTTGTAAATATTTTAATAACTGTCATAACTTAAGAGTACATATTTTTAACTGAAGCAATATTCAGGCTTTTTTGGAGACAAAACAAGTAACAGCTAATGTTTATGTTATTTATCATACATTTCATCCATGTACAAATTGCATATTTTCCAATAACACTGTGCATTTTTTATTAAGCACTTGTAAATTTAAGCATTAATTAACCAAATGTTTTTCTAGCAACGCCTAGATGTGGCAAACACCTTTGGCACAAACCTATAACTGCGAAGCTTTACTTAGCTCATAAATAAATATATTTGCATTAGCTTTGAGTTTTCAAAAAAAAGAAAGCTTGTCCATAGCTTGTTTACTTTCCTTTTGCAGGCTATAAATATCTAAAAGACCAACCAGGTCACCAAATAGTTAAAAGATATTGCAAATTTCAGACAATCTGCATTTTTCCTAGATATAGTACAAACCTGAAGTCTTTTATATATATATATATTTTATATATATATATATATATATATATATATATATATATATATATATATATATATATATATATATATATATATATATATTATATATATATATATATATATATATATATATATATATATATATATATATATATATATATATATATATATATATATATATATATATATATATATATATATATATATATATATATATATATATATATATATATATATATATATATATATATATATATTATATGTATATATATATATATATATATATATATATATATATATATATATATATATATATATATATATATATATATATATATATATATATATATATATATATATATATATATATATATATATATATATATATATATATATATATATATATATATATATATATATATATATATATATATATATATATATATATATATATATATATATATATATATATATATATATATATATATATATATATATATATATATATATATATATATATATATATATATATATATATATATATATATATATATATATATATATATATATATATATATATATATATATATATATATATATATATATATATATATATATATATATATATATATATATATATATATATATATATATATATATATATATATATATATATATATATATATATATATATATATATATATATATATATATATATATATATATATATATATATTATATATATATATATATATATATATATATATATATATATATATATATATATATATATATATATATATATATATATATATATATATATATATATATATATATATATATATATATATATATATATATATATATATATATATATATATATATATATATATATATATATATATATATATATATATATATATATATATATATATATATATATATATATATATATATATATATATATATATATATATATATATATATATATATATATATATATATATATATATATATATATATATATATATATATATATATATATATATATATATATATATATATATATATTATATATATATATATATATATATATATATATATATATATATATATATATATATATATATATATATATATATATATATATATATATATATATATGCCTAAGAAAGCAGAAGAGATGGTTACTGAAGTTGATAACAAGGTAGTTAAAACTGGCAGGCAGGTAAGTGATGGGGTTGCTGTAAGAAAAAACTCAATGGGATAGAGAACTTTTCAAGACAATTTTGGTTGAATACAGTGACTCAAATTGCTCCCAGTCATTTACAGGTTAAGGGAAAGATGAAGTTTCCCCTTACCTGTTGCCAGTGAAAACAAGCCAATGAAAACCATATAACTGGAGTTCCTTAACAAGAAAGAGAGGTTGAGGCCCTTGGTAAAGAAAAGGGACAATACCCTATGGCTTCTTCTTAGTGGAATGGACAGAGAAAAGATGAGCAGAGCTGTATCCTTCTTCACTTCTTGAATATCAAAAGATAATCCAGTGGTCAAGTGTGTTGTTCATCTTTCAGACACCATATGGGAATGAAGAGTGAGCGACTGGTAAGAAACCATAATCCTTCATAGAAAAAAGGAAATCCGAACTCTTTAAAGAAGGCAACCAATCATATGGAGGTTACCTAAATCCATCAAGCAGCATTGTGAAAGTAGATCTTCCAAACTAATGCAAACTGAGATCAGGTTGGGAATGGGAAGCAGGAGGGGAAGTCAGTTTCCTACTACCCATGAAACCCTGTACTTTTGGAGCACCAGATTCTGGTTCCAGAATAATGCAAGGAGCTCTCTTGTCCCAACAACTGGATGGTACTGTTATGGACCAACTGGAAAACAAGTGCCTCAATCAAAGTGATTAACCTGAGAGGGGTAGTGTCCATTCAAAGGACAGAGCAGTGACAAGACAGTTCAAGGGGCTGGTAACACAACCTTAAGGTAGGTAAAGAACTGGCTGGCTTGAGGAACAATTGAGGGGGAAAAGTTTATCAACTAAGCTGTTTCTGCAGGCAGTGTCTGGGTCCCTTAAACAACTTAGATTAAGAGACATTTCTCCATACTCTTTCCCAGGGGCAGTAGCAGGCATCATGAAAGACATACAATATAGGATGGAAGGTAAAGGTTTGATGTAAGGATATGGCAAGCCAACAGCAGCCCTGCATGTGTTGAGTATATCAAAGCAGAGGCTACATAGAATCTACAATATTCAAGATTGCTCATTGTAGGCATGCCATTCACTCTTGGAAATTGAATCCTAGTCTAAAAGCGTTGCTTCACTGTTTTCACTTGGTTCTGTTACCTGCTCAGCCAGTGAGATCAATACAATGGAAAGTGAGCTCAGAGAAATACTAACCCTGTAAAACTAGTGGAAGACAAGTTGCCAAGCCCAGGAGGATAATGGCATCTCTTGGCTAATCATCAATTCTTCACCAACAGATGACCCTTTATTTCTTAACATCACCATCATGATGACAATGGACACAGTGTTGTCTTCCAACCACAAGGACCTGCCAGTTTTGGACTTAAGGATCCATTTCTATTTACAGAGGAAATGGTCAGGTATTTTGCCTTCAATGATGAGATATTTGGGAGTGCTGACCATACTCTTAGATCCTGGTTCAAGGTGTCATTCTATGGAAGCTAATATCCTATTCACCTGGTTTTCCAGTCTACAAAACACAGTTCTAAAAGCAGTCTTTGAATGTCCCAGATGCTGCAGACTACTGATGAAGATACAGAAAAGTTCCAGAAAGGCCATCAATCAATAAACTGCTTCCCTTTTGTACACTTTGAGGGGAACACTGAAAGCTAAGCAGGCAAGGGAGGACAAACATTTTATATATTAATGATGGGTTTGCACTGAAAACATCTTTTATGCAAATCTGATATGCTTCATTTCAAACCAATCATTCATATTTATATCCAATCCAAATGACAATCACATAGGAATGAGAGCTGCCATACACCAACAGACCATTGAGTGGTACTTGAAGTAGCCCATAAGATGGGTTCCTGGTCAAGAACATTTCAAGGATGCTGATGACTCATAAAATATAACAGGACAGCTTATCCGAAAAGGGCTCCTAGAAAGTAAAAGGATATAAGCTTCCCACAAACAGGGAGACATGGTAACTCATGATCAAGAACTTCTTCACCTCCTACAAAACCATAAAAGAATGGTAAGTAAAGGTTAAGAGGAAGAGGATGAATAATTTTTTAAAACCCTATTCACCAATGGAAGATCACAGGTTATGAAAACATCAATTGGAAAATAATCTAGCACCTTCTAATATTTATAAGAGCACATTAAATGTTTTTAGCTCACTTAAGTCCAATAAATGAAAGCAATTGGGTGATATCTCCTGGAACACTGTGGCAAAGCAGCAGTATTTGGCAATTTCAAGGAATACTACTCCTTAAATGTGCTCTAATGGACAGGTATTTTCCATTCAGTCACTAAAGCCTTATATACAAGCTCAAAATGTCAATACAAAACATCATGGAATAAATGACAGTGTGAACAAACAAGATATACCAGTTACATCTGAGCAGCATGAGTGGAAACACAAGAATACTTGAGTGTTTGGCTGCTGAACACATAAACAAGAATCTCTGATTATCATTGCTAAAGCCTTTTGGTTATGACATATTTACATGATTCATGATGAATTTATTATAAGATTATCTAAAGATAATGCATAACTACATCACCAGAGTATCTCATGTTGGACTGCATACAGTGCACAGCTGTGTCAATGGAGCACCGTATAAATGTTAAAAATACTGCAATTTAAAACTAGATATTTGTATGTCAAGTCTTGAGATATGACATGCTTCATATAATACTGCTTGATAATATATTTCAAGTTAAAAGAGGGCATAATCTTTATATTTGAATATTAAAATTCTAAATAAAATTCTAAATAACAAGCAGTCATAACTTTCAATTGACGACTTTCAATTGAAACAAAGTGACAATGAAAAGTAAGTACTACAAAGTTGCAAAGGCATTAAATTCAGTAATTTCTAGTACCTGGAAGAGAAACACTATCCAAATTCCAAAAACAATGATACCTGAATGAACAAGCTTAAAAGAAGTGACACAATGAAAAATTAGAGGTTTGAATGTCTGTATTAGTACCACAACAATAAACATTAAAAATGACAATGTTAAATATCCCATTCCCTGAAACTTATAAATACTATGCTCCATTCAACAAAAATAATTACTCACCTTTAGACCTGAAAGAAAAGAAAATCCATTAAAGACACTACACAATGTAAGAAACACAATTCCACATACCTCATTCTGATCTCTTCCATCTCCTTGACAAGAGCTGTGTTTTTTAGCTCAAGGGCAGTATTAGTCTCTGTTGCTTTCTTGAGCTTCTGAATCTCTTCCTCCAGCTTCAACTTGTCAGCTTCCATGGTATTTTTTTCTTCTTGTAGAGAAGATACTTCCTTTTTTATCTCGCTGCACTGTCCTTCAAGTATTTTACATTTTTCTGCTGCTTCAGTTTCAAGCCTTTTTACTTCATCAGCAAGTTTCTGCTTTTCTTCTTCAGATGATGCCAAGGCTGCTTTCAATTTACCACTCTCCTCTTCAACCTGCTTTTTATTTTCAAGTACTTTATCTAGACCCGCCTTATCTGAAGAGAGTACAGTCAATTCTTCATTTAACTTTTTAAGGTCCTGAGTTAACTTACTGTTCATCTCCTGAAGCTCATTCATCTTGGAGAGTTCTACATTTAATCTCTTAGTATCCTCCTCCATTTTCAATCTTTCCTTATCAGAGTCCTGAATTTTAGAATTCAAACTGGCAATCTCTTCTTCAAGTTTGCTCTTGACTTTTAATTCCTCTTCTAAATTTGACACACTTGTTGAAAGTAAAGTTTTCTCTTCATTGAACTTCTTTAAATCATCAGTTAGATTTGCATTAACCTGCTGTAATTCATTCATCCTAACTAGCTCAGTCTCAAGCTTTGTCAAACTTTCCTGCAGTTTTCTCTTCTCTTCCTCTTCTTTTTGGAGGTTTGATTCTAATTTACATTTTTCTTCCTCTAGCTGAGTCTTGAGTTTCCCTTCTGCCTCAATATTCAACGAAAGCTGAGCTTTTGCTTGACCAGCATTTTCCAATTCAGAGGTCAATCTCACAACATCCTCCTGCAGCTGCTTCATCTTTGACATTTCACCATCTAACTTCTTCACTTCCTCATTCAGTTTCAATTTTTCTTCTTCTGAAGCCTTTAACGTTGATGTCAACTTTTTATTTTCCTCTTCAACCTGACCTCTGGCTTTTAATTCTTTCTCTAAGGTTTCCAGCTTTGAGGACAGTGAGGTCTTATCACCTTCCAGTTTATCTATGTCATTCATAAGCCTTGTATTCGTTTCCTGTAACTGAGTCATCTTTGTCAACTCTAACTCCAGCTTCTGGATGTCACCACCCAATCTAGCCTTCTCTTCCTCAGATTTTTTCAAGCCTTGTACTTCTCCTTCTAAAATGGATTTTTCTTTCAATAACTTACTGTTCTCAGCTTCCAAGCTTTCTGTCTTGTTCTTGAATGCTTCCTCTAATTTCATCTTTTCTTCAGATACTTTTGTACAGTCATCCTCTAATTCCTTTATCTTTTTCCCTTTCTCCTCTAATAGTTTGTCTTTCTCTTTGACTAGATTAGTTTTCTCATCTTCTACAGACTGAAAGAATGAAACAAATTCATGTTTTAAAAGTTCTAAATGAAACTGTCCAACATAAATCCAGAGAATTAGGATATAATCATGGTAATCATATCAGTCAGATTATGGTTTGGAATACAATAATAAAAACACCAGCAAAATACTGAACATGCAAAAATGTTAAAGGAAAACCAACAGAATTTCACATTCAAAACCCCAACACAAGGGACTCCACTAAAGCTGGATGACTCTTTCACTTTTAAAATCCTGTTTTGCCCATCAAAACCAACAATTTCATATTCAGAGCTTATATATGGTTGTGGTGGCATCCATAAAAGTAACAGGTTCTCACATCAATTGTACTGTACATTCTCCTCAATGACCAGCAAACAAAAACTGCCTAAAAATTACTGTACTAATCAATTAAACTGATTAACTTCCTTCTACGCAATCATAAACTAGTTCCTCAGTACAATAACTATACAAGAAATCCTTTCTGGTAAAACTAAAGGTTATATTTGGAAGGCTACTCTCAAATTTGCACTCTTTGGCAGAGAATCAAAAGTGTCTCCTTTGCTTAAACCAGGTGATTGCGTAACTCACAGTTCGAAGGCAAAAGGCAACTCTTTTGGAAAATGTGTTTGACTTCAAGCAGGGCAAACTGACTCTTTAAACTTCATTCCTATTTTCCTTTACCTAAATTAAGAATCTTCTACTTATCCTTCACATTTATGGTGTAAATATAAATGAATTTTTGGTTTTTGCTTTTTAGGCGACTGCTGTTAACTTAGGACCTAAGATGGCCATTATTTTTCCTAAGTTAGGTAGAAAGTTTACTTGTTACACAGGTTGAAGAATTGGTAATGTTACTCCAATACTTAACTGCAGAAGTGGTAGCTCAAGCCAGGCTAATCTAAAAGTGTCAGTAAAATGTCTGAATGAACATGCTGAAAGTAATCATTTGTCCCCTGCTTTGCAGTTTTGCTTTTGCAAAGTCCATGGTGCTTGTGATATATACTTCTCTCCAGTATGGCCCTGAAAATCCTAAATTGTGGTCATGAAGTCTGTATGACTGGTATGAACTTGTGTTTTTAACCATGTTAATAATGAGGCCCTTCCCTACAATGTACAATTGGAGCTACATGAGACTTTATTAGCATTATGATAGAATCTTTAAATAATATATTGTAAAGCAAAATTGTTAATAAACACTGTGGAGTCTATATGAATGTTTTTGGCACAGTACTATTTATATTGCAGGTCTGACTTGAGCTAGAAAACAACAGTGTTACTGATGCAGATGATGCTACTCTATTCACATCTATCCTTCCTAATTATATAGCCATTTGGTTGTTGAATCTCTTAACTCCTATTTAGATATGAGGGATGATGATGAAGCCTAATAAAACTAAAAATACGACTGTTAGTAGGTCTAGTACACTGGACAACCCTCCCAAGGATCTTGCCATTAAAAATGTTTCTTTCACTACAAGCCCTCATTTAAAATTTGAGGAGTCTTTCTTGACTGGAAATTCACTTTTAAGGATCAGATCTGGTGTAGCATTCTTCATCTACCAAAAAAAGGAACATATCGAGAGCCTTTCATGATTTTTGGAGGCCTTTCTATCCTGATTAAAATCTTTTATTCAATTACTGTAGCAAGTTTTGAGTATTTATTTTCCCCAATTTGGTCTTCACAGCAGTTGACTCGCATCTTGAATTGTTGGACGAAAACTTCAAAGAGCGTTATTGAATTTCTTATTCATGATCATAGAATTAATCTTTAGAAATGTCATTAAATTAGCTCTCTGAACAAGCTTTATCAAATTTTTCATAATCCTTTCATGCCTATAATATCCCCATATCATATCAATGTTAAGATACAATTAATTTAAGCATCCCCTTATCCATCAATTACTACAACTACCATCATCAAACTCTGACAAAACCATAAGCACTATATACTGGTTTTTCACGAGAAATGTTGATTTAAAATTATATCTGAATCTTACTTTGCAACCTTCTTTCATCTTGGCCAGTTCTTCTTCTAATCTTCGTTTCTCTTCCTTCATGCTACTTTTCTCTTCCTCTGAGGCAGCTAAGCTTCCCTGGAGTATATCTAATCGTGCTCTTTCTCCTTCACTGTTTGGTGAGAAATATGGTTGCATTTTTAAAAAGAGGTTACAGACAACCCTCACAAAAGAAGAGCAACACAGGATAAGAAAACATTTACCAAATTACCTGCCTTATTAAACAAAAGTAACATCCTTAACATGTACACGAAATATAATTAGAAATGTTAAAGTGGATAAATGTTTTATTATCTACATGAAATAAAAAAGCACAATATTAAATCTTTAACATTTAGTGATGCAATTTTTGGTCCCATACACGGTACAATATATCACAGTACGAGTAGCTTGGGGACAAAATAAGGAAGGCATAAGAATGTAACATCCAGAATGACATTCCTAAAACACAATGGGACCTCTCAAGTCAAATTATCAGATGAAAAAGGTACATTACAGCACCAACAAGCAAAGCTATATCTTACAGTGTCTTCTGAATTTCAGCCATTGCTGCTTGGTCAACCTGTACTTGTGCCAGCTGCTTTTGGAGATCATCCCGATGATGGTGTGATGCACTTATTAGGTGTTCCACTTCCTTCTTCATGTCAGCAACCTTTCATGAAAATATATGAAGTCAATAAAATGTCCAATTCTTAGTAATACCTGAAATAAATAGAAATGGTTAATAAAACAGTATAATGTAAAAGAATTCATACCATAAGCAAGCCTGTAACTCTGTATAACTATATCCAAGGTAACTCAGACCCTGTGTTTGATGTAGTAAGGGTGCAGAAGTTAATTCCAAAGTTTACAGAAGCTCCAGATGAGTTTTTTTAGCACTTTGAAAAAGTGGCTTTAGGTATGGGATGGCCAGAGGATAAATGGTCAGTCTTGTTACAGAGTGTTCTCACTGGTAAAGGAAGAAGTGCCTTTTTAGCCTTATCAGCTGATCACTGTAAAGAGTATGATGTACAGAAACACAATGTGTTACAAGTTTACCAAATAACCCCTGAATATTACAATGCAAGATTCAGATCTTTGAGAAAGGATGACAAGATAACTTTCTTGGATTATGCCTATAAAGTAAGATGATGTTTCAGATGATGGTTAGAGGCTGCTAAAGTTAAAACTATGGAAGAACTTGAGGAGTTAGTAGTCCTAAAGCAATATCTTAGAGGAATTCTTGAACACACAAGACCTAATTTAAGAGAGAGAGAGAGAGGTTAAGAAACTTAACAAAGCTGCCACATTGAAGGAAGATTATAATATAATCAGTAGCAGAAAGAATTATAATGTCAAGTACCAGAACCAACAACTCACAGGTTATATGTCGCAATCAAAATTTAGGAACATTGATGTACGAAACTCTTCTAGTGGCTATGCCAGTACAAAGCCAGAATATACGCCTCAGCAATCGAATGATAAACCCTCATCCTCAAGTTTCTCAAGACAGATACAGAAGACTAATGTTGTCTGCTACAAATGTGGAAGAGTAGGACACCATAGTCAAGATTGTTATAAGATGCAGCAGCAGACCAAGCCAGTTGGACAAGTGGTAAAAGGTAAACAGGTGAAGCAAGTGTTCCCCACACTGAACACTGAGACTAGACAAGCAGAGTGTGTAGCAACCAGTGGCAATGTAACCTCAAGCAGTGAGTGGTTGAGCAGTGCAGAGGCTTTTAAGCCATATATCTGTGAAGGCATGCTGACAACTCCCTCCTTGAGTGTGCAGGTACCAGTCAAGATATTACATGATACAGAGAGCAACCATAGTGTGCTAGTTCGTTGTGCTCACCCACAGTTGGAGAAGAATCTCACCAGAGATTCAGTTATTTTGAAGGGTATAGGAGGAGAGGAAGTAACTCCTATATGCCGCTTGCATCTGTCCTGTGAATTGGTGACAGGAAGTATTGATTTTGCTGTAAAGGACTCACTAGCTGTTGAAGGTGTACATGTTTTACTGGGTAATGAAGTTGGTGGTGTACCCTTTGTTACTTGTCCTATAGTGACAGACAAACCATTGAGGATTAGTCCTATGGTAGAGTTAGAGAAGAAAAACCCCCACCTGTTTCCAAGTTGTGTAACTACCAGGAGTATGAGGAGAACTACGTTTGCAAGTGAAGAAACTGAGTTACCTGTACCAGAAGGATCTTTGAGCTTAGAAGAACTATTCCAGGAAAGTGAAGGTTTCCCTAGTGTTAGTAATGAAGAGAGTATCCAAGAAGCAGAGGATCCAGTTGTTATTGAAGAGACTTAGCGTAGTCAAAGTGTTCCTGAAGATAGTAGTGAAACTACAGTAGCAGAGTTAGCAGATATTGAGAGTTCAACCCTTGAAGTTGGTCAAGTGACTAGAGAAAAGCTAACAGAACTGCAGAGGAAGGATTGTTTGTTGATCAAGAAGAGATGCAACAAACTCCTACCTGTTATCTAAAGGAAGGACTGCTAATGAGGAAGCATTGACCTGCAGATATATCAGGAAATGCTGAATGGGGGGAATATCATCAAATTTTGATTCCATATCCATTGAGGAAGCAAGCGGTAGCAGTAGCACATGAGTCTGGACATATGGGAATCAAGAAGACTGCTGAGAAGGTTATGAAGTATTTTTTCTGGCCTGGACTTCACAAGAATGTTAGCAAATTTTGCAGAGAGTGTCACACATGCCAGATAGCTGGAAAACCGAATGAAACTATTCAGAAAGCCCCTCTACAACCCTAGAAGTTAGAGGAGAACCTTTTAGCAAAGTGATTATAGATGTGGTTGGACCGCTTCCAAAAACGAAGAAAGGAAATGAATATCTGTTTACATTAATGTGTCCAGTAACAAGGTATCCTAAGGCGATTCCTGTAAGAAGTATAAGTGCAAAGGTAATTGCTAAGAAGTTGGTGGAGTTTTTCTCTAAGTTTGGAATACCAGAAATTGTGCGAAGCGATAGAGGAACAAACTTTACTTCAAAATTATTCCAGGATGTGATGAACTTGTTAGGAGTGAAACAACAGTTATCAACTGCCTACCATCCAGAGACTCAGGGAGCCTTGGAAAGGTTCCACCAGACTTTGGAAAGTATATTAACAAAGTACTCTAATGAATCAGGAAGGGAATGGGATGCTGGTTTACCCTTGATGTTATCTGAAGTTAGGAATGCTTACCAAGAAAGTATGGGATGTTCACCAAATGAAATGATTTTTGGTCGAGATGTGAGAGGTCCATTGAAGATTCTTGCAGAGAATTGGGAAGAAAATCAAGAGGAAGTCCAAGGAGAATATGTGAAGAACTTGAGGAAAAGGTTAAGAGAAATTAGAAAATTCTCTTTAGAAAATTTGAAAATAAGTCAAGAAAAAATGAAAAGGAAATATGATGCTAAGACTAAGCTAAGAAATTTTAGTGTTGGACAGCAAGTTCTAGTGTTCTTACCAGTGAAAAGATTTCCCCTTACAAATACGTTTCAAGGCCCTTATAGGATAACAGAGAAGTTAAGTGATCGAACTTATGTAACTGAAACATCAGGGAGAAGGAAACAACAAAGGAAGATGCATGTGAACCTTTTGAAACCTTACTTCTCAGAGACTAGAACTGAAAGTGTCAGTAACCCAAACAACTTCATCTACAGAGGATGATGATGACTACAAATTGGGAGCTGAAAACAAGATGAACAAGATGTACCTAGGTGTACCAACTTGACAAACCTGAGATAAAGATCAGAGAAGATGGAAAACCTTTTAAACAAAGAGCTTACTGCACATCACCTTTTTATCAAGATGTTTTGAAAAAAGAAATTGAATATTTATTGCGGCATGGATTAGCAAAACCCAGTTTAAGTCATTACAGTTCTCCTTGTGTGTTAGTGAAGAAACCAGATGATTCATTTAGGATGTCCACTGATTATAGGAAACTGAATTCCACCAGTGTGGCCGACAATTATCCCTTGCCTCTTAATGATCAATTACTTGATAATATTGGGCAAGCCAAGTTTGCTTCCAAGATAGTCTTGTTGAAAGGATATTATCAAATTCCATTAGATGAGGATGCTAAGTTGCTGTCAGCTTTCATTATTCCTTTTGGACTCTATCAATATGTAACCATACTGTGTATCAGAGAGAGAGAGAGAGAGAGAGAGAGAGAGAGAGAGAGAGAGAGAGAGAGAGAGAGAGAGAGAGAGAGAGAGAGAGAGAGCGCATTTTTGAAAGGAACAATGCAATTCAAACCCGGGATAATTAATCTTCTGGGGGGAGGAATATAATATGTCTTATAATATGCATGTTGTCTGTAATTTTGATATACTCTCTCTTGTATTTGTCATGTACTGTGTGTTGAGATATCAGGTCTCAGATCTTTAAAGGGTTGGTTGACTGTGTGATTTTAGAGTTAAGATACATTTTCCTGTTAGGCTCTTGTGTTTGCACAGCTGAATGTTTGTTCAGGTGTCAAGTGTGTGACCACTGTTTGTCCCTTTATGCAAGATAGGCCCCAAACCACTTAAGTTGTCAACTAAAAGGGAGATGAGATGACAGGTTTAGATAACAGTGACTGGTCTAAAACTTTGTTTGCACACGTGCTAAGACAGGGAATCTCCTCTCCATTTAAAAGGATATATGCTGACAGGCCCAGATAACTCTTTTCAAGCCAGAGAATAATTCCCTGTTTATTTTCCCTCCTCCAAAGGAAAAAACTCTGTTTATTCCTTTTTTTCCCAGGGAAGATTCCCAGAGTGACCCATTTTCAAAAATGCCTAACTGGCAACATAGGTTTATTCTCATAGTAGATTTTTGGGAGAAACTGATCAGTCCAGACAGACTCTGTAGAGTTTGGCTAGGTTTTGTCTCTCTCTCTCATCCCTCTCTCCCTTCAGAAGAGAGTAAAACTTATAAGTTTGGTGGTCAATGTTAATAATATTTAATGTTCCCCTGGTAAGATCTGACATAGGAAAAGTGTGTTAGCAATGTAAGGGGGCTTTAGATAAAAAGTGTGTTTCTGCTGCAACAAGACTTTTGTAAAAGTGTTCAGAAACTTGTACAAGGTAAAGTGGTTTTTACTTATTTTCACCAAGGTAAAAAGATAGAAACTTTGAAGAAATTTTCCCTCAATAAAATTATTGTTGATACAGTAAACCTTTTGTGCATTTTTTGTATTTCTTGTTTTTACATTTTTTGTGTGTTCTTGTGTTTACAATTTCATAGTTTTACCCAAACGCCCCCGAGAATAGCTAAAATCCGAGAATACTTAAACCCCCCCCCCCCCTCTAAAAATGCTTATAACTGCCTATTTTAATAGTTCAAAACACCAAAAAAACCCTCTAAAAATGCTTATAACTGAATATTTTAATAGTTTTATCACAAAAAAGTGCCTTTAGTCATGAAAATATGAAAATATAGTAGTTTGTGAACATTTCGCTATGAAAAATACTGCAAACAGGAAATTTTCCACTAATAACGTGTACATGTTCCATAGAGAAATCCGCGAAATTGGTAAGTCTGCGAATCTTTGCATATCGTGCGACCCCCAAGTTTTCACCTTAAAAAATGATTTTATCATGTATCTCGTGTATCAGTAAGTTCATTTTTTGAGAGACCAAATTACAATAGACTAGCCTCTTTCCCTCCATCTCTTTATCCCATCTTCTATTTAAATGAGTTTAAAAAGTAAAAGAGAATGATGAAAGTAGCATTAGTAATGTTATTACTTGTTGTATAAACGTGTTCAGTAAACACCTGGTATTAGCATTCTCATGATTCACGGACTCACCTATTCACGGATTTTTCTATGGAACATATATACACATTATTCGTGGAAAATTCACCCATTCGCAGTATTTGTCACTGAGAAATATTCACCGATTACTGCATTTTCATATTTTCAAGACGAAATGCACTTTTTGTGATAAAACTATTAAAATACTCAGGTATAAGCATTTTTTTTTTTTGAACTGTCAAAATAGGCAGTTCTAAGTGTTTTTAGAGGGGTTTTAATTATTCATGGATTTTAGCTATTCGCGTAGGGGTGTGGTACCCAGCCCCCGCTAATACAGGGGGGTTTACTGTACAGCCATAAACAACTGAACAAGAAACAGCTGCTTTGCTATGAACAGCTAAATCGGATAACATCAGCTGTTTTGCTTGCATTTCAACTATCGTATGACAGTAAAAATTACCGTGAGTTACGTTACAAATGACGTTAAGTACAATAGGACTGATATATTTTTACATTACAGTTAAACCTGCCCCGTATTCGTGGGGGATGCGTTCCAGACCCTCCCACGAATAGTTAATATCTGCGAATACTTAGAACCCCCATAAAAATGCTTGTAACTGCCTATCTTGATGTTACAAATGATGTTAAGTAGAAACTGACATATTTTTACACTACAGTAAGCCCCCCCCCATTATTTTGTGGGGGATGCATTCTAGACCCCCCCACGAATAGTTAATATCCGTGAATACTTAGAACCCCCTCTAAAAATGCTTATAACTGCCTATATTGAAAGTTCAAGTACCAAATGTACACTTAAAGTATCAATCTACATCGAATATACCTTAAATTATTATCCTATTACTGTATTAATCTTTGACATTATATTATTATATAATTTCAAAGTCATCTTAAGCATTAATACCCTTAAAAATTTATACATATGTACTTCTAACCCTTCCACCCAAATCAGAAGGAGTGAGTTACCACTATGACAAATTCAGCCAGCCTTGTACTGGCAGGGCATTCATTATACAGTATCCTTTGTAGTGGTATTTGACCAGTAAGTCGGCAACACTGACCCCCAATCCTTGCTGTCAGGTTACTTGATATATCTGACAGGTTCACCCTCGCCCCTCTCTCCAAGTCTTACAGCTAAAAGATTAGGGGTCGATATGTATTCCTTTAAAATTTTAAATAATTTATTCATTTGTACACTTAAATCTTACTAATTCACTATACCATTTTCTTTAATGAATTGATATTACTTTACAGTATTGCTGTTTACATTAATATTATTTGAAAATTAGTAAGTCATTTATTTATCATACAAAACAAATAAACATACATCTCAGTAAGAGAGAGAGAGAGAGAGAGAGAGAGAGAGAGAGAGAATGAATTATTATTATTATTTTTATTATTTGTTATTATTTAATCTTATTAAATTTAATATATATTAAATTTAATATATTTGAAAATTAGTACTGTACATCATTACATATCATAAAATGTATATGTAGACACAGTACAGTATTGTCACCAAAATAATACAAAATCTTGCTCTACAAAAAAACCCACAAATGGGTGAGTTTCCCACAAATTATTTATAGATAGATTCCAAAGAAAATTCCAAGAATCGCTGAGTCCACGAATTGTGAGAATGCAAATATCAGGGGTTTACTTATACTCTTATTCGCTATGGAGAAAAGATCAGCAAGGAGATATACCGCTAAATTTAAGCTGCAAGTTGTAGCTGAAGCTGAGAAAACAATGTTCAAGCTGCCAATGACTACAAATTATTGTGCGTTGGCAACACTGATCAAACTACAGCAAACCTCGACCGCAAATAAAATTGGAGAGAAGTATTTTAATCAAAACAACTGCCCAGCGTTCAACTCTCCAACCGGCCAATGAAGAATTAGAGGAATTTATTTCCAGTGATAGAAATTCATTTCTCGTCATAATGTGGTTTGGATTCCACAATAAGCTGTAGGTCCCGTTGCTAGGTAACCAGTTGGTTCTTAGCCATGTAAAATAAATCTAATCCTTTGGGCCAGCCCTAGGAGAGCTGTTAATCAGCTCAGTGGTCTGGTTAAACTAAGATATACTTAACTTTGAACATGAAAGAACACATTTTACTGTTGTTTTCAAACTGATAAAAGATAAATACGTAAAACTCATATTATGATGAAATCAAGTGAAAACAGCAAATGGAATATGTTGATGTTTTTACACAAAAAACACGGCCAACGCCATCTATTGACAAAAAAAATAACTAAATTTAGTTCACAACAAGATGCATTTAGGTCATATTTTATATCGAGTCCCTTAAGGGACGTTCGAGGTTACGATGCTTTTCAAATATATTCATCAGAAATTAATGCCCGCATTTTTATGAAATTTTCCGATTTGAAGAAATATAAAACGGCAGAATAATCATAATTTACATAAATCAATAATAAGGTGATGTTTTCAGAAAAATTTGGTTTTCTTATGATTTTCAGATAATTTTTTGGATTTTATTAAAAAATAAAAAAACATTGATGTTCCAGAAAAAAATTAAAAATGATTAAAAAATTTAAAATGATTCACCTCCTTCATTTTTAGAGCTATTGCAATGAGGCTTCATACACAGAAAGTATATCATAGTATGAAAAAAATAATGGGAAGAGTTTTTCTACTTTTCCTTTTTTTTTTGGTGGGGACGAGGGAGGATTTTCCCCACCAAATTTGTATAATTTGATTATCACGGTTTCTCGTCAACCTAAGAAAAAACCTAGCCCCAAACAAATATTCGTCTTTCTTTCCTCTTTCCAGTGATCTTTCCAATGGTATATTTAACTTTAAAACTGACTTAAAAATAAAAAAGTATTTCGCGTTTGAAGTGCAAAAAAGTGAAAACTGAGAAAAACGACCGTAAAGCTCAACAAGTATTTTTTTGGCACTTGTGGAAAAAACTTATCTTAGAATATTATTTTGGTTGATTTCTGGCTCCAGGTCACCCCCCACCCCTTTATAAAAAGGGGTATTATTCGCTCGAGGCAAGGGTATCATCAAGTACCACCTAACTCATTGTTGCCTGGTTTGAAACTAAGAAACTAAAAGTTTAGTAGCTACCGGTCTGATATTCTTGACTCATTTTCAGTCGTTTTTTTCACTTGTTTGGTCTTTTTGGTCTTTGGAGTTTGATTTTCAAGCCTTTTTGTCTCTCGAATGAAGAACTTCTATGCTTTCACTTGTGCCAAACAGATGTGTTAGTAAGTTGAATTTCTCATAGCCAAAGTTGTGTTCAATTTCCTCAATATTTATCTCACTCAATTGATGATGCTGAGATTTTCCATTGCTAATTCACTTTGCTGGGGCACTAACTGTAAACCTACACGACTGGCACTTCATTAAAATATCAGTATCCCATCTTTTGGCAGACTTCGACCTGAACTTTACCCCTGCAATTTCCTACCTTGCACCTAATACCCGACACTATTTATCTAACTGAGATTTGATATAATGAACTTGTCATCATATACTTCCTTTTCATCATCCTTTATTCATTTCATCAACTGTGAGCGTATTTTTGAAGGTGAAAGTATATAGATTGTATTTAGAGTTACTGGATAAAAAAAAAAAGGCAAAAAACACCGCAAATAGCGAAAAAATTGCTCAGAGTAAAAAGTTGCCCACCACCCGCTTTCAACGTTTGGGGGCAACCCTGTCTCTTACCACGCATTCACCAAGGAACAAGCCATTGTTGTTGCCAGACACTGCCAGACGTAGGAGATAAGGTGATATAAAAATCAAAATAATTAATAAATTAGGCGAATAAAGGAAAAAATGACAATAGTCATTAGGAGCCAAACTTCAGCCCTACCTCACTGTGTGGGGGGCGGAGGTCCAAAACCCCATCAATTTTAATATTTCGAAAAAATGCTTTGGTCACGTGATAACGAAGGTGTTGCTCATGTCTTACGGCCATTTAACCATTTTTTTTTTATTTCAAAAATATTCATCAAAAATCGAAGAGTGCGCTCGCCTTAAAACACTTCACATAATGAAAAATATCCTTGTCCCATATATATAGAGTATCTAGAAAATTGCTCTGAATTGAGTTAAATACGGTGAAATAAACTTACCTCATAATCGCCCTCAACAGATTACCAAACCAAAACGTTGATCGCTATGTTTGTATTTTATAATACAATAGTAATATGAGAATACGAACAATATTACTGGATACAGTGAAGTAAAGAATAACTTTTTACAAGATCCATGGAAAAGATGCATATTCATTATGCTTGTATTTTATATGATACTAACAAGTGAATATTACATATGCTAATTTTATATCTTGTGTAAGATGTGACCCCCTTAAAATTAACTTCAAAAGTCATGATACAAGAGTATTACAGTGTGTGTGTGTGTGTATATGTATGTGTATATACAGTATATATGTGTATATATAAATTATATATATATATATATATATATATATATATATATATATATATATATATATATATATATATATATATATATATGTACTGTATATATATATGTGTATATATATACGTATATATTTATTTTTTTTCTAGATATTAATTATTATCGCTTATCTTAATTCTATACCTGTATGGTCAAAGCATATGTTGGTAAAGGTTGAGGTTTCAGGTAAGGCTTGACTACTACCTAGTCTAAGTCCAGGTCTGCATGCATTCAGCATTTCCTTGACCTCTTCTATTTCATGCATAAGTGATGTTTCTATATTCTTATTTGAAAAATGTCTGAAAAGTTCTTACTTCTTTCTCTCATGTATTTATTCTGTAAATTGTTTATAAATTGTTGTGACTAAAAAAGTTTGTTGAAGAATTTTCTCATTCTCTTCTATTTAAACAACAATTGCTATATGTACTGTACTTATTGCAAAGATACTCATTACAGCTTAGTTTCAAAATAGTGTATAGTTTCAACATTATTGGATTTAAATCAGTAACTACAAAGAAATGTCAATCAATTTTTCTTTCTTGTTTTTCAGACATAATAGTTTAACGGAATAGCATACCAAAGGATGAGATGAAGTTAAATGCAACACATAATTTGCTTCCAATCTTTCGGTGTACACAGTCTCACAGCAACTTGAACAGGTGCAACTATATATATATACATACATATCTGAGGCACCAGACTACAATTACATTTTCAATAATTAAACATAACCAGCTATCACTGAATATGCTGTGTACCAAAAAAAGGCTTTGCTCATTTCAGTGAGATTCACAAGGTTCCCAAAGCAAGCATATGTTAAAAACTCAAGAGAATATATTACTACTCCAGTAATATTATGCTTGCAAAAGAGCAAAATACATAGTAAAGTATACATACCCATACGTTGTGATTGAGCCCATTCTTTTTGTAAACATATTACAACAATTTTTAACATACCTTCTTATTAGCCTCTTCCAGCTGACTAGATTTCACTTTACTTTCTTCCTGTGCCTTTGTGAGTTCTGCCTGTACAGTAGCCATTTCAGCACATTTCGATGTGATTTCTTGTTTTACCCCTGAAAAAATTTGATTTCTTGAAAACAAAGTTTTTTCATAGAAAACCACTAAGAAAGATTCGCCTTGTTTCATAAAAACCTATTCCTTATACACTAGCACCTCAACTTAATGGACAGTTCAGGGGTCTGGCCTCCCAATATATAATGAAATCTATTAACTAAAACCAGGTATATGGTCTGCACAATACCCCAGACCCAGTGTAGCAGTCATGCAAAAATTTATTTCAGTCTTTCTTCCCTCTCTTATTATAAATCACTATTTCACTATAATTTTCGATAATGGTAATGCTTTAATATGCTATCACTAATACAAGTATGCTATAGGTCTAAATCATCGAATAACTTGTAAATGTTCTCAGCTCACTGGTCAACTACATATAAACTGTAGCTTCTGTATGCAATCTTTTGTCTGTCAGTCAGAAATTATCAATCCACTTAACACTGTTAAGCATTTTTCTAGTAGACAAATTCATTTTACTAGATAAATTCTTTCTTTAAATTTAGTCTCATTTGTACTAAGAATTATCCTTTACAGCATTTTTGTGTTATTCATTGTTAATTATGAACTGTAATATTTTTTACAGCATCCTTATGTGTTAATCATTATTAATTAGAAACTGTAATATTTTAAGTTGACAATTCATTTTGAAAGAAAAGCAAAAAATGCTAGTAAGAACTGGCAGTAAACAAATTTACCCTGGCACATTTTTAAAAATTAACTTGATCTACAACAAAGCACCTACAAATATGTACTCTTCATACTATATAAGAGAACATCATATTCATTATTATAACAAAACTTGGCAATAATTGTTTTACAGGTCCATTCATACAGAAGAGAAAAGGCATAACTGAGGAAACACACCTAAAGATTAGTGTAGGAAAAATGTGTGCTATAAAGGGGTTCATTATATAAAGATTTTAGCGCAGATGTAAGAGATTCCATTCCGTTGTGATACTCAAGCTCTTTATAACGTAGAAAAACACATGATGGGTCAGTTACCCTGGCAACAAACAGCCTTGCTTACAGGTTTAAACAAGAAAGTGTCATGTTTATTTCACTGTCTAATGTGTCTCGCTTGCTTACTGGATTATTCTGTTAAGTACAAATTATGATTTTCACTCTTCTGAATCTGGAAATCCATTGAGTTGAGGTTATACTGTACCATCTATAGCGTTACACAAGGCAAACTATATGAGATAGTCCTTTAAAGGGGGTGATACCTTATCCTGACCTATAGCAGAATGTCTTTCTTTACAATTTCAGTCTGACAACCATCCTGCACATCTTAGCACAAAACTACTCAGCAGAGCCAACTCCTTCGAGAGAAAAGAAGATTGGTTGCCAGAGGACGAAACATTAAGCTATATACCTTCCAATTCTTTATGCAGCAAATCCTTCTCTTGTTTCTCCTGGTTAATATTTTCAGTTAGCTTATCAGCATGTATTGAGGCATCTTTAATTTGCTCTTGATTTTTCTGTAATTCTTTTTGTAATTCCTGTATTTTTGTTTCCTTTTCTTTTATTTCTTGCATGTTTACATTCACTTTCTCTTGGCCAGATTCCATTAACTTTATCTTCTGTTCATGTTCTCTAATATCATTTTTTAAAGACTCATTTGTTGTCTCCATATTCTTTATCGTTTCTAAACTCGCTGCAAGTTTTGTTTCTAGTTCTTCTTTCTCCTTTTCTATGTCCATAATCTGAAAATATCATTGACATTTTAGCCTAAAAACAAAACATCAAAGCAAAACATAGTGAGTAATGTAACACTATTATAGATCAAAAATTGTGAACAACTGCTGCAAAATTACACTACAAATCTGGCTTGATAAAATTTTCTTTCTTATTAAGCAAACTAATAGGGTAAAGGCAAACAACAAGTGATCATTGTAGAAAAAGCAAAATTTACTAAATCTAAGACTCCTGATCCATTCCCTCCCTATCATATCTGAACGAAGCTTACCAAGATGTGAAGCTTAGCCTAAAGAAAGCAACCCTAAAGCATGATTATGTTTCAACATCTACTTACTTTGCCTTGAAGCTCCTCTACACTAGCCCTAAGGCTTATTTCTAATTCCTCCATCTCAAAAGTCTTAGTAGCTTCCAATGCTCCTCTATCTTTCAGCGTTCGTTTAGCCTCTTCTAGCTCCTTTTCCAACTGCCTTATCCTTTCACTGTCTGTAGCATTTTGATTCTAGCAATCCAAGATGAACAAACATTAATGGGATTCAAATAACTATGCAGGGGTATCAAGACTTCAGAAAAAGGAGCACTCATCTAAAGGTGAAAAGCATATCTACCAACAAGATCAAGTATGTAGCTCACCTGTAAGCATCATAATGAAAAGAGAAAATCAAGGCACACCATGTAACAATTCATGATAGCAAGAACAGTACAGTCATCTCATACCTCAAGATCAGCTTTGGTTATGGACTCCTCTTCTAATCTGAAAGAGAAGTCATCTAAATCTCTTTGCTTATCCTCAAGTTTTGTTAAGAGGTCTTCCCTTTCCTTTTCTAACATTCGAATTCGCTCTCCAAGGTCGTGTATCCTCTCTTCGGATTCAACTTGCAACTATGTCACAAATAATGGTAAAAGAATAAACTCATTAATCAAGAACATTAGTACATTTTTCTTTGTTTTTCTTAGCCAAATAAAGTGTTAAATATATTAAAATAATTCTGGTCTTCACTAGAAACTTTCATCGCATTTCAAAGCATAAACTGCTTTTAGTGTTTCATCAAAATTTTGCAGCTAGTCAACTAAATGAAACAAAAAACATAACATTTATTTAAGTGCAATGATATGTCTAGTGAACATCCCTAAAAAATGTTCTTAAACATTCCTAAAAACATTTTTAAAATTCACCTGGAGGGAATGTTGAGGATGTACATTTACCTGTTCTAGTTGCAGCCTCATGTCTTGTGCTTCCCTTGTGGCTTCATCAGTCTGCGCAGCCATGCGGGCAACTTCTGCCCTTTCCAAATCTCTCTCTCTCATCAGCTGATCAACATGCTGAGTTTTTTCAGTGAGTGCCTCCTAATGAATCATAAAAAATTAGTGTTATTTTAAACAATATATTGAAATATACAGGAAAAAACCATTCCATACTTACTAGATTTGTAGGCCACGGGAAAAAATTGATAACTCAAACAGAAATATAATGAATAAGGGATACAGTGCACATATACTTACTTTTAGCAGTACAAAAGGCAAATAAATAGGTGAGTACAATGAAGGAAATAAACTCATCTACCTTCCAATTCTTCTCCAGTCATCCAGCATAGGTGTACAAGAAGATTCCCAAAGCCAACACAGTATTTGTCTTTTACTTCATCATAAAAATAGTTATAACTGCAATAATTACATTGGGATCTATTCCCTAAAAGTGTTTACAGTTTTGGATTCAGTAATTGTTTCTCCCTGTTCACATATGGCCTGATTTTCTTTTTAAATGTGACTGTAAATATATAAAGCGAATAGATCATCAATTTTCTTAAATTCTGTTAAAAGCTTAATGCTTGAGTTCTCAGTGTGGCAAAGACAGCATATATACCAATAATTGTCAATATTAAAAAATTAATGACATATGGATAAAAGCCTAATCTATGACAAAATAATACAATCAATAAGGAATACAGAGTATCGCAGCCAAAAACTTACACTTCTTTTCAACACAAAACCTGATCCTTTCTTTACTTCAACAGGATAAAAAGGAAATGTAAGTCTTAATCATGCAAACTTTACTAAGTCTTGCAACCCTACACAATGATCTAAACAAACAAATGAGATTACTTGAAGCAGCAATTTCAGGAGCATGCAAGAGGGGACATTCAAAACTCAACACAGAGAAAGGCTACATGAGTTTATTTTATATACTACTGCATATAACATGGACGTTTCCCAACAACAGTAAAACTTGTGCCCATATCACAACAAATCTGAAACTTCAGAATGAAGGATTTTCCTAAATTTATATGTTAATCAATGAACTTCATCAATCAGTGAACTACAATATACTGTATAAGCAAACTGCACTATTTCTATAATAAAATCTTTTCATTAAAATAAACTATCAACATCATAACTTAAAAATTATCTCTTAAACTATCATCCTTAAAAATTATCCTTGGTTATCACTGCATGTCACTTGCAGCACTGTACTCTATCCAACTATGACAGTATGTACTGTACTTATAGTATCTTTACATTCTTAAGAAAATTTGCTCCTACCTAATCCTAAAATAATTTCTAACTTACACAAGCTGTCAAGTAAAATATCAATACCAATGTATAATATGCAAAGCTTGTGAGAGGAAGGTTGATGAGAAGTGGAAAATTAACAACCAAATGTCTTAATCACCAGGCAACCATGCATCAAGCATAGTAATAAGATTCCAAGAAAATAAAATTACATGAAACAAAACTAAGATCGGGGAAAGCTTTATTTCAACCTTGAACTTATATAATTTAGCTACACTTTTCAGGCAAGTCTTTTCTCCTCTAGTCTTCACAAAAGTTTTCCTAAACACAAAGAAAAAAAGCTTTACTTCATCTTCATGTAATATTTAATGCCAACAATGTATATCGGTATATGAAATTTATCTGCAAAGTCTCTCTTCCAGACAGAAAAATGCAAAAACTGAAAATTTCTTGGTTATTTTCCAAGTTTTTTCTTTTAAGAAGTCTTCAATAGTTTGTCAGGAACAAACACACTTTACTGTGCAATTCCTGAAATCAATATTGATTTCTTACAACTTAAAATTCACAAAGCTGAAAAATTTACTAACACTACTTTGCAGTACTACCACTCATTACTATCACAAACAAGGACATAATAGTGAAAGCTAGAACATTTAAACAATGAATCCCTGTCTACTTATAATTTAACCAGTTTCCCTGTCTACCTGATCATCTTTTCACAAAAAAAAAAAAAAAAATACTGCTTGGAATTTTTTCTCATATGGATTCTACACATCTTGCAAGCATATTATCACAATCATATACCTATTCTTTCTTTTGTCTTTATACACAATCTCAGGGAAGAACTATTCTACTCTACAACTCAATATGCCCTTACAAAACCTACAGTATGATGCAACATGAAATTGTTCATTTAGAGCTAACAGACAGGATTCAGTTATTTCCTCCGCAAAGCAAAACACTATTGGTATGTGTGATTACATGACGTGATTACATTACAAAACTTCTGTCAGTATCATTAAGAGTGTATCCTTCAATTACAATATCTTATTAATCTGAAACTACCAATGAAGTAACAAGATCAAACTCTGCAACATTAACCCTTTGAAGTGGCATCAACTGACATTGTAGCACAACCTTTGAGATTCTCTTGAAAATTCCAGCTAATTTCAACTCCAAATTTTGACTCTATCTGCTTTCCATTTCTCAATATAGTTTAATAATGTGTAAGCATCCAGCTTCAAAATGACACTATAAAGAGTACCATACTATGAAAAGTGAATTTACAGAGAGTGCTACATGAGGAATATTTTTATGTTCATAAGTTGTCAGTGACTTAGGACACCTTACCCCATTAATTTCAAAGGGTTAATAATACTCTTTACACATGTACATGTTACATTTGGTAATGCATCCTTCCAAACAAGAGAAATTATTAGCTGACATAAGATACTGTAAATCACAAAGCTAGGTGGTTTGTGCAGACTAAAGCAGATACAATATGCTATAACTAAAAACAAGAGAGAGAGAGAGAGAGAGAGAATTATATATAAGAAAAGTAAAAACAGAATGGCTGTATGAGGTAGACAATAAAGCTGAAAATTTTAAATGAAAAACCATACAATTATAAAGATCATACTGCTTCAACAGATTACAAAAATAAAATTTTTAATATTATGCACTACAGTATAAGTAAAACTAATGGATGCACTACTGTCAATGGAGAGCTGTCGTCAAGAGGAACGTTAGATGAAATTCACCATTTCCCTGCATCTTAGCAAGGAAATGTACCTGTATCAAGCTTATTTACATGTGCAATAACCAGAGTACTTTGCTCTATAAACAATAACCTTATCAAACTGCATTTACACATACTTTACATACATACATAAATGATTAGAAAAGTCTTGAAATGAAGAAAATCATGAGAAAGAATCAATTAAAACAAAAGATGTTAGGTCAGAACATGTAATAAGAAAATTTTTTTCTAAAATGTTTTTTACTGAGATTGGTGGTTTGAAAGGAATATTATGGTAGTTTTCAACTGTTGTTTTCATTTGGAGCTGTTAAGATGTACTTCGGCTATGTACAGTATACTGAATGCAAGTACAAAATTTGTGCACAGGAAGTAAAACTGCTGCCAACTTTAAATCACGAGCACCCTGTGGAAACTAATGTACATTATGCTAAACTTTTCAATGTCTTCAGTTAATGAAACGTAAAACTAGATGAAATTTCATAGAAGCAGAGTATTATAAAGCGCAAAACACAAGTACCAGAGAAGGGAAAACAAAGAACGAAATCACGTTAGTAATTGATAAGAATCTTCTAACTTAAAAAGAATTAGAATTTCCCCAACTGAAAACTATGATGAAATGTTGAGAATCCCAAGAGAGTTAAATTCTAAAACTATATTAAAGCTATCTGCCTTGAAGGAATATACTATGATGCATCTACATTTTTTCTTTATTTCATACAAGGGCACAGCTCCCTTGACTAAAACCGCAGTCTAAGCGGAGACTTTAGGGGGGGAAGGGATGCTTCCAAATCTCAGTAAAAGCCATCTTGATCCACGACATGCTCCTCCAGCTCCTGGGCAGAAAGATAAAACAACCCGTTCTTAATCAGACATTTCTATATTGTACTACGAGACCAACATAGCACCTGCATATATCTTTTGTTTCAATTGAACTCTTATCTCTACCTGTAACTACTGTATACAAAAAGCAATCAATTCATGCTTTACTGGAAAAACAAACATACTGAATAGTTCTACCATGCCAAGGATCATCCAGATAATACATATAGAAAAAAAAAGAAAGCATTACAAGAAAACCAACCTAGAACTAATGGCAATCAATACATTGGGGTGTAGACTCAGAAAAAAAAAGAAAAAGAATGATGGTAAGAAAATAATGTGTATAAAAAGAAAGCTATTACAATTAAAAGAATACATACAATATTTCTTCTCATCCACAAACTACTGCTCCTTTCTTGTTTAAAAATTTTATACCAATGCTTTTGATGGTAAGCAGTACTCTAAATGCTATCCCAATATCTCGCCACTGATATAGAGTACTGTATATAACATGAAAAGCAGCATGGAACTTTTTACTTTAGAGTTGCTGAAGTAACAGCCATTTACATTTGATGTGCATTTTCCATGAAGTAATTGCTGAAGTAACAGCCATTTACATCAACCCTTGATGTGCATTACACTTCCATGAAGTAACAAAAATAACAGCTAAACTAAACCACTCCTAATTTTGAAGTTTCCTTCATACAATAAATACCAGCAAATCCATGTTAATCAAGAGCACTGGTTATACATGAAAAGTAAATTAACTAAAAATATAAATACTAAAAAACCCATATTAAGCATAATGCCCACAATCAGATTCAGAGCAAAACTTAAAAGGAATCTAAACCGTATGCCTTGACAGATATGAAACTCAGTAGGAAAACAAAAAACAAACTAGCACCATAACAGAAAAATGAGACGAAAATGGTGAAAGATCTGTACTTCACCCTTGCTACATGATTCTCTCTGACAAGAACACAAATAAATCCAATTCTTACAAGAACAAAACTGATTTTTTTTTTAATACAAACTCATTTCTTACAAAACAGGCCAATTTTGTGATCCATGGATCTAAACACACCAGTTCCCTGAAGAAAAAGAAGAATACCAATGATAGACAGCATCACTACACATCTGCTCCAGGATCCTCAGGTTCTCAAAACAGTGAACCTACCAGACTTGTAATTCCTACTGAAGCAGTGTTACCTGTTTCAGTGATGCTCCAGGACCCAATTAGAATGAGCTGAACTACTAGAGCAATGCAACCCTTATAAAATGATTCTTGAGTAGGGACATCCATGTGCTGATAATACTTACGTTGATATGACCTTACGTAAAGGAGGAAGACATAGGTTTGAAACCAAGGATAAGTGGCCCAAACGATGCCACTGAAGAGCTCATCCAAGCAAAGGTGTTGTCATATTCCTGCCACTCATCTCCTGGCATAGCCTGAAGAAGAGAGTAGTACGTCCAAATCTTCCTGGAGACCTAAGACTCTGAAGATAAAGACAAGTTGCACTGATTGGGTATAGATGATGAACCTCCTCATTCCTGACACTCTTTAAACATCTCTTAGGGGAAAAGAGAAAGATCCATGTGGGCTGTCAACAGCTCTTCAGGTCCGAGGAGCAAATAAATTCTTATAATACAGAAGCATTCCCCAGAGAAATCAGGAATTACCTCCATAAACCTTTTGCCAATTGTCCCAAGGAGCCACTTCTAACAAGACCAAAATGCTTGGTGAAGCTTGTCTTCAAATCTGCAAAAGACAAATCTCCTTAAATTTGCAACTAGATTAGAGAACAGCTGGATGTAACCATAGGCTTAACTCTGTTACTTTATGTTTGCTAAAATCACCACTACACTGGGCATAAGAAAGGTTGAATATAAGAAATCATCCTCTGTCTTGAGGTCTAGTTTAGACTCCATTTATGTTACCACCTTCCTAAGGTCATACTCATGTTCCATGCCAAAATTAGAGCATTAGAGCAGATCCACTCCTGCATCACCCAAAAAGACACCTTGACTTAAGCCAAGGCTACTCTGCAAAGCCATTATTATCATTAGTAAAAAAAAATCTCTCAAGGTCCTTTCCAAATCTTGTTCTCTTGGATAGTACCCATCCTCTTTGTCTTCAGCACTGGGCAAGTTGAAGACTCCCTATCGAGGTTGCAGTGCTCCTCCAAACACACAGGATGGGGTATGGAACCTCTTGGTCTCCTGTGTTCTCATCCAATACCTCTACACAACACAGGTAGCAGAATCCTAACTTGGAAGAGGAGGGAAAGAAAAAAGTTAAGTATACCTAAGTTTAACCAAACCACTGAGCCGATTAACAGCTCTCCTAGGGCTGGCCCGAAAGATTAGACTTATTTTACGTGGCTAAGAACCAACTGGTTACCTAGCAACGGGACCTACAGCCTATTGTGGAATCCGAACCACATTATAGCAAGAAATGAATTTCTATCACCAGAAATAAATTCCTCTAATTCTTCATTGGCTGGCCGGAGACTCAAACTCAGGCCTAGCAGAGTACTAGCCGAGAACTCTATCGACTTGTCCAACAAGGAACTGGAAGAGGAGGGAGACTGCCATACAGTTTGTCAAGTTATTCATGACCACAGCCAATACTCTCTTCAATAACAGTGACTGGTCTATGGCCTACTATTTCTTTCAGTAGTCCAGAGATCCAGAGTCTTTTTTTGTGTGGAAATTCAGTATCAAGAACAGCCACTTGCACTGCAGCAATTCTAGCATGGTCCCTATCACACACGCTGGGATCATCATGTTCTTGGTCTTGTCATGAAAGTTCCCAGGCATGTCCACTTGATAAGTTATCAAGACTCTTGGTTTCTGTAAGACCTCTAATTGCTCTCCAAGTCAATGACATGGCTGGAACAGTGCTTCATGTGCTTTGCAGCATTGTAATCACTCCCGGAGTAAGAAGACAACCTAAACAAATGATCCCAATGCATGATTCCTCATGAAACACTTCTATTTGTGCCATTACCAATAGAGAAGGCAAACACTTGTATCTTGAAGTTGATTCTTCCTGCTGCAGTCAGGGAGGCAAAAAGGATGGAAGCAGAAAATCTTCAGTCACAAATTTATCCTGCATCTACTTACAATGTGATGCAAATGAGTACTGCTGCTTAAACTGGTTACTACATTCTTCCACCCAAGAAGGTGGCATGTACCATGGCATTGGACATAAAGTGCACTGGGGAAATAGCAGAAATAAAATTACCAAACAGAATTGGATGCAATCATTGTTATGCTGTCTGCAATGAAAGGACTGATGAAGCTCACAAGACTGTACTGATATAAAGACTTCAAAGTGCCCAAGAGATGTGTGCACAGTCTCTCCTTTAAAGCAGTAGTTCCCCTAGGTAGCCACCCAATCTCTGCAAGAAGTGGTGAACATTGGGGAGAAACATGGAGTCCTTGGCTAAGGAACCTGGTGTCTTCTGTTACTGCCTGTGCCTCGAGTTGTTGACTGATAACCCCTTTGTTCCCTTATTTAAGCATATGACCTATGCGTCCTCCATGGAAGTTAAATCCAGTTCATCTGTGTTTCAACATCTTGGTTCCATCCAAACAAGTGCATTAACTGCTCGACCCCTTCCAGAAGATAATCACAATTAAGGGACTGCCACAGCAAAAGAGATTGGTGGTGTCTGCAGGAAGTGATAAAGAATACGGGAGGACAGGAAAAAGCCTCCATGGAAGGTCTTTGAGTTCTGTTGCTCATGCCAGTTTTCTGGTTCTGTCATCTCTCAAAACTGATAATCCCACAGTTCAGTTCCAACTCAGGATCACATCAATTAAGCTTTTCCTGCCAGGTCAAGTGTCCTAAGAAAGGTATCAATATTGATAGCATCAAAGTTGTTCTATGGCTAAAAACCATGAGGGTTTGTGAAGAGCAGTCTACTGAGATTCACTGGTTTCTTTCCAATTCCAGGGACAGGAACGTATACAACAGTTCTTGAGAAAAGTCAACCAACCCCATATCAGTGAAATGTAGAATCCTCACTAGAATCAAAGCAGGATAAGAAAATAGTGTTCTGGAATCTCAAGGGATACAATCTATGCTCCATCCATCAGCAAAAATGTGGCAAAGACTTCTACCTCATTTGAAGACATGAAAGGACCAAAGAATGGCTACAGCTGTTTGTGATTGGCTGCAGTTGTGAGTGCTGCCTAACATCCAATGCAATTAACTGTGACTCCTGGATCAAGTCATGGTTGCTCCTGACATGTAGGTAATCTCCAATCAAGACATGTGCAGCCTCCACTGACTGTCCAGTAATGCAGTCAGTTATCCGCCTAGCAAGAGACTGAAGAGAACTAATAAATCATAAGCATTTATGATTTTTACTTGGAGGAAATAGAAAATAAAATGTCCAGACAAGTAACTAAAACCTTGTTCATAATATGGTTCTGGTTTCTAGCTGAAAGATAATCTACTAATCTGGCTTCCATCTTCGTAGGTCCTAGTGTGGTTTCTGTCAAAGTACATCTACCCTCAGCTGCTGCCATCAATTATAGTTATTCAAGGGCCCTGGCACTGATGCAAGTTATGTTTGCCAGTGCAGTTCCAGATGTGTATGCAGCTGTTTAAAAGGCCCTAACAACGAATGTGGTAAATATGCTAACTTGGCCTCCTCAAAAGGCTCCTGCTGATAGCACATCTGCATATTCAAAATACTTGAGAACCTTGGCATCAAAGTGGGCATGTTCACTAATACTGCCCCTGTTGCTTGTTGCTCATGCTGTTCACTTGGTTTGTCATGGTCTCAGCCTGAGGGAGGGTAGCAAGCAAAAATGGCCCTGCCTTCTGCTGGTCATCTTTTTCTACTACAAATGGCACTGTCTTCTGTCAGTCATTTTTTTTCTACTTTTTCTATAGTGGACTGATGTGTCTGGAATTTTATGGGCCATGAAAATTGGCTCTGATGTAAGCAAGGGGTTTGAGGTAAAAAAAAAAAAATCAGCTGATACCAATTTTACAACTACTTCAGATGTAAAATGAAAGTTATTAAGAACTACAGTATTTATAATATTCACAACTCTCAAGCCACTCTTTGTGGTACATAGCATTTCTTATAAAAAATTCAGATCATATTTAGCTCTAAGACTCCTATATGAGACAGCAAAGTAATAAGTATTTAGAGGTGATGAATACAAATCTGATACTATTACTCAGGGTCAATTGTAACATAGTTACTGAAACATTAGATTTTTATTATACAAAACTGATTTTTTCAGACAAACTCATCACTTATACTGTATATACTGCCCATATTCTTGGCTTTGAAATGGCCCTAGACACTGCAGTTCTTTGTCTTACAGACTGAATCCCAATAGTGGTACTACTCATTGAGTCATGCACCACCTGATTCCTCATGTCCACAGAAGGTAGCTTCCTCACTGTTTGTGTTATATGGAATGTCGCATGCAAGGTTAGAGGAGCTGGAAGTAGGCACTTGTTAAATGAGTGAGAGGTTTGTATGGAAAACACAAATTTGTTTTCTTAACCACATACGCATCATTCACACACAACCTCTATCACAATTTATACTGATTTTGTTGTACTTTTGATTCCTTATTTACAAAATTAAATTGAGCTACAAAGTGAACAACCCAATGAATCTTTAATGTAAGCATTATTTTTTCTTTTGTGTGGTAGTGTTGAGTGAATTCTTGGGAAATAAGAATACCCGAGATGGATAAAATCCTATCATTACGTAACCTAAGCTATTATAAGATACACTATTATTTTTTGAGGGGGAAAGGGATTAAAAATTACTCTGAAAAAAAAAAAAAAAAAAAAAAATTCAAAGAACCATTTTATCGGCATCCCAAACAGTGACACTGAGTTAGGGTTTACAAAATACCCTTTCTGGTTTTTTATAATTTTCAATTTATTTTATTTATGTTTACTAAAATTGGCATCACAAATGCTATTGCAATACTGTAACTTTACTCTTTTAAGATTCTTATGTTATCAAAAGTCTCCATGCAGAGATTCCAATGGTGTCATCTGTGAAAAATAAAATAATTAACAATATATATTTGACACTGGTTATCACTGAGATGACATCTGCAGTGTTGAAAGATGGTTTAATTCTCATCTTCCATGCATGTAGGGACTTTTCAAAGAAATTTATCATTAAACCAGTCCAAATTAAAAATCACAAACATTTTATCAGTTCTGCCTTATTTTTCCTCATATTTTTATATACAATACCTGGCATTAATATTAATGGTTTATATAATCAATAGAAAAAATATATATAAAAAATTTTCATGGTGCAAAAAGTTTATACATATTATCTTCAAGAAAATGTATTGAAATTTTTCATGATGCAAAAAGTTTATTTACAGTACCTCCATTATATTTTTAAAAATTTATTTACAGTCCAGAAATTACTATTCTCTGCTAACTTAAAAACATCATTTTGACTATATAATTTGTTATTTATAAGTTTTGAAGTTACAACAATAAAGTATAGTTGTATTATGAACACTAAATTTGCAGCAAGTGCTAGAAGAAAATGATTTCTAAGCTTTAAAATTGAGTGCATTTTACCAAAGATGACCTTTTTCCGTATCAAAACCCTCAAAAGGATTTACAGTTATTTCAATAAAAATTCTAGAGTTATGGTATTTTGAAGTTTGCAAACTTTTAACATCGGTTTTCTCAGAATTTTTTTTTATTCAAATACATTAAGATATTACAGTCGTTGTAACAACTAGTCAGCTAATTACTGACAAACTACAACAATTCACCAATAACAAAACATTAAATATTCAAAATAAACAGATTCTCAAGAAAGAAAAAAAACTTGAACTATCACTAACTGCTGCACAGAAAGTATTGTCAGAAAACAAACAAGGGAAATTACCAACATAAATTACTTAAAAATTTGATGCCAGCACATCAGTAGGCTGAATTCAGCAAAAATCTAACTACTATGCCTAATAAGGAGGAGTATCCAATTAATAATCATTTAACCCTTATGCCCAGAACACCACTATCAAGACTTTGCCAGCAGAAGTTGAATTGTCCCAATCGTGGCAATCCAACTTCCTCCTGCCTTTTACCTAATATTTATGTCTGGCAGTGATGTATTTTTAGGACAGAAGTAGAGGACTGTCATTGGCTAATAAGTTTCTATGACACCCACCCAACCAATCACCTTTGAATTTTCTTTTTGATGAGATGGAAGCAGCCTTTTGTTCACATAAATCTATAGACATGCCTGACAGGAGTTTGTGTTTTGTTTTTAAAGTCATTTTGTTAATAAAACCGTTTTAAAGTGTAGTTAATATGCTGTGTATATGTTAATGAATTTAATAAATTTACTACATTGATATTCCCTTTCTTCGAGTGTAAATTTGTTGTTTTGTTTTCCTTTCCAGCCTAGGCTACATTTGTTTACGTTCATCAGAGGAAGAGTGTGATCTTTGAAAGTTTATTTTTCCATTGTGTTTTAACAAAATTTAAGATGTAACCATAACATAATTTTTTGTTTTCCAATGCAAGTACATCATACAATGAGCACATATGTATATAGCTTTGTTTATTTATTTCTTACTGAGAACTTTTTTTAAGGTTTAACTTTTATTTATTTTTAGGTTACATCCAAAAGGGGATAGGAAGATTTTGCTTTTGACACTAGTAAAATTCCACTGCAAGCTGAAAGTCTATTCCAGTAATAGAGTACATACTTGAATAAGAAAATTTTTGTCAAATAAAATTATTTCAGATCATTCTTGGATGCATAAAAGTAAGCTCATGTTCATTTTTTCATTCTTTGCATTTTTTATGCATAAAAGTAAGCTCATGTTCATTTTTTCATTCTTTGCATTTTTTAAACTATTTCTGGTTAATAAACAAGGTCTTAATTTTGGAGAATTTTGAGTTTCAATAGTTGCACTATACACTTCAGGCCTTTAGCTTTATTTTGTTATATAATTACAGTATACTGTACAGTTTTATTATGAAAAAAAAATTCACGAACATAAAAGCAAAAAAAATATATATATTTTTTTTTGGTATTTACTATTGACCTCCATCTTCTGACTACAGCAAAAAATCACTACCTCTAGAGCATAAGGTTTAAAGGTCAAACTAGGGTAAAATGAATAAACAGAGAATTAAGTATGTATAAATAACAATGAAATAAGGATAAAGACTTAGAACAACCTGCAGAATACTCGAGAATTCTGAGCTGTTTGCAAAACTGTAGACACACATGAAAAGTAACCAAGTTACCTGCTGTGGACCCAAGGATCCAGGTGGCACATGTGCAATATCTTCCATCTTCCGTCTGGTAAGACAAAAGACAGCAGTTTCTGGAACATTTAAGACCAAGAATGTGGGCTGCTTATAAGTGATGGGTTTGTGGTGAAACAAAACCACTAATTAAAATTTTCCTTAGCTACTTGGATTATCACACCATCATGACTGATAATCAAGATTTCTAATAAGACAGTAAAAATTAAAGGACAATAGTCTCTTGTCCTGTACAGTTCAAATAAACTACTTGATCAAAACTTGAAATGCATTACATATTAAAGTTTTAGACTGCAGCATCAATTCAAATATCTTTGTAATGCCTGGACCAGTTCTAGATTCAGTTGACAATACAGTACTCTCAACTATGTGTATATTGTATTATTTCTTTTTATACTGTATTCTACTAAACACAAAAAACAAACTAAATTTTGAAGGCATAATGCATATTTGCTTAGTCATGAACATAACCTGTCTAGTATTATGAAGCTATACTTGGTATGCTGCTACAAAACTTAAAACACAAACATGATAATTACACTCACTATTGTTCTCAAAATCTTTAGTTTTCATGTGTTTGGTGAAAACTAAATTGAATCCGGTTATTTTCTAGATACTCTTCTGAAAGTTGCACATTAGTTACCATTACCCACAGAGCAAAAAATCAAGTTTTATAAATTTCATAAGAAAAAATCTTAAAACTTAACTTACCTGGAGTGCTTTGGTGCTTGGGCCTGGTGATGGAGAAGTCCTACTTGGTTTCTGTAATGATTCATGCAGTTAATCACACAAGGGTACAACAAAGAGTCTTTCAGCATCAACAAAGGTACATAAGGACTGCTATAAAAATTTTCCTACAAGAAAAACAGCAAATGATTGAAGTACTATTATTTTGGGGAAAAACCTCTCAGCATTCAAGACAACTTTTCTAGAACATCGAAATGAAATATCTGGTTCTTAAAAGCGTTGAGATGGTCACAGTTAAAAACTATTAAAAATCCTGGAATCATGCAGATTGCAAAACATATGGCCAGTCATTCTGTGACAGAGCTCCTATTTCACCAGTTAGAAAACATTCTAGTATTATTAACACTGGACATAAGATTTAGTTATGAATAAAATCTCTTTACAAAACAACAGAGAGCAATACTAGAGTTGAGGCAAAATAGACCCACTAAATAAACCATGAAATTGAGTCATCATTTTAAAAAAAGCTAAGAGAAAATGCATTTACATAATAACTTCACAGAATTTACAAACCAATATTTATACCAGCTCAAGCTATCCTCCTTCATTAAAACTGTTACAATGAATTTCTCTCATTCTTAAAGAAAATATAAAATTAAGTGGCACAAATTTAATAATAATTTCAAGTGTTAGCAATATTGTTCACATATACAGCAAGAGTTTTCTGATATTCTCAAGACAGACAAAACAGTACTGAACAACCAAGTCTGATAATAATGAATGTTTCCTACGCTTTTAACACAAAAGTTAATTTTTTGTTGGGTATGAGAAGAGTACATTTCAAGATTTTCAATTTTATTTGTTACAAGTTACTATTACTGAATATCAAGAAGAGCATACAGCAAAGACTCATCATTTCATGGCAAATAAGGAATGTTTCCTAACCACAAGAAAAGGATCAAAACCCCTACATTTTTTCTCAGACAACAAACCATAACCACTCAACTGTAAACACTAATAAGTAAATGTATCAATATTTCTGTACAAAACTACCTGCAAAAATACTATGTACAGTACAAACAGACCTCCTTTCTAATGATTCACTGTAAAATATACAATTACCCCTATTGAGGAGGAAATTCATCAAATGCTAAGAGAATGCATGAAAACTCCACAAAACTCAACAGTATTTGGATTCGCTTTCCCAAAGCCTTCGTGAAAAACTGAGATCAAAACAATCTAAAAAATTTACCTACATGGTTTAATTGCTTATGAACAGCGACCATTTCAAGTTTTCCTACTCAGTATGCTGAACATAAGTCAAATTCAGGGTACCCACCTGCACTATAACATGATTCAAAAGGAAAACAGTTAAGTATATGAGATTCCAGTTTGTGTATCCATCAATTACAAAAAAGTTTCCACATTTAAAAATGTTTGTGCAAATCCTAAGGGGCTAATATATACTAATGTAGTCCAACAATTGAAAGTGTGGTGTCTATTTTGCACAAAATATATCTTCCCTTGAAATCAGGTACCTGGTCATTAGACTGTTCTGGTTTGCCATCCCAACAAAAAGGGTTTAAATATATTATTTTCCATTAAAATTCTCAAGTAATGTGGTACATATTAAGTTTCAGAGGCATTTCTGATTATCTTCCTTAAGATAACTCATATGTACACCAAGATCAGTAAGATAACTCACAATCCTATCATGAAGTCCTACCAGCATCATTGAACTTAGTGCAAAGACATAAAAATATTTAATGTATGATGCTATCACAACTGGGTCCACCAGAGAACTCATAATTCTAATGCAGTTACTTTGGCCTCCACCTTGACTTCTTGCTGCTTCTTACTTTTTGTCAGTTCCACTAATCTCTTCCTACCAGCTGTGCATCATACCTACAAGTCTAGAAATATGAGTCCATCTCATCAAACTAATCTATATCTATAAAAATAACTCTCATGTGTCAAAGAACTTGAGAGTGCAATAAAGCTGTTAGAAAAGAAGTATATGCACATTAACTACATTACTACATCTTTGGTACAATTTGTCATGTAAACTTTGTTAAAGCTCTACCAAATATCTGTTCAGGGATCTTAAAGCAAAATAATAGGCGTAAATTTCAGTGTACGCTTTTGTTTTAGCTTATGATGAAAAAACTTCATCTTACTACTTTATTTTCCTAAACAATATATAATATATTTTAAACCATTAGAGCTCTACATTACAAAGGATCTCTTCTGATGAAAATTTCTCTTCCACACAAACCAGGCTTTTTTTTCAATTTCATTCTGAAATGAGGAAATGTACACATCTAATAATGGGTTTTACAGATGATAAATAATCTTGGACCAGAATGGTTACATTTGATATCATAACTGCTGTGGAACTGGCTGCTTTATAAGTGGTTCCTTTAATAACTATGTGCAATAGCAAGATACACTGTATTTCAACATTTCAAATATTTGTAGAAAGAAAAGTTTTCACAAGCAGCTATAGCCCTTCTACAGCCAATGAAAACGATCAATTTCTATGAAGGCATACTTTCAATAATCTTAAATGAATTTATTGCAATCAGTTCTGTTCTGACACCATAGGCACTGTTAGGTAAAGATAATAAATTTGTTTTCTTAGATGATGGGGCAGCAAGTCTTACACCTTTTGGTGGGAGCATAACTTCCTCACATTTTTCTGCATTCTGAACAGTTATCAGATCTCATTATAAAGACAGTGGTGGTGAAGATTTCAACTTGTAATGATGTTTTTGGGGACAATTTAAAAGCAAATGCAGAATCTCAGTCTTTCATTATGAACAGACTAAGTTCTTTAAATGTAACATCAATACTGTATTTTTTATTTCTTTAGTTTACTACTAATAGTAAATTTGCTTTATATAGCACCAATAGTATTGATCTATCAGCACCCAGGTTGCATGAGAGCTTTCTGATTAAACTGAGAACATATTTGTACAGTACTTAAATATCGAGTGCTATACATACATTCCAATTCAGGCAAAAAAAAAAAAAAATTATCTTTTGGCTGATGGATATTACATTTTCTATCATTTTCAGTCAATTTCATAACTTTGCTTCTATCTAACACCTTTATGAGACAATAGGTCCTACCTTCTCAATGAAGAACTTTCAACTTGGTACAGACATTTCCACACCAATGCTTAATTGTTTCATATTACTGTATTATTAATTGCAATTAAAAGTAAATACAAATCAAGACAAATTTTCACCTATTAAGAGATCCATCATCTAGTTTTATCAGCAAAAGTTATATTATGACAACACGAAAAGCAGATCTAGATATTAATTTTATGTCCAGTAGATAATTTACTTTTACAGGATAGCTCTTTAAATACTTACATGATTACACATAATTATACCGGTAGCTATAGTGTACAATTACACTTTATTATTTACAGAAACACATTTATGAATTCCAAAAAACTGCATTTAGTCTAAAAAGGTACATGCAGTAAACATAAATCCAAGCCCAAAGCATGCAGTGCAGCTTAAATCTATCATGCACCAGTGAAAAATGCAACAAAACGATGAGTTGGGCTAAACCAGGCTAATATATGCATGAAAATACCTATTAAGTTCATCAGGTTCAAGACTCAATGAAAACAAAACCCTTTGTATATAAAAACTGAACTTAAAAATGCTACCATTTGATTAAAATTAGCTCATTCAAATGTTCCTAACCCTTACAAGTGACCCTTGTGACTTTCAAATTCCTATACTTTATCATATTAATGCACTTATCAGTTTTACTAATTACGAAAATAAGGCAGGGAATTAAAACAGTAGAGAATGATGGTCAGTTAAATAGGAAAAAAAAAAAGGAAATGGTCTCTAAAAAGACCATTTAGTCATAAGTTAAGCATCTGAAATAGCATCCAACAACTTTGTCTTTTTAATAATGAATTTGAAAATTAACCAAATTACACGAAAAATATATGCTGTGTATCCTTTACATGTATGATGTTCAAGATATACCTTTGTCAAGGCAAATAATGAACATTCCCAGCAATTCAGTAATTTTGTTTTCTGCAAAATGCAGCACAACATACCATATCTTTCAACTTAAAGCCCACTACTGCATTAGCAGAAACTGTTAGAAGTTCAATTAAACCCCCAAGGTAGAAGACTGGAATTTTTGGAAGATGGCAAAAAATGATCTCCTGGGCACAAGGACTGGAATTTTACTCAATAAATGATGATGTTAACACTACAACGAGATAAAATAAGTGGCCCCAAAATGGCATGTGATTAGGTTTTTGATGTAAAACTATATATCCACATCGTTTTGACAGAGCATTGAAATTTTTGACGATTTTCGTAGACAACATAAACAGCATCATCACTGCCCCCAATAACGTATCAAATTGAAAAATTCTGCAGCTTAGAGTCATGACTTTGGATGACCTTCCTGTGTAAATAGCCTCTGTTACATGAGGCATAAGCATGGGAAAACCTGACAACAATTATTTCCATTTCACTGGCTAATTTTTTGGCTTGTATGGCTAGTCTGGAAATAAAGATTAGACATTTGACTAGTTGATCATTTAGCATGAGGAACAATACTGTTTTTGATAACCTATTCATAAATTTTACGCAATTCCCCAAGGTCAGCCTTCTAAAGAACCCATTTTCCCCACTTCAGATAGGCAACTGAACAAAATAACTTTTCAGAGGCCACTACCAAAGTACTGACAGTGCAAAAATCTTTGTAAACAGCACTTCACTTTACAAAAAGAAAAAGGAACTTTATTTTTAAATGCTTAAAACTTCAAATGGGTCTTCAGAATAACTATCAACCAATATTCATTATTCCTTTATAATATAACTTGATATGGAAAACATAGTGCCTATTAAATAAAAAATATGTCAAGCTATTAAATCATGATCGCTCATTTGAAAGGCAGTCAGTTTTACAATGCTCTACAATAATTTATGTACCTAAGGAAATACCAGTAATGCTGCAGTACTAAAATTAGCATATTACATAAATAGTATTCATAAACTGGTATGTCACAATCTATTCCCACTACTGCATTGGTAGTTAATGTTACTATTCATAAATTATACTCTAATAAGTTATCTTAATATTTCTAGCATCCAAAATTCAATCACTTTTCAAAAATTAAAATTTACAAATTGCACCCCTCACCATATTTAATAAAAATTCCCTATAAATATTAATGGCAACTAAAGGACCCATGCCAGTGATTGTTTCTTAACTGGTAAAAGATGCACTTAAAATTTAAAAAGTAAAACAGTCACATGGAAATACATACAAGTAGACAAAAACCTGAAATTAAACAATGTTCTCATGTCACTTTATGGCTAAATATTCTTTACGCTCATTCTTGAATTAAGCTCAGGTAACAAACACAGAACATTCTAATGCGCTACAATGGACATTTTCACTAGCAACAAATCACATGACATGGATATCTGGGATGAACTAAGAAGCAAAAGTTACCTTATGAAAATGATATATAGACGGAAGCATTCACTCCCTAACTACAGGAAAGAAAAAAAGAAATGATTGAATAATTCCTTACATTATCCTTATAAAAGGCTGGTCTAGCTTACCCCATACTTCTGCTGCTTTATTGTGATCAATCTGAGCAGTGGCTTTATCGTAATGACTTGAGAACCATCCTTAACATGCTTGATTTAAATCTCGCCATTTCCTCATACACATTACTTTACAAAAGAAAAAACTTGACAAAGTAAAAAACACTTTCTTGAAACTGTGCTTACAATGTAAGATGTTGAGCTGAAAATTACACAAAAAATTAAACATGATACAGTGAAAAACTCTAACAAATACTGTTTCAAGAGAGACAAAATTTACCTAAAGGAAAGTAAAATGGTTCTTTGTCGAGGTGTATGTAAAGCATTAATTTTACACAATTTGACAAATTCTACGCTTGTAACTATTTGTATGAAACTTTATGCAATACCTTGAATAAAATAAAAAGTGATGTTTGAAGTAATGTCTGTCTCTAAATGTTATTTTCCTCAACAGTGTGTGTTAATAGCTGTGTGTCTAATTTAGATTAAAACAGTCCTAATTTGTTTGAAGACTTAACCTTGCCCACATGTACTCACAACAATTTTAGTCTTTCAATAAGAGATGGGTACTGGAAGGAGGGTTTATGAGTAGCAATCTTGGGAAAGAACTGAAGCAGAGAAACTGTAATAATTTAAGAAGACACAGTGAATAAGACATCTTATGTAGATAGACAGATGTCCAGCACTGTTTAAGTCAATGCTGCCACTACTTAACATATTATGATACAGTACTAAGAATTAAGAAGTTAGTCACAAATCATGAGGGAATGGCATTTCAGTTTTTAAAGAACAAAGAATGCACAGAGATGTCACATAGCATAAAGCCTGTCTCTAGTGGCATATTATTAGGCAGAGTATGTTACCATGTAAGTCACAATGAATTTCTATTCACTTAAACATCTAACTTTTATTTACCAAAACAAACAGATTCCAATTCAGAAGAATGGGTTTTGTGCTGTTAACATGTCTCAGAGATATGCTACTGCAAACTAAACACAAAACACAAAACTGAAAACCATTAACAAATACTTCTCCACAAAAACATGATGACTCCTACATCAAATCTAGCACCAGTGAGCACACAGAATGGGTTCATCTATTTTCCTCCCTTCCATCATTAGGAAAATCAGTCAAGTTTTAGTTAATCTGAACCACCTCCTCCATTTATCCTTAATTTCTGGATTTGACATCTTCCTAGGTTGAAGTAATTTTCTTGTTTCATACATCAAACACTTAAACCCATCCTGGCCAACCTTATCTACAGAAAGGTTAGTAATGACTCTCTGAAACATCTGATGACAAAGCTACTTTTCTTATTGCCCTAGGTATATGAAACAAATAATGTCTATGCCATACACAGCTCTTTGGACTGACAATTTACACATGATAGCTGAATCTTCTTAAACCATGACCAAAGGTTTTTAATCACTATAAATGAGACCAGAAACATTTCAGTAATAACTTGTCCTGCAAGCATGGAAAATATAGGTAACCTTGTGCTTCAAATAGGAAAATTAGTCAGTGGTTCTTTACTTTTCCTGAATATCTGGATCATATTAAAATCGAGAAGAATATTTTGCTTTAAACAGTAACAGCATTTGTACAGTAATACTGTGTTCCACACATACCCACTGGTTACAATTTAGCTCAAATTCTTGGTCAATGAAATCCCTGTCATTTCATCCTTACTCAAAAGAAAAGTGTCTCTTGGTCAGCTTCTCTACACACATACCTTAAAATCTACTGGCCCACAACAGTTAAGATTATCCCTTGGTCGTGCATCTAGCTTGCTTTTAAAAACAAGATTTTCCACCCAAATTCCTTACAGTACTTATGAAAGTCCCATTTACCAACTCAACTGCTTTCTTGCAGCTAAATGTCCAGACCGTGCAGAATGCAAGGCTCCTATCTGTTGGGAACCTGAGGACCCATGAGGTGCTTGTGCAGTGCTGCTAGCCAATAGAATTATTTTCTTTTAAAGAGGAATGCAAGTGTTAGTGATTTGTAGACCAAGAACTTGGCTAACGAATAACAGATAAAAATGGAAAATTTTTTTTAAAAAGTTAAAAATTTTTGAACTGGGGTCAGTACTAAGTAGTATTCATTCAAGTTTTAGCTTTTCCCAGGACCTAGCCAATAATATACATTCAATCACAGATACACACATGACATCTACGTAAGCTGAGCAAAAAGGTTAAGGAAAATAAAGGCATCCATCAGCCTCTGTAAACAGGGTTTTCTTAGCACTAGAAATATTATGAAAACAGTTAATACTTGATGGTCTAAAATGCCTCTATTCCAATAACTGACATTCAACCTTAAAATCTGAGTTGAAAAAAAGACGTAAACACCAGCTCTATGTTAAAAAAAATGACACAAATAAAAGAGGAGAGGCACTGAGGATATTTACATCAATTGCCTGTCTCAATGAACATCAAACTGAATGTTACTGACTTGCATCCTCCCAAGTAATGCTAGCAGACATCACTGACACTGAATGTTAAGAAGATTACAGTAAAACAAGATAATGATCACAGCATACGAGCAACATACACACCCCAATGATGACTGCTCAATACTTTCAGGAACACTAATGGAAGCTAGCTGTACTTTAGGCTTTTCAAAGAACAGTCAGGGACACATCATCATCCAAGGAACTCTTCAGCTACTCTAACTACCAGTGCATAAGTTGCATTTCACATTCAAAATGTTACTAAGAATTAGCCACCCTTGTGACTGTTATACAACCAAAATAAACTACAGCATTGTTGATGAATGAATGCAGTAACGAGTTACTAACTGCAAAACAGATTAGGTGAGACTCATTTAATAAAAAGTTTCAATTTCACACCAGAGAATGCCACAGAGCTCAAGTAATTGCTGTACTATTCACCCATCAATAAAGGAAATGAGTATTATGTTCATTAGAAAAGTGAGTGTACTACAGATTAATAAAGGTGAGAGATACAATGTCATAATCTATAAATATACTCTAGCACTTTGAACATGGGCTACTATAAACATAACTCTTTCAAAACTTTACCTCTTAGTTTAAAAAGCAGCCTTTGAAAGAGGGAGGGGGAGAATCTGAACATCTAATGCATGGTGGCTGGATGAAGGCAAAATGTCATAATTATGCCTATAGACTCTGAGCCACACAGTTCTTGTTAACATGGGTTACTCTCAGAGTAAATAAGAGATTACAGCAAGCTTACTGCAATAAGCCACATGAAGACTATTAACAGCATGGAGGTTTAAACAACTTTTCTTTAGCACATCACAGACAACAAACAGAAGTCTTACTCTTGGGATCATGCCTAATAAAAATTACCCACTAAGAACAACCAACAACTTTTGCTTTCAAAGTACACTGAAACAAATTGCTATTGTTCATAAACATACGTTTATGTGAGATATCACAAAATTAATGTAGCCTATAGGTACATGTATGTCAAAGTACATGCAATGACACATGAATTACTCTGTCATCTAATCCTATACTGCATATCCTATACAACCAATATGCCAACACATCCAGCTCAAAAAAGCTACATATATAAATACATACATACACGGCACCTTCAAACATACTTAACAGATTAAGAAGTTCAGCTTCAAAACAAAAGCATACGCAACATCAACATTATCAGTGTTAAACACCAATTTCTACCTTCCCTAAACACACAAGTTAAGACTAACCCTTATGCATCTTAGCTTGTCCTTATTACTGAAAGTTCCTAGGTCACTATTAAAGCCAGATAAACTCATCACCAAATACTCCTACACTTCCAAACAAATACACAATTAACAATTATATACAAAATCTATTACTGTACGAAGCAAAGTTCTAAGTCAATAGCGCAAACAGCATATTTAGTGTATCATAAAGTTCTGTGACAGTCTTTAACACAGTTGTCTAAACAGCTTCCAATTGTTACAATAGCTAAAATTCCTAAATATAGTGTAATAGTGTTTTAAAAAATAAGAGACACCAGAGCACTGGTCATTAAGGTTTGGGAAAAGAGATGTCAAGTTAAAAATTAACTAGATTGCAACATAATGTATAATAAAGAACGTCCAAATGATGAATGTTAAGATGAAAGAAATGTCATGACAAGTAATCAGCAGCTGCAGTTCTCTGTGTCCTCTGGAGCGGATAAAGGGTATTTCCAAACACAACTATAATACTCCAGAAACACAGATCAACTCTGGAAAGCGGTGAGCAGTAATATAGCAATTCTCATTGTCAAAATCCCTAAGAAAACACAGCCATAAGTAAGAAAAGTGACCAAACATTAATCTACCTATACTAAACGCAAATAAAAAGCATAGCTCACAAATATCAGTACACTTTGCTAGTCAAAATACATCACTGTACCATCTTCAAATTATAAATGCTGTACTGTATGATTGAAATAAATGTCTAAGCTTTGATTCCCTCAGCTACATTACAATTAAATATATTGAGGCAACTGGGGTGCAGAAATCCAAACAACATAATGAAAGCAAAAGAACAAATATATTTATACTCTACTTGCCACTATACATCTGTATTCTCTTATTCTGAATATCTATATATATATATAATAATGACACCAAGTACATAATGATCACGGTTTGATTAATTTCAACTAGCATTCTGCCACTCAGCATTTGGAAAAACTTCTGACATTGATGCAGGCCATCCAAATGGCAAATATCAATCAGTTAATAAGAGCAGCATTAATTCTGTCTTGAGTATGATTAAATATGCATCAAACCCAACTTCTGTAAATATTAAAAGGCTATTTTAACAGCGTATTATATGAGGCAGATGTCACAAATACATGCAATGTATTACAGGATAAAAGCCCAAATGCTTTAAAACACAGTGAGTCATTGTCAGTGATGTTGATAAAGAAATAAGCAGAAGAGCAGATGTGAACACAAAAGAATTCTAATAAATATGAGATCAAAGAACTATTAATAAAGCCGTGGATAATTAAACAATATGGAAATTTCAATGGTGAAGTCTATCACATAATGTCCTCGTGTGAATACATGTGGCTACCATATCAAAACAAAGAATGCATCATTGCTGAAAATATGTGTGTGATGAAACAATACAAGTTATCACAGTGTATACTTCATGAGGTGAGAAAGACAAAAGAGAGAGAGACTGAGAAATGGCTACCAGTGTAAATTTCCTACCAAAAGCACATACTATTTGAGAGATGTCAATGCCAAACTGCTATCAGTCTGTGTACTTAAGAAGCCACTGCCCATAACATTATCCACAAATAACAGCAAAAAAGTTGGGAGTACAGTACCTGGCCTGGTAAGAGGGAGGTGACGCCAAGTCTTACCCTGGTACCCCGGACAGACGATGTGGTAGAAGAAGCTACTGATGAACCACCCAAGGATTCTTTACTCCTTGATCGTGGTATGGTGGAGCGTGGAGTTTGCGGCCCCACGGAAGTCCTGCGAGGAGCACTCGATGCTGAAAATTTGCACACCCGGGCGACAGGGGCAAACAGGCCATATTTGTCCTTGCACTCAAAATACCTGCAAATATTGTTTTCAGTCTGATGATGAAAGCCCACAATGTTAAACTTTAGTAACAAAAACCACTTACAGAAGAGATACTAAACTAAATAATAACAATATTGTAACAACTATAAATTTATATCTCATTTACACTATGTACTGTACTGTATAATGCAATGATAAAAATTTATACTGTATATTTTTCCAATAAAACCAAGTAGGCATTCCATCACTGACACAAACATTCTCAATCTCTTGAGAGTAGTTCTATGTGATACCAACCAAAAGCCTAAAGCACTCACTTTTTACCCGCAACAGAACCATCATTTTTTCCTTTAGGTTCATCCAATTCAACTCCAGACCAGATGCCTTCTGCAAAATCTGTTTTTCCAACGAAGCGTAGGATGCCATGTTTTATTCCTGTTGTACTGTTGATGATGACTCGGTCACCAATTTTAGGCTCTGAAGATGGAGGTCCTGAAGCTGCAAGAAGCTTATTTTTCAAAATAATGTTATGGAAATACATGAGTAGCTCTTTGATAGATTATTTATCAATGTACTGAATATTATCCTGTTACAGTATATCTAAGCCAAGTGCTTCTTATATGCTTCATAATAATTTTTCCTATATGAAAATTTTCTTGTGTAAGTTCACTATACTATGTTCACTTGAGGACGAAGTCACTTGGGTTACAAGACAACCACAACTGGCCACCATGTGAATATCTGCATACAAAAATTAGAAGCCCAGCCAAGGGCTGATCATTTCCCAAGCCTGAATGATCCCCTTTACTCTGTTTGATAGTTCTCTAAAGCATTGAACATTATTTTCTTTTTAGACAAGGAACTGCCACTAAAAAGATTCCATTATTGCATAATACCAAGAATTAAATGATGACTCCACTATTGTTTATATATCTGAAATAATTCCATATATTTATTATCCCGTACAATCGCACTAGTATAACAAACTGTACTGTATAGCATCACTACAAAATATATTGTTCAGATCGTATTTCTTTTTTATATTCCATATATTAATTGGTTTGGGAAAAATTTCTATATGAAAAGCATAATGAAAACGGCAAGAAAACTCCTTGTTTCATGCAGGTTTTCAAATATTGTATCCAAATAATTATGAAATATTTCATGTTTGGATATGAACAGTCACACCTACCATGTTATTATGAGAATATAATCTGTTCAAAGATCTTCTGGTTTACAGAATTAATGTTATTTTGTGTAAATAAAAAAATAAATGGGTAGACTTTGGCCTTTCTGACGTTATCAGATTATCATCCGTTTAAAGATCTTTCTGTTACAAGAATGTTATACATATTGGCAAATAAGAAACAATTATCAAAAATATTTCATAAATTACAACTTCCTTACTTATACTAAATGAGAGCTGATAGTCATCTCAGCGGTCTGGTTAAACTATTTTAATAATACAGTAATACTTAAACTAAAATACAGTCCAGTTGACTGATAGGCAGCAAAATGTGTTCTGAGAGTATCGTTTTTTAATGATCCTCCCGTTAAAAAGAATGTATGTTATCTTATGTTCAAAAGGATTTTTTGACATCATTTGACATTGTTGTTCTTTAATTATGTTAGAAAGGATTTACTAGAGTTTTGTTTATTTTTTTCGCCATATGAAGTTTTGCAATGTTACATTTCAATCTGACTTCATACTCACTATCAGCATTATCTACCAAATGATTATTGATATGAGGTTAAGGTAGTATGGGAACTGATAATTTGTGATAGAAGTAAAGGGCAAAATCAATAAATACAGCAAAAAATATGAAAACAACAACCCTGTGCAACTGACTAATGTGATAAGTTAATGTTGGTACCATCATCAATGACAATTGTTGAAACCATGTCAAATAAAGATGCAAAAAATTAAGCGTGTGTAATGCTTCCTACAAAAACCTTACACTACACACAAATTAAATTTAAATTCTACCTGCAAAAACCTAATTCTGCTTTATCAACATTTTCAATTCCTGCAAAGCAACCTAACAATTATATATTCATCCCACATACAGCATTTAGAAATAAATATTCTAAAACTTCTATTAACATCTGGCCCATGTGCCAACACCATATTTCAGGACATATGATGTTCTATCATAGAGTTACATCATACCTAAAGAAGAAGTGGATGCTTTCCTTGGGGTGGCTGAACCAACAGGTGCTGGTGACCCAGCCTTTACAGGAGCAGGAGAACCTGCTTTGGCAGGTGCAGGGGAGCTTGATTTAGCTGGTGAAGGAGAAGAAGCACTGGACGGTGTTATTTTGCGAGCAGCTGTGGGGCCTGAGGCAACACTGCCTGTAGGTGTACCGTTTGCTTTGGGAGAGTCTGACCCAACTGGAGTTCTTGTAGCTAAGATCTCAATGTCATGATCAGTGAGAGGCATACGGGAAAGCCTTGTAAGGCGTGAAAACACTCCTTTCTTGGCTTCACACTGAAAATATCGAACTCCAGCAACACTCCCATCATTTTTCCCTGAAAAAGGTGACATTAAAATACATTAGCAAAAATATAGTAGTATGTAAGAATCTACTATATCACATATTGGGAATTAACATTGTAATTAAAAGAAACATTACACAGTAAAACATATTATAATAACAAAAGAAAGGAAGAGGAAAGAAGTAGTCTCTTTAAGTAGTATCACGTACTTTGAAGACTAAGGCAACTACATTATCCCTAAATGTAACCCAGATCTTACTGAATAAAAATGGCACACTTCACCACCAGTTATCTTCCTAAAATAGTTAACAGTAAGTTAATACCACTTACCAATTGGTTCATCAAGGGTAACACCAGCCCACTCTCCAGGAGCAAACTGTGTCTCGCCAATATATGAAATGGACCCTCCTTTTGTACCACCAACCCAAACTCGATCTCCAATAATGAAGCTGTCTGTGTCTTCTGTTAGCACAACCGATGCATCTGTAAATTAAACAAATAAGTTGTAAACAAACACTCGAAACACTTAAAAACAACATCATATACAAGTGAAACAATGACACCAGCTTTTCCAGGAATTCATAACCAGACAATACAATAAAAATATACATTAAAAGACCAATGGCCTTACTTTCACATTCCTACTTATGTTTACCTCCACCACCTAATTCTTGCTTAGTTTAGCTAATATTTTATTGTAACCTGGTAAGAACCCTCTCATCAACATACAGTGCACAAAAATTTCCAGATTCTAATACAATACCCAATTACAAGGATAGAAGCGCTTGAAGACTTTGTAGTCCATATGAGGGAACTCTCTAATAAATAAATAAAATACATGAGTGCTTCACACAATTTGTCTAATTTAATCATTAAATGACCAGTACTAATCATAATCTCAGCAAATACAGAATCTGTTCCAAAATAAGGCTATCTTAGGCTATATGTGATAAGTTCCCCAAGTGACTGGAGTCAAAACCTTTTTAGTTCCATTTTCCAACCACTGGATCTAGTTTGGTTACTAATTAAGGTAAACAGATGCCTGTAGTCTACTTTGCTTCTCAACAGCAGTCTATGTTAGTTATATCTTTATCTTAAACTGACCTCTTGATCAGTGCTTTTCTAGAGGGTACAGATTGAGGTACTATTCAAATCTCCTTTGATATCCAAGGTATCTGAAAGATGGTACCATACTAGCCTAGTTTGGCTGCTCCTGTCTGTACCTGTACTGCTTATAATCAATCATTCAATGTCATTTGTCTGGAATGGCACCTTGAGCAGCACACTCTATGTTGGTCTAACTACTACATTACCCTTCATAAGGTTAGTATGGTCTTTTCACCTGGTAGAAAACTGACATTTAATGTATCCTAGTATTCTCTGGATTTTCTTTTCAACATGGCTTAGAATGTTGAGGGCACTAGCAATAATAACTAGTAAGTCTTTCTCTTGATGACGACCCTCTATCTCCTTGCCAAGTGCGTATGCTTGCATTCTTGTTCTTATAACCTTTGTGCACAACTCTGAGTTTTACTAAGATGAACGGCATCTGCCATTTTACTGACCATTCACCCACTTTCTCCAAGACTTCCTTAAATTGTTTTTTGCTATAATGTACTGTTATCAGCATTGATGGCCCTTTTCATGCCATTAATATACTAGCTTATTTTGCTAGTCAGCGCTAAGTATAGGTACAGTATATATAGGTCATTATTGTGTAGATAACAAAGAACAAAGACACAAGCACCAAAATCATGAGACACACCACATATGACTGGATAAGAATGTTAGCATGGATTCCGATCAAGAGAGGCAGAACTTGTTCTTCTTTCACTTCAATAAAAAGTACTGTATAACAAACTGCCCCTTCAGGCTATCAAAGTATGAAAGTGAAAAACAAGGTAGTATTCTTACTTAATATAAATATAGTAAATTATTCACAAGACAACTTCTGGGTTGAAGAATGTATATAACCCCTTACCCATCAGTCAACCATGAACATTGTCATTATCCTACTTGTTCAGGTCTTTATAACCACAGTGGTGTAATATCGTTTTGAAATACAGATGTGTAGTCTGACGGCATTCTAGCAAAGTTTGAGAATACTGTGTGAATTATCCCCGAATTACCTGCTATACGAATTACTTTTTGATTATTGTTGTTTATGAAAGATTGGCCTTATTAAACAAAACAGATCATACTGTTTCATATTTAGTATGTACCTGCAAGGCATTCATGCAGTTTGAATTAAATTCCAGTAGAACAGCCTATTCAGTAAATATCTATGTAACCCTCATTTATTACACAAAGCTCAAGTTGTATGGTTAGTATCCAGGCTATCCAGTGCTGACTGTACCTCCCTGAGTGTAAATAGTTGGCAATATCTAATATCAACACTTACTGAACCTTCAGTGTTTCCTTAAGTGTATGTATGTAGCCTAGGCTATGTGATTTAAAATAAACATATGTACTGCATGCACAACAATTACTTCAATTTATCTTGGAAAACAAGCAGGGTTACAGTGTATCAAGACTAAACTAGGCTAACATTTAGCTCTAATAATGACAATTTTGATCAGCACTTGATAATATCGGTTGCAATAATGAACAAGTAAAAAATGTGCCGATGTTTCCTCAGCGTAATCGAGTTTTCTGCACAGCGTACAATGCTGTGTGAAACTCTCAGCCACGGCCCATGCCACTCTTTGCTGCAGCCCAAGAAACTTTAACCATAGCCTGGTGGTGGCCTGTGTTGTAGGCACCTATAGCATTGCCAGATGCACGATCATGGCTAACTTTAACCTTAAATAAAATTAAAACTACCATGGCTAGAGGGCTGGAATTTGGTATGTTTGATGATTGGAGGGTGGATGATCAACATAACAATTTGCAGCCTTCTAGCCTCAGTAGTTTTTAAGATTTGAGGGTGGACAGAAAAAGTGTGGACAGAAAATGTGCAGACGGACAGACAGAGTTGTCACAATAGTTTTCTTTTACGGAAAAATAAAAATTACATGTGCATTCAATACTACTTAACAATCAGCCAATGTTGATTTCTAAATTTCCTATATAGGATAGCCTACATGATCAAGCTTAGCCTAGCTAAATACAGAGACAATCCTTAAAGGGTAATCCTTAAAATATGCAGTAACTTCCAGAGTACAATGGCATGACACAATGTGGGCAACTGATTTCACCCTAAAGGAGCACTTACCCTTTACAATTTGCATCTTCTACTCATTACTAGGCTACTAGATCAAGCTGCTGGTGACTAAAACACAATGTCAAGTGCTATACAGTATATAACATTAGACAGCATAGTGTCCATAGTCAGAGAAGTGATCTCATTGCAGAGAAACTGTGTATTCAGCACAGAATGCTTTATTTAAAGGTGTAAATGTTCTAAAGACAGATTACTTATGAAGACCATAATTGATTTTATATGTTAAATATGGGTTTTCTGTAGTTTTGATGTGATTCTGAAGAATTTGAAGTTCATTTCCACTGCAAATGATCAATTGACCCACTGCAATCCCCCTGGGGGGAGCCACTTTGGGAAACAGTAGTTTTTGGGTAAGGTTAGGTAAGGGAAGGTGTTCATGGGAGGGCCATTCCCTTTGCTGATAGCAATGGAGAAGATGTTTGAGAGTAGAGTATATTACATAATAAGGTTTCTTTACATGATTTACAGCACCCAATGTATGGATCCACAGAAGTTATCCCCGTATTTCCTTGGTGTTCATTTCCAAAACACCCTAAATCTCCAGTCTGCCTCCAAGGTCCCCATTACTGATAAACATGGGGGCAGAGGAGATGGAGCATTTCCAGTGTCAAATTTAACAAAATCACATTACTAATAGCAAAACTATATCTTACATACACAGGGTATGCAGAAAAACCGGTTTGCCAGTAACATTTATCCTATAAAGGGTTTGACTGGTTTTACTTCAGACAATAACACTATTTAATGATTTTCCCAAAAAGTTAAGACTTTCTTGATGCAGAAATCTCAAGAAATACCCAAGAGCTGACATTGGGTTAGTGTGTTTAAAAATTATTCTTGCTTTGTTTACACTGTGATGTCATGTTCAATTCTTGCTCTCCATGTACATACCAGTTGGTCTTCCCTGCCATATCATTTGGTGCAAATTCTGATGGCACTGTATAGGCCAGCTGTGCATATGCAATGCTTCATCAAGTGTTCTAAAATAATTTTTTTGTTCTGCTTGCTATGAAGTATTCATTCTTGTGTGTGTTATCTGTAGCATTATTCACTTCAAAAGGTTTCTTTCTAGTGTTATGCACAATAATTCTTAGTCATGTGTATGTGCACATCTTTGTCGGTGGAGACCAGATTTTTAAAAGCCTTCAGTGTTCTGAAGTGAGTTAATCTATAACTTTCAACAACACTATCATTTAGGCATAGCCTAAAACTGGTGAAATAGTTTTCCTGATAGGTTTTGATGTGATACTCATTTCTATTTTTCTATTGTAGGCCTAAATGATTGTTTAACACATTGCAACAGCAATATCTAACATTTTTCTATTGTAGGCCTAAATGATTGTTTAACACATTGCAACAGCAATATCTAACAAAGGGGAGATCCCCTGTGAGAAACCATACCTTTACAATCTGGTAAGTTGGTGGCCTAATGGAGGGATGAAGGGTTCCATTTCCCTCCCCGTCAGCACAGATCTGGCATCCTTAGCTACGATGGGTTACTGTACTGCATATCCCTATTTATTATTCAATTTACTTCCCTCCTCCCACTCACAAACTCACTTTCCCTCTGTGGGGGTTTCCAACATCATTTGACAAGGCTTGTAAAGGAAATGACTGGATATGAACTTAAGATTTTCCAGGATCAAATAAAAATATTATCCAAAAAGACCACATTTCACCAATTTTAGAGTGAACAGTTAAATTGTCAATATTTAATCATATACCACATCTAAGATGTCTTACCCATTTCCCTTCCTAACCAAGGGATTAGGCTATTTGGCCCTTTGGGTCCCTCTTAACCTACATACAACACTGGCACTACCATCATACATGTATTGAAATTCAAGCTTTCAAAGAATATGGTGCTCATTAGGAAGAAGTACAAGGTAAAGAAAGAAGTGAGATTTCTTCTTTCTGTACTTCCCTTTCACTCCTCGTACTTCTTCCTAATGAGCACCAAATTCTTTGGAAGCTTTATTTGCAAGCCAATGGCCCTTGTTGGCTTGTTCCATATGAATAGGGTCCATCTTCTGAATAATAACAATAAAACTTGTCCACAGGCAACTGGGTAATACTATGGTACTCTTATTTATAGCCAATATCAAATCTAATACTGTATCAGAATGTGTTGAATGATGGTCATTTTGATATTTTCTTAATAGAAAATACAAGGGACAAGTGAAATCATGCATTTACCAATAAAAACATGAAGCCTTACATCATTTTGTGCCGAATTCTGAAGGTACTCATTCTTGGAAACCAACTGAAACTGGGAAAGGATAGGCATTTTGATTGCATGCTCTATTCTAGTGCAATTATGGGAATTCTTGTGTATTTTCATGGAATGATTACAAAATATTTTCAACCACTTAAAATTTTACAAATTCTTATTCTATAGTACCCAGATGCCTTCTGACTCACCGCAGTTTTCACAACAGTTCCTTCACCTCAATAATGTCTGCCATTTGAGTAACAGCCTAAGTGTTGATGGAGACCTTGAATGGTGCATTTCATATTAAAGTGGATTTAAAATACCTCTTTATTCATCTTGAAATAAGGTAATCACTTCCAGTGATTAGTGTTACAGCATTGCCTTAGTGCAGAATAGTCGTGCAAGTTTTCTTCTGCAGGTCACACCTGCTTAAAAGCAGATCAGAGACATATTTATACAGGGAAGCATCTCAACAGGTGCAGCAGAATGATTTGTGTGCAGCTACTCTGCAGTATTACCAATGACTCTCCTCCAAAACACAAACGTACACAAAGTGTCAATTAGGCTAAGGAGTTTGAGAATGGAACATAAAATGTGTATAATAGCTGTGTACCTCCCATCCTCAGTGTTCAGAATATGCTACGCTTTATGCAAAGCTTTAAGGGGAGACAGGTGCCTTCTTGCAAAAAAGGATCCTGTGCACAAAGTTAGGTTGAGATGGTTCTCCCTCGTTCACCTTGTGATTTATGGTGCTCTTGGTCATTGGCCCATGGACATAGCCTAGAGCCTAGGCTAGCCAAAAGACCCAGCGCCCTTTGTCACTATTTCAGTAATTGTTACCGTACCATTGATAGGTAGGCTATGCTACATAAATTTTTTACCGATTCTGTAGTGCCTTATGCATTTCCCACCTTTCCACCCTAAATCCATATTTTTCCACTGTGATATGCCAGGCCCTTAGCCTACGTTCTGTAGAGGTTCTGTATGGAACTTCAGAAGTTCAAGCGAAAATGTGATGCATTACTACCCTAATATTATTCTTCTTGCATTTTAATACTTTTTTATCTATATTTATTAATTTTTTTTCTTACAAGTGGGATCTCTTCTTTCCTTATTTCACTTTACTTCCTCTTACTTCTTCTTAATGAACACCATATTCTTTGGAAGCTTGAATTTCAAGTCAATGGCACCTGTGGGTTTGTTCCATATGAATAGGTTTCATCTACTGAATAAATAATAATAATAATAATAATAATAATAATAATAATAATAATATGCCTACATGTGAACAGAAAACACAAAAAAGTGGTTTGTACAAACAATATATGGTAATTTTTCGGAAAACTCCAGCCAGCCATTTCGGAAGGTTCCAGTTAGCCATTTTTGCATGAAAAACCATTTTGGGTTTTTCATTCAAAAATGGCTAGGAAATGACAGGGCACTAAAAGAACCTGAAAATACCAACGTGACATAACCTAGGGGTGTTTACTGGTTACAATTTTGCCGTGTTAGCTATGGAGGGGGGGGGGCGGTACTGTATTACCTTATAAGTCGTAATTTGATTAATTATTTTTCTCTGTTATTAAGCATTTGTGAAGGTCATGTATTGAGAAGAAAGTTTTCGTTTTGATGAGTTTTATCCAAGAAAAATATAAGTTGTAATGTGGGAGGTGGCTGGAGTCTTCTGAAAAATAACCCAATATATAATGGTTATTTAAAATAAACACCACACGAGATAACCAGGTATTATTTTATAAGTTGCCTACATTTTTGAAAAGAGCTCCTCATCAAAATAACAACTTACCTCTAAGGTAGCCTAAGACAATACTGCCCCAATCTCCTCCCTAGCTAATACAACAAAACTGTAACTAGTAAACACCCCTAGGTTACGTAGTATGGTAATTCTAAGCCGCAGTTCCGCGATGAGCAAGACTATGGCAATTGATGTTTTCCTATGTTATTTTACTTGCTTTGGTAGATCTAAACCAGCATTCCACAGCGAGCCACCCCACCCACCTCCATAACTAATACGGCAAAATTGTAACCAGTAAACACCCCTAGGGTATGTTAGGTTGGTATTTTTAGGGGTGTTTACTGGTTACAATTTTTGTGTATTAGCTATGGAGGGGGGTGGGGGGCTCGCTGCAGAATGCCGGCTTTGATCTACCCTGTTGGTATCATGTAGTCTTCAAAGGTCAATTACAGTTTAATTACAGCCTTCCGACAAAATATTACTTTAAATTCTTGTAAAGCAAGTAAAATACCACATGAAAACGTCAATTGCCATAGTCTAGCTCACTGCGGAACTACGGCTTAGAATTACACCACCCCAACCCCCTCCATAGTTAATGTGGCAAAGTTGTAACCAGTAAACACCCCTAGGTTTACGTAGTATTATTTAATATTGCAACATAAAATTTTACCAATAACCAGTCGAAAAACCAGGCCTAGGCTATAGGCAAGGGTTCATGTATTTGGCTGGATATTAAAGCATCGTAGTATTACCCTAATCTATGGACCTTCCTGGTACGATCACTCGCTACCTGCACTTGGCTTAGTTACCCACTGACCATTATTAGTTCATCAAAGCAGCTTCAGCTACCAAAGGCCGACGGCAGATGCTTGCTTACCTGTGGCTAATTTCTTAGTTGCTGGTAACCTGGGACCAGGCAGGCTCGTTGACCGACCCGCGGCTGCTGGTGCTCCCTGGCCTGTGGCACCAACACTTCGTTTTATGCTACCCATTGTGTTTCTGACACTCAACAACTAAGTTGCATAGGACGGGAGAAAATCAAAATCGCTAGTTTGCACACTGACGGACACTATGCAATAAGCCTACCGCAAAGGCGAAGAAGCCTATAACACAAAAATCCACTCGTTTGAGTAAAGAGATATTCGTTCGAAGAAGTCATTCATTCACGTGCTGACGCAAATCGTTAATCAGACTCTGGTGTAAAACGAATCAACCGCAGTACACCTGACCAGGCCTACCGGATAGGCCTCTTCGCCCTAACTTTAGCAGCCAAAACCCTACGACGTCTTTCCTCTTCGACATCGCAATTAACTTTTCCAGTCAAGACATGGGCGGATTTTCGGACGTTTTCGATTACGATAAAATCACCGCGAACCATCCACGAGCACAACACACACATCAACAGCGAGGAATTCGAGAGGACTGAATTATTTCACTTAGAAAACACCACATGAAACTACACTATAAACACACGGTCCGGAAACAGCTGAGAGAGCCACTAACGTCACTCTCCGCCGCTGCTGCCAGATGCGACATAACAGCATGACACGCGTATGCATCGACAAAATTATCGTACACTTCGTGATCGTTTCCTTGTACTTTTAACATTGATATAAATAACACTTTTGCTATAATATAAGTCTTTAATGTCTAAAACTTCGTTTTAAACGAACATGAAGTGTGAATAACCTGTGTATTAATTGACACTCAAGATGTTAATGTCCGGAAACGTGGATTACATTTTACTGCCGTGTATTTCTCGACTGTGAGTTCGTGCATAACAACTTCCCCAGCTGCATTCCAAGCAATCATTCAGGTGTGAAGTCAGTGAAGTCATCGTCATTTGCTCTTCTCTGTTTATAGGCAATTTGTTTTATCCACAGGCAAAGCCATGGTATCCTTCCATGGACCGTTACGTAACCACCAGTATAACAACTGCATATAAGTGTCCGTTCATAATTTTTCACACGTATTTGCCACTTAACGGTGTGAGGGACCTCGTACTGTCAAATTTCCCATTAATCAAACTCCGTGACTTCTGCTTTTTCCCTTCCCTGGGATAACAGTACACTGAGGATGACAGTAACAGTGCGGAATGTTGTTGAACCCATGGCTGCACAAGAAGGTCGGACGAAAATGAGATGTCAGCCTTTCATATTATCATAATCTGCGCATCTACGAAGACCATAGGGGTAACGTCAAGGTTCGAAAGTTTCATTGCAGTTTACCTGGTAAGGCTTGCCTTTGAATTTATAACTTAAGCCTTTTGAGTACAGTAGTCTTAAAAGAATAACCGGACATACTTACAGTCATCACCAGCTGAAATCCGGAAATTTCTTAGTGACAAAAAAGGAGAAAAATCAGTTTGCTCCCTCGCAAGAGAGTTCAAAAGACTACTTATAGAACAACGGAAATGGCGCGTCTTTCCGTTTTCGACTTGGAAACAGTTGCTTTCTCTGGCGACTCACACCTTCCTAGGAAGTTAATGACACGACAGAATTTTGATGAAAGGCAAAACCAGATTTTCAATTACGTCTCTCTCTCTCTCTCTCTCTCTCTCTCTCTCTCTCTCTCTCTCCTCTCTCTCTCTCTCTCTCTTAGAACTCGGCACCAACTTCAGATATGGCTTTTGCCCTTTGTTCACATGGGACACAGAAAGCTAGGGGAAAAAATGCCAAAATTAGAATGATGCCGCCACCTTGAAGGGAAGACAACGCCCAGGCTAAGTGAGGTGGTATTAAAAAAACCCGAAAGGTAAACCAGACTGAGGAATCTCCTCCCCAGTCCCAACCTCTCTCTCTCTCTCTCTCTCTCTCTCTCTCTCTCTCTCTCTCTCTCTCTCTCTCATTAACAGCTTTTGTTAAAAATCACTTTACTCTGAGAAACTCCACTTTGAGTTTTAAGTTTTCGCTCATACACACACGCGCACGCAATATACAATATACTAATATCTATCTATCTATCTATCTATCTATCTATCTATCTATCTATATATATATATATATATATATATATATATATATATATATATATAATTTATAATAGGTGTTTCTCATAACAGTGGGTGGTCGTAGAGGATATGCAAGCCAGTGATCACTTCTGAGTTCACACTTTACCTGCTAAATCATGGATGAGGTCCCTGGGCATGAAACTTCCAGGACATTAGCCGTTTTGCACACCTACACAGAAGGCTCATCAGCAGCTTGTTAAACTGCTCTACACACATGGCACCGTCGCCCTAACTTGTAGGCACTCTCTCGCTTCCTGGATGTTGAGGTCCTTACTTTCTAATACCTCTGACGCCGCCCCACCGACCCAAACCCTCCTAGGCCTTCCTCTTCCTCGCCTTCCTGACACTTCTAATTGCATACTCTTCGCCAACATATCGTCCTCCATTCTTGCCACATGACCGAACCATTTCACGACTCTCTGATCCATCCTTTCACTTACATCACCTCTCTGACCACTTCTACGTATATCCACATTTCAATAATACCTCTTACGTCATATATATTGCGCGAACAATACCGCATACATGAAAGTGTTTGTCCAACTACGCACAGAAACAAACTAAGATAAAGGCTTATATAGACACAAATATAATATACATGTATGTATGTATGTACATATATATAAATATATATATATATATATATATATATATATATATATATATATATATATATATATATATATATATATATATATATATATATATGATGAATGCCGTATTTTTCGATTGTCCTCCAGCAAGTTTCCGTTACGTCAACAAACATTTATTTTCAGTTTATGACGCCGTCTGCGGTGCCCTTTCGACTTAAGGCGGCGAATGACGTCATTCGAAAACCGCAGTATTTTCTTGCGATTTTATTTTACACGTTTGTTTTTGTCCCCTGATATTTTAACGCCTTTTTCATAAATGTTAATGAATTTCATTATCTTGTTTTCTTTGCGGACATTTTTCGCCTTACAAGCTCAATTATAATAATAAATCTCAATATACGGACCGTAGTTAAAAATAATGTCAGCGGGTAGATATCTTTACTGTCTCAGTCAGTAGGGTGACTCCAGGGGTCCACAAAAGAACTCTTAGACTGTTAAACACTTTACAGCATTTATGGGCATCCCTAAGGATGTGCTGATATACATCTCGCTTAACTTTAAACGAACCGAGCAACCATCTTGTGATATCTAATGCACTGCCCTTGAGAGTAAGAGCCCGTGCTGACTTCAGGCCGGCTTAATCAAAGAGTGATTTTGTCGTTCAGAAGAGAATTATGTTTGGTTCATATTCGGAAAGATAACTGATTTATTGTTTCCTGTTTAATTTTATTGTAATGCAGGTTTTCACTTCAGATCTAATATTAAAGATACAATTCTCTGTTTCACTATATAAGGTTTGTTCATTAACGACATAAAAAAAACGAGACTAAAAAAGCACGAAAAGAAAAAAGAACGAAGCCGCAGAAATACATTCGTCTATTCGGAGGACGAAGCGTAGAAGTGACAGTTTTTAAGGGCCACACAGTCTTGATTCTCAACGTTGCGCTTCCCTTTGAGGCATCATAGAGCTTGTATCTGTACAAAACAAATTTACATGTGCACATGCGCGTGCGCGCAAATGGGGTTGCGGGACATGAAGGGCCAAGATCAACCCAGATATAAAAAGATAAAACGAGTTGATGGCTGACGCACGAAACCACAGTTCCGATAAGAAACCCCACATGTCGTTGATTCCTTATCTCTGTGACATAATAAGCGCTGCTAAAAGATGCAGACGCCAATGAACGATCAAATCATTGGGGTCGGATAAGAAATCGATTTATCACTGCTCGCTACAGATCCCCTTGACTGGTGATTCATATTCAGCTTACGGAGAGGACGGGAGCGACGCGATTAAGGTTACAAGTTAGTATTTTGAAAGAAACAATACTCCATTCGACCGGTGACCGGTCATTTTTTTTTTTTTTTACTCTAAATATGGGCACATCCTGTGCATTCACTTGAATACATTCGCTCACCGAGATATTAGAGGGGAAACCTTTTAAGCCGAAAGGTGAGTAATGAGATGCAACTTGTTCATGTTAAAATATAGAAATAACATCTGTGCACGAAATGGACAGCCATTTTAGGAGAACAATGGCCTTCTTGAGGCAATGACTTGAAAAAATTCTGACCCTGCGAGATATGATTCAAATACAGTAACAAAAACCCATCTGACGAACCGAAATGAAAATAGACACGCAGGTGTCGAAAGAATGATCAAACAAAAATCATCCAAACAAAACCTGAAATGATAAACTCCGTATAAAAAAATAAGGCAGGTATCATCCTAATTCTAGGGTCCAGAGATTTAATCAAGTATTGTCCACTTCTTCCTAATTTGGGTAGGAGAAGAGATTTCATCTTCGATCAACGTCTCCGTATGGAGCTCCCTGGATATCCCTGACTTCAGCAACGGTGTAAGGCCGGTAACTATTATCTTATCAGCTGTTAAAACATCCCCTGGAAGACAGAGTCCCATTTTTTACCTCGTGAACTGGAGGCGGGGAGAATCTCTCGGGGTTAGTCACTGAGAATGCTTCAGAGAATATGGTGAATGATAACAATCTGAGGGGCTTTATAAAGACGTGGTTTTCCCTTCTGTAAAACACATTGACTTCTTTCCAAACCCTTGCAGCCAACTTCCATATTTGTCAGCTTGCTTTCATCTGACGATAGTACAAAAAAAAAGATGGGTTGTCCTAAGAGCTAAAGTTTCTTAAGACTACTGAAGACCCTGCAGTCCGCAAGGCAGGATACAAGATGTTAATCTCACTGAAGAAAAGACCTAAGTGGCAAGCTAACGAGCTAGACAAGGGTCCCATATTATTATCATGAGCTCCCTGATCACTTACCTGACAGGCGACGGACTCCAGCCTCCGACAGGCGTCTCTGGTGTTGGTAGATGTCATCCATGACGGGCATTGTGTCTGCGGATATAGACATTAAGCTGTCAGTTACAATGCTGCTCAGAGTGTGTGAGTGTGCGTGTGTGTTTGACTCTTTTGTTGTTGCAAGATTTTCCTTCGACATTGTTATATGGACTTAATTTTTCACTTTTAAAATTTTATTCTATTCTAATGATAGTCTACTCAAGAAATACTTCAGCTAATTGTTCAGTTTCACTGATGGGAGAAAATGCAAAGCAAGAAAATTTTAGCTTTTAGTCAATCAGGCTTTTTTCCTTTCTTCAGTTTTTTAGAACTTGGAACATTGAAACAAAAATGGTTTTGATAACCAAGCTTTTAATTAGTCATGACTTAGAGAGAGAGAATTCACTAAAATTGTGCGAAGAAAATTAAATGATTTCAATCTTTTTAGTCAGCTCCCCCATGAATATGAACTTTTGTTAAATGAAATTATTGATACATTACATCCATAAACAGGCATTTATCTACGCAAGCATGTGTGCAAGGAGCTACTTTTTAATTTTATTTATTACCAATATGATTTTTCCTCTAAAAGACACAAGGAATTTGATAGCAATTGCGATGTGTAATAGCGTTCTCTTTTAGCCTCGGCGAATAATAATAATAATAATAATAATAATAAATAATAATAATAATAATAATAATAATGATAATAATTTACTCCGAATACAAATTATAATCCTTAAAACACTCGTAAAGTATAGCCGAGGTCTAATTCTTATCAATGCACTTGTGTTTAAGAGGTCTCGAAGGGCTGGCAAATTCTTCTGAGTTGTAGTCATGGTGACATATACGACCGTTAAGTAAACATGCAGTGAATGACAAGCAAGCAAACCAGCTCTTAAACAACCAGGTGCACTTCGCAGCGCAGACCGGTGCATGAATACTGTGCTTAAGCCGCTTAATTATTAACCTCTCCTCGTAAGAGTAAGGTGGTGTTGCGCTTTCTTAATGGGTGCGCAGTTCTGACTGCTCTTGTTATGACTGGCGGCGCCGTTCAGTTGAGACTTTCTTTGCATCTTTATATTTTTTTC